>NC_082683.1:69795086-70168953 GCF_949987515.2 Delphinus delphis
TTTTTAAACAAGTCAATAACGATGTCAGTCCAAAATTTGAAAGTAATTTAATTTTACAGTGTTGTACAAAGTATTGATCTTGCAACAAATTGGAAAAACAAAAGAAACTAAAACAAAGAAACAAACACCTGATTCTTTCCATCAGAGAGTTTGAAAAGCCATGGACTGAAACTTTCCTTTGATTATCAGATTTCCCCTTTTCATGGTTTTCTTTTGTAGAAGTGCAGAAGAACCCTAGGCATTTTTGTTGTTGAACGTTAAAAAGACATGTCTCTGTAGACATTACAGTCAAATGGCTAGGTTCTTTTCCTATTAGTGGTTAAGAATAAGGACTTTGGAATCAAGCAATCCCAAATTTCAATCTCATCTCCACCACATAGTAGATATGTGAACTTAAACATGTCACTGAATTATGATGTGTCTTTGTTCAAATAATAACTACCATACCACTGTAAAGGTTATTTATTAAAATGAACTTTAAAATATGTGTAAAATGACAATGAAAACTCTTAAAAGTCCATTAAACTCTGTATTGATGTACAAATGTAATCTATGTGGTTATATTGGTTTGATACATGTCTCTAGTGCCCCCTAGGGAATCTTGGTCATCTTTTCTCATACAAGATTCTTCACTGTTGATCCAATCTCTAGATGATACTTTAAGTATCAATTCTTCAGGATTTAGGGTTTTTTTTTTTTTTTTTAAATAGTTATAAGGGTGGAAGAACTGGGACTCATAGCTACAATCTTCTTTTAGTTTTATCAAGCATCCTTTTATTTCCCATGACATCTAAATATTTCCGGTCGGTGAAGGGACAGGCACGAAAAAATAGATAAGCCACGTTCAAGTAAAGATTCATATTATATCTACAAGGACTTTTTTCTTACTCCACAAGACCATGCTTCTGAATCTAGACCTCACTGTCACACGCCATTTTTATTTATGAGGACCACTTTGAGGATGGAGGACATTCAGTTAAGGCTTAAGTGATCAACTAAGATAGTGATGAGCTATGTGTATTAGTTTCCTATTATTATTAATTTTAAAACATCTTTATTGGAGTATAATTGCTCCACAATGGTGTGTTAGTCTCTGCTTTCTAACAAAGTGAATCAGCTCTACATATACATACATCAAGATGTCTCCTCCCTCTCGCATATCCCTCCCACCCTCCCTATTCCTCCCCTCTAGGTGGTCACAAAGCACTGAGCTGATCTCCCTGTTATATGCGGTGGCTTCCCACTAGCTATCTATTTTACATTTGGTAGTGTATATATGTCCATGACTCTCTCTCACTTTGTCCGAGCTTACCCTTCCCCCTCCCCGTGTCCTCATGTCCATTCTGTACCTCTGAGGTTTTATTGCTGTCCTGTCGCTGTGTTCTTCAGAATTATATATATATATATATATATATATATATATATATATATATATATATATATATTTTGATTCCATATATATGTGTTAACATATGGTATTTGTTTTTCTCTTTCTGACTTACTTCACTCTGTATGACACACTCTAGGTCCACCCACCTCACTAAAAATAACTTAATATTGTTTCTTTTTATGGCTAAGTAATGTTCCATTGTATATATGTGCCACATCTTCTCTATCCATTCATCTGATAATGGACACTTAGGTTGCTTCCACGTCCTGACTATTATAAATAGAGCTGCAATGAACACTGTGGTACATGAGTTTCTGAATTATGGTTTTCTCAGGGTATATGCCCAGTAGTGGGATTGCTGGGTCATATGGTAGTTCTATTTGTAGTTTTTTTAAGGAACCTCCATACTGTTCTCCATAGTGGTTGTACCAATTAACATTCCCACCAACAGTGCAGGAGGGTTCCCTTTTCTCCACACCCTCTCCAGCATTTACTGTTTGTAGATTTGTTTATGATGGCCATTCTGACTGGTGTGAGGTGATACTTCACTGTAGTTTTGATTTGCATTTCTCTAATATTAGTGAAGTTAAGCATTCTTTCACGTGTTTGTTGGCAATCTGTATATCGTCTTTGGAGAAATGTCTGTTTAGGTCTTCTGCCCATTTTTGGAATGGGTTGTTTTTTTTCTTTTTGATATTGAGCTGCATGAGCTGCTTGTAAATTTTGGAGATTAATCCTTTGTCAGTTGCTTCATTTGCAAATATTTTCTCCCATTCTGAGGGTTGTATTTTGATCTTGTTTTGGTTTCCTTTGCTGTGCAAAAGCTTTTAAGTTTCATTAGGTCCCATTGGTTTATTTTTGGTTTTATTTCCATTTCTCTAGGAGGTGGGTCAAAAAGAATCTTGCTGTGATTTATGTCATAGAGTGTTCTGCCTATGTTTTCCTCTAAGAGGTTTAAAGTGTCTGGCCGTACATTGAAGTCTTTAGTCCATTTTGAATTTATTATTGTGTATGTGTTAGGGAGTGTTCTTATTTCATTCTTTTACATGTAGCTGTCCAGTTTTCCCAGGACCACTTATTGAAGAGGCTGTCTTTTCTCCATTGTATACTCTTGCCTCCTTTATCAAAAATAAGTTGACCATATGTGCATGGGTTTATTTCTGGGCTTTCTATCCTGTTCCATTGATCTATATTTCTGTTTTTGTGCCAGTACCATACTGTCTTGATTTCTGTAGCTTTGTAGTATAGTGTGAAGTCTGGGAACCTGATTCTTCCAGCTCCGTTTTTCTTTCTCAAGATTGCTTTGGCTATTTGGGGTCTTTTGTGTTTCCATACAAATTGTGAATTTTTTGTTCTAGTTCTGTAAAAAATGCCATTAGTAATTTAATAGGGATTGCATTGAATTTGTAGATTGCTTTGGGTAGTATACTCATTTTCACAATGGTGATTCTTCCAATCCAAGAGCATGGTATATCTCTCCATCTTTTTGTATCCTCTTTAATTTCTTTCATCAGTGTCTTACAGTTTTCTGTATAGAGGTCTTTTGTCTCCTTAGGTAGGTTTATGCCTAGGTATTTTACTCTTTTTGTTGCAATGGTAAATGGGAGTGTTTCCTTAATTTCTCTTTCAGATGTTTCATCATTAGTGTATAAAAATGCAAGAGATATCTGTGCATTAATTTTGTATCCTGCTACTTTACCAAATTCATTGATTACCTCTAGTAGTTTTCTGGTAGCATCTTTAGCATTCTCTATGTACAGTAGTATGTCATCTGCAAACAGTGACAGGCTTATTCTTATCTGATTTAGGCTCCTTTTATTTCTTTTTCTTCTTTGATTGCTGTGGCTAAAACTTCCAAAACTATGTTGAATAAGAGTGGTGAGAGTGGACAACCTTGTCTTGTTCCTGATCTTAGAGGAAAAGTTTTCAATTTTTCACCATTGAGAACGATGTGGGAGGTGGGTTTGTCACATATGGCCTTTATTATGTTGAGGTAAGTTCCCTCTATGCCTATGTTCTGGAGGGTTTTTATCACAAACGGGTATTGAATTTTGTCAAAAGCTTTTTCTGCATCTATTGAGATGATCATATGGTTTTTCTCCTTCAATTTCTTAATATGGTTTATCACATTGACAGATTTGAGTATACTGAAGAATCCTTGCATTCCTGGGATAAACCCCACTTGCTTATGGTGTATGATCCTTTTAATGTGCTGTTGGATTCTGTTTGCTAGTATTGTGTTGAGGAGTTTTGCATCTATGTTCATCAGTGATATTGTCCTGTAGTTTTCTTTCTTTGTGACATCTTTGTCTGGTTTTGGTATCAGGGTGATGGTGACCTCATAGAATGAGTTTGGGAGTGTTGCTTCCTCTGATATATTTTGGAAGAGTCTGAGAAGAATAGGTGTTAGCTCTTCTCTAAATGTTTGATAGAATTCGCCTGTGAAGCCATCTGGTCCTGGGATTTTGTTTGTTGGAAGATATTTAATCACAGTTTCAATTTCAGTCTTTGTCATTGGTCTGTTTATATTTTCTATTTCTTCCTAGTTCAGTCTCAGAAGGTTGTGATTTTCTAGGAATGTCCATTTCTTCCAGGTTGTCCATTTTATTGGTATATAGTTGCTTGTAGTAATCTCTAATGATCCTTTGTATTTCTGCAGTGTCAGTTGTTACTTCTCCTTTTTCATTTCTAATTCTACTGAGTTGAGTCTTCTCCCTTTTTTTCTTGATGAGTCTGGCTAATGTTCTATCAATTTTGCTTATCTTCTCAAAGAACCAGCTATTAGTTTTATGGATCTTTGCTTTCATTTCCTTCATTTCTTTTTCATTTATTTCTGATCTGATCTTTATGATTTCTTGCCTTCTGCTAACTTTGGGGGGGGGGGGTTGTTCTTCTTTCTCTAGTTGCTTTAGGTGCAAGGTTAAGTTGTTTATTTGAGATGTTTCTTGTTTCTTGACATAGGATTGTTTTCATAAACTTATCTCTTAGAACTGCTTTTGCTACATCCCATAGGTTTTGGGCTGTCGTGTTTTCACTGTCATTTGTTGCTAGGTATTTTTTGATTTCCTCTTTGATTTCTTTAGTGATCTCTTGGTTATTAAGTAGTGTATTGTTTAGCCTCCATGTATTTGTACTTTTTAAAGATATTTTCCTGTAATTGATATATTGTCTCATAGCATTGTGCTTGGAAAAGGTACTTGATATGATTTCAATTTTCTTAAATTTACCAAGTCTTAATTTGTGACCCAAGATATGATCTATCCTGAAGAATGTTCCATGAGCACTTGAGAAGACAGTGTATTCTGTTGTTTTTGCATGGAATGTCCTATAAATATCAATTAAGTCCATCTTGTGTAAGGTGCCATTTAAAACTTGTGTTTCCTTATTTTTTTTCCTTTGGATGATCTGTCCATTGGTGAAAGTGGGGTGTTAAAGTTCCCTTCTATGATTGTGTTACCACTGATTTCCGCTTTTATGGCTGTTAGTGTTTGTCTTATGTATTGAGGTGCTCCTATGTTGGATGCATAAACATTTACAATTGCTATATCTTCTTCTTGGATTCATCCCTTGATCGTTATGTAGTGTCCTTCTTTGTCTCTTGTAATAGTCTTTATTTTAAAGTCTATTTGTCTCATATGAGAATTACTACTCTAGCTTTCTTTTGATTTCCATTTTCATGGAATATCTGTTTCTATCCCCTCATTTTCAGTCTGTATGTGTCCCTAGGTTTGAAGTTGGTCTCTTGTAGACAGCATATATATAGGTCTTGTTTTTGTATCCATTCAGCCTGTCTACGTCTTTTGGTTGGAGCATTTAATCCATTTATATTTAAGGTAATTATTGATATGTATGTTCCTATTACCATTTTCTTAATTGTTTTGTGTTTTTTTACTGTAGGTCTTTTGCTTCTCTTGTTTTTCCTGTCTAGGCAGGAGACAAATCAAGAGACAAATCTACCATGGTAACACGTGCTAAAAACTATACTGAAAAACAAACAAAAAAACGGACAAACAGAATCATAGGAAAAATGGTAAAGTAGAGCTATAGAGACAAAATCACATAAAGAAGCATACACATACACACTCACAAAAAGAGAAAAAGGAAACAAACAAACAAAGAAACAAACAAAAAACATATATATATATATATATATATATAGTTGCTCCCTAAGTCCACCGCCTCATATTTGGGATGATTCATTGTCTACTCAAGTATTCCAGAGATGCTGGGTACATCAAGTTGACTGTGGCGATTTAATCCGCTGCTCCTGAGGCTGCTGGGAGAGATTTCCTTTTCTCTTCTTTGTTCGCACAGCTCCCGGGGTTCAGCTATGGATTTGGCCCCGCCTCTGCGTGTAGGTCACCTGAGGGCGTCTGTTCTTCGCCCAGACAGGATGGGGTTAAAGTAGCAGCTGATTCGGGGGCTCTGGCTCACTCAGACTGAGGGGAGGGAGGGGTATGGATGCGGGGTGAGCCTGCAGCGGCAGAGGCCAGCGTGACATTGCACCAGCCTGAGGTGTGCCATGCGTTCTCCCCGGGGAAGTTGTCCGTGGATCACAGGACCCTGGCAGTGGCGGGCTGCACAGGTTCCTGGAAGGGGAGGTGTGGACAGTGGCCTGTGCTCGCACACTGGCTTCTTGGTGGCGGCAGCAGCAATCTTAGCATCTCATGCCCGTCTCTGGGGTCCGTGCTGATAGCTGTGGCTCGCACCCTTCTCTGGAGCTCATTTAGATGGTGCACTGAATCCCCTCTCCTCGTGCACCTGGAAACAATGGTCTCTTGCGTCTTCGGCAGGTCCAAACTTTCTCCCGGACTCCCTCCTGGCTAGCTGTGGCGCACTAGCCCCCTTCAGGCTGTGTTCACGCAGCCAACCCCAGTCCTCTCCCTGAGATCTGACCTCCGAAACCTGAGCCTCAGCTCCCAGCCCCGCCCGCCCCGGCAGGTGAGCAGACAAGCCTTTCGGGCTGGTGAGTGCCGGTCAGCACCGGTCCTCTGTGCGGGAATCTCTCTGCTTTGCCCTCTGCACCCCTGTTGCTTTGCTCTCCTCAGCAGCCCTGAAGCTCCCCCCTCCGCCACCCGCAGTCTCCGCCCATGAAGGGGCTTCTATGTGTGGAAACCTTTCCTCCTTCACTGCTCCCTCCCACTGTTTCAGGTCCTTTTCCTATTCTTTTGTCTCTGTTTTTTTCTTTTGCTCTACCTGGGTACGTGGGGAGTTTCTTGCCTTTTGGGAGGTCTGAGGTCTTCTGTCAGTGTTCAGTAGGTGTTCTGTAGGAGTTGTTACACATGTAGATGTATTTCTGATGTATTTGTGGGGAGGAAAGTGATCTCCAAGTCTCACTCCACCATCTTGAAGGTCCGAGCCTGTTTCCTATTATTAATATAATAAATTACAAAAAGCCTAGTGGCTTAAAACAAAACCAAGGTATTATATATGGAGGGCAAAGTAAGGGCTAAAATCTAGGTGTCAGAAAAGTTGAGTTCCTTCTGTGGGAACTCAGAAGAGAATCTGTTTCCAGCTTCCAGGGGTCAACTGCGATTCATATCTCAAGACCCTTTCTATGATTTGCAAAGCTTATCATTACAACCTCTGCTTCTATTGCCACACCCTGCCTTCTCTCTGACCTTTTCCCTTTACTCTTATAAGGACACTTGTGTCCTACATTATGCCTACCAGAATAATAACTGTCCATCTCAAGATCCTTAGCCTAATCACATGTGCAAAATCCTTTTTGTCATGTAAGTTAACATAATGTGAGAACTTCAAATTCAAATTGCTACTCATTTCACATCTTGAATAAGTTGCTTAACTTCTCTGAGTAAGGTTCTTCTCCCTTATACTTGGTATATTAATATTTCATACAATTTTGGGAACGATTAAAAATATATCTAAAGTGAAAGGCTAGAAGTAATCACTGAATAATTTCTTGTGGTTAGAAGGACAGTTGAGAGTGGTCTTAGTTGTATCCTCAGGGCCTTTCTGCATTTGTTAGTGATTGTGTGCTGGAACCTAAAACATTCAGCCAGCAAGAGAAAATCTCTGCTATTAACTGCCAGCCCCTCATGCGTCATCTTCTCTTCCTCATTATCAACACATTTGCCAATCAAGAATTTATATCTTCTATTTAAGTCCTTTGAGGTACAGTAATCAAGCACAGCCTGTGTGGTCTGAATAGATTTCTTATTTTATGTACATTCTTATACTAGTTGCTGTAACTAGGTGTATATTATATATTTAAATAAAAGAATGAATTATTTTATATGAGCACATTTTATCTCCATTTATCAAGTATAAGTGGCAAATTAAAGCAACAACTTTTATTGTTTCTCAAAGGTGTGAAATAAAGGATATTTATGTGAGTATGTGTGACACCAAATTGTATTTATATATCTCTAAAATCTACCATCATTCATTTTCCACTGACTGAAAAAAAGTCTTAGTTGACAATTCTGCCAACACACTAATTAGTTCTCAGTTGCACAGTTTTCACTAAGATTCTACTTACAAACTTTGTTTTATTGTTAGGTAGCCTGACAAGGATGTATCCATTTTCAAATGCTGAACAGCTTAGACAACAGTGAGAGATTTTTTGTTTCTTTTTTTATTTTTCATTTCATTTCACATCATTTGGGTTGGCTAAGCATAACAACTTTTTGCTTTTATGTTTTGGGTTTTTGTTGTTGTTGTTTGTTTTTCTGCCAGTGTTTCACTGGGAATTGGATTGCAGTTTTCATCTTTTTTTCTACCTGGGTGATACAATGAATAATATCTTCACTGACTTACAAAAAGAGAATGACAAGTGTTCTAGTGAATGCCCAACACATTTAGAGGCTCAGTGTTGGTTTTAGGAATGAACATATAGATATATTTGTGGAACTAAGGAAGGAAAAATGCTTTTTCATTCCTTTCAATTATCTTTCCCATCATTTTTAGTGTACACAAAATGTTCCATATAAGAATTAGTAATTTTCCAAATCTTTCTTTTGTCAGTAGGTTGAAAAAAGAAAGGAAGATAAAGAATTTGGAATTATTACAGTATAATGGAAAAGGGTATTAGGACTGTTAATAAAACTACCAGTGTTCTTTCACATTGTGCATACATGACAACATGGCATTTCTCTGTCCCTTGGTTTCACATGTGGTCATGTAATTTGCTTTTACCCATGAAATAGGAACAACAGCAATGAGTCATTTGTAGGCAGTCTTAAGAGACAATGGATACTTCATGAGAACGTTTTATTTTTTCTCTAGTATAGTGCCTGGCAACATTCAAAATGCTGTAGCACCATTAAATTATGTGTCTAACTGACTTAAATGAGCAGAAAACACCTGATGACTCAAGATGGACACACAGCAAAAGTAGGAAATGATTCTTTGTTATTTCTAGCTAGAGATATAGAGTGATTTGTTACAGAAAAAAAACCTAGCTCGGTCTAATTGACATCTACACCTACGTTTGAAGTTCTCTGTAATTTCCAGCTATTATCTCTTAAATATTATTAGTCAATTTTAATTTAATTTAAAATATTAATGTTTTAAAATAATTATTTTATTTTCCAGAAACTGAGCTCACTCCAGGCAATATCTTGAGTACACTTTATATACATTGATTAACTTATTTATGAAAAATTTGATAGATAGGTTTTGTTAGCCCTGCAATACATATGAGAAAATTGGAGTTCAAGAGGGTTTATGTAACTTGCATATCTCCTAATAATCAGTAGTAGTAGCACAACTAAGTTTGAATCCAGATATGTGTAACTTCAAAATCTGGAGTCTTAATCATATTTATGTTCTATACCTGTTCTGAACTTACATTTTAACATCTGTAAAAATAAACACAGAATTATTTTCTTATAGAGATTTTGTGAAGGCCAACTGGGATAACAGTGAAGGTAAAGTCCCTGACACAGAATCAGCTCAATAAATTATAACTTCCTCTTTTATCTTCCTTTAAAGAGAAGATCAGGTTTGATGCCAAAAATAATGTGAAAGAGAGAAAAGAACAAGATGTAACAAGTTGGCATTGGAGAATCATTTTTGACAAAACAACTTGGTTATTTTCCTGATTTTAATTATGTAAGCTCCACTTTTTTTTGCATTTGGTAAAACCCTGATTAAGATGATTATCATTTTTTAAAGTTCTACATAAAGGGGTATTTTTTCATATTATATTAACTAATATACTCTGTTCTCATACATATAACAAATACTATAAACATCTTTTGTATAAACACATATCCCCTATCTTGGATTTTAAGGGGGGAAAGAAGGTTTAACATTGTACACCTGACACTTAATAATTCATTGGAAGAATGGGAAGAGGGAAGGAGAAGGGAACTGAATGATCAATATACAAAGGTCTGCTCCTCCATCTTCTATGGATTAACAATCTACAAATTGTCCTCACTAAAATTCATCACAAAAATTCCTGAGTACCAATACAAAACTCTTACACAAAACTCTAAAACAAAATGACCTAAGAGCTTTGGAAAAGAAAGCTGGAAATATTTGGAATGAACTCAGGAAAGTTATTTCTATCTAAACAGTAATTAAAATAAAATTCTACTCTTAGAAATAGAACCACTGGAATGGTTAAATGAACTGATGCATGTGTACCATGGAATGCTTCTCAGCAATAAAAATGAATGAACTATTGGTAATAAGCAACAACTTGGATGAATCTGTAGGGAATTATGCTGAGTAAAAAAGCCAGTCTCGGGCTTCCCTGGTGGCGCAGTGGTTGGGAGTCCTGCCGATGTAGGGGGACACAGGTTCGTGCCCCGGTCTGGGAAGATCCCACATGCCGCGGAGCGGCTGGGCCCGTGAGCCATGGCCACTGGGCCTGCACGTCCGGAGCCTATGCTCCGCAACGGGAGAGGCCACAACAGTGAAAGCCCCGCGTACCGGGAAAAAAAAAAAAAAAAAAAAAAAGCCAGTCTCAGAAAGTTCCATACTATATATTCCACTTACATAAATTCTTAAAATGACATTTTAGAAATGGAGAACTGATTAATTAATTGCCAGGGGTTAGGGGTGAAGTGGGAACAGAAAAGAAGGGGTATGATCATAAAAGGGTAACATAAAGGATACTTGTGGTGATAGAACTGTTCTGTATCTTGACTACGGTGATAGATACACAAACAGACCCATGTTATAAAATTGTGTAGAACTAAGTAGACACACGAGAGTACAAATAAAACTAGGGAAATCTGAATAAGATTAGTGGATTATATGAATGTCAATATCCTGGCTGTGATAGTTTGCAGGACGCTGCCCCTGGGGGAAACTGCATAAAGTATATACCAGACCTCTCTGCATTATTTTTTTAATAACTTTAATATTTATAAAGATTCAAAAATATTAACCTAAAATTATCTAATAAGAATTTCAGTTAAAAAAGTAAGCCACCTGAATTTCCAAAGAACTGTGATGTAAATGCATTTGAACCAATTTGTTATTCAGATAACATATTCAACCTAATTGTGATGTCCACCATTTCTTGGCTAATTATTAGATTGAAAAATTCTTAAAGCATTATGATTGTTGTAGATCGAATTGTGTTGGGTCCTCTCCAAAAACACATTGAAGTTTTAACCCCTGGTGTCGGTGAATGTGACCTTATTTGGAAATAGTTTTTTTTACATATGTAATCAAGTTAAAATGAGGTCATCCTAGAGTAGTGTGGGCCCTAATCTAGTGATTGGTGTCTTTATAAGAGGGAACTTTGTACTTTGACACAGATACACACAGAAATAATGTTATGTAACCATGGAGGAAGAGGTGGGGTAATGTGTCTAAAATTCAAGAAACTCCAAGAATTTAGGAAGAGACAAGGAACAACTCTTCTCTAGAGCCTTCACAGAGATCATGACCCTGCCAATAATTTAATTTTGTACTTCTAACTCCAGAACTATAAAAAAATATTTTTTTTTTCTTTTAAGCCACTAAGTTAATAGTACTTTGTTATGGCAGCCTTAGGAAACTAATACAATAGTATTCTTTTGAATGCAATATGCTTCAAAGCTTTTATGCCGATGTAAGTAAGCAAATTAAAAGCACAATGAGTAATTAAGTTTTGAATTTCTCAGTTATTTTCTATTTATGACATGAAAGCCTTGTTATTTCTCAAGTATAAGAAGTATAAGCCAGGAAACTGTTCTTAGTAATGCAAAACACTATTTCATGGACAAGGTGAACACTTTTTCTTTTCTTTTAATCAGTGTGTTTATTTTTATTTTCTGTTATTCTTATATGTACATATCATTAGGCCCTATATGTATAAAAGAGTAATTTGTACCAGCTATTACTTGCAGATCATGTTTTCATCCAGATTTACAGACATAGATATAAATATATGGATATTTGTTTAAAGTTTAAAAATGTTTTATTAACATTTTCTCTGAAACCAGTGCAAGGAAGCTTCATAGTACCCAAGTCAGTGTCCAGCTTTTTCATTCCTTTTGGTCTAGTAAAAAGCACCAATCCTTAGAAGTCAACTTACTTAACATTAACTTCTCAATGTGTAATAAAATCTATCCATACTCAGAGATTTTATCAAGCTTCATGTTTCAACACTTTCTCACATGAATAATCCACCTAGGAGACCAACTTCACAAATAAAACTAGAGAGTTGGGCACAAGTCTGTATCATGAAAGAAACTCTCATTCATTCCCATAGTGGAACTAGAAAGAGTTTGAATTCTCTTACTAAGCCACAACTGGGATGCAGTATGCTCCTCTATTATAATCTTTACCTAACAATGCACTAGAGACCTTAACTTGTCTATCAAGTTTTCCAATGTCTTTGGTCAAGAAGTTTCAGTCAAGAAGACTTAGGTTATAAAGTCATCACAAAAACAATTTAAAAAATTCACCACCACTCTCCCCTGGTTCTCTAGGCTGCCATTCCACCTGACTTTTCTGTGATGATTTGGGATTTATCACAGATTTCTAAATTTCACTCAACTTCTACATTAAATTTGGCCACCTAATCCTATTAATTCTATTCCTTTACTATCTCCTAATTTTATTTGTCTCATTTTAGCCCCATCTCCATAGCAACATTTTAGGCTTTTATTTTTCTCTTCTTTTTGCAGTGTTTTTTTTTTACTGTTTTCTCTAGCTTCAGTGTTATCAATTCTAATTTCTGTTCTCCCAGTTATATTCTAAATACTCATTTCAGGGATATTTCTAAAATGTAGATATGATCATATCAGATGCATGTTAAAAATCCCTTAACAACTTCTTATAGTCTCACAGTCTATGGATAATGTATGAAAGCATTAGCAATGATATTCAAGACCTTTTATTGAACTAACTTCTCTAGGCTCTTCTCCCACAATTCTTGTTCTAATCATTCTATAGTTCAACCATTCTGACTTACGTAGTTTGTCAATAATGGTAATTGTACTCTTAATTTTATGATTTTTTTTTCCAAAATATATTCTGGACAATAAAATATCCTAATACAGTATTAGCTGTTTCTTAAATAAAGCAATGTGGAATACAATGTGGAATACAAGCAATGTGGAATACAATAATTAAATAAAGTTAACTGTATTACATTACTGAAAAAGTTCTCAGGACCTAAAATGTACTACATATTGCTATTCCCTAAGAGAAATGAAATAACTTTTAATACAGAGACTTTTTGATCATAGAAACCATGTGTTAAGAGTATGTACTGACCTTATCTTACTTCATCCATTTCACCTATCTTTTCTTATTTCAAATCCTCAATAATCCCTTTTCTATTTTCTCAAAATACTATGATCAAATGTTTCTATCTCCATTACTTTTGTCACATACTCCTGCCTTGGCTATCTGTATACAGAAAAACTTATCTGTAAGAGTATAGCAAAATTGTGTTGGGTTAAGTTCAAGACAGTCTTTCTGAGTCCCCAGGGTTTATTTATACTGCCACTTTTCACAGTGCATCATTACTGTAACTTCACTAGAATCAAAGTTGTTCAATATTCTGATTTCAATCTTTCTCATACAATGGTTTCCTGGGCATTAAATTTATCTAGGAAGAGAAAGTAATCAAATATAATTTGAGATAAAATGTTCACCTAAGGTCACAAAAATTAGAATTTATTCCTTTTTTTCTTTTCTGAAGAAATTCAAGTTACAAAGAGAAATATCTACTTATGAGGATCTGGGATTATTTGGTGTCACTCTGAATTATGTCGAAGAAGAAGGGGGATAATTAGCTAAACAGAAAAATTTGAGAATGTTTCCATTCTTTGTGTCTTTCATTGTGCTAACTTTGAGTAAGTATGCACTCAGTTTAGAAATATTGAATGGTCATGGGAAAATTCCTAGCAATCTTTGCTAAATATCAAATACAAATAGTTCACTTTGAGAGACCAGGTGGGTCATCAGAATACAATTATTTTCTCCTTGCCCATGTGGCTTATTATCTTAGTTTTCAACCATCCATATTTTTACATGCCTTGGGCAAAGTTTTATTGAATTGACTAGAATAATTCAAGGACTTTTCATTTGGTTTGCTCACTGTTAATATTAGCCTGTCAATGATTTGAGATTACTTTTTTTTTCCTCTTTAAAAATGTTTAGCAAGGAAAATAAAATGAATGGTTGTTTTATTTAGGAATATCTTATGTTTTTTTGGCGGTTTTATTCTTCAAGATACATACTATGTTGCCAAGCTATAGCGCTAGACAAATGAGAAAATGATTTTCCTGACTTATTTTCGTTTAAATACTCAGTCATGACATTACGTTAATGTTAGTTTCAAATAGTTTCATTGCTTTTCACATGAAAAGTGAGGGAAAGGGAATAATGTGATTGTTCAAACTTTGAATCAATGCATATTCATTACAATGGATGATATGACACTCAAATGCACTGGCTGCATTCATTTAAATATCCTTATATGATTTCCATGAGTAATCATTAACATAAATGCAGAAATGTACTGTTATGTCAAGACTTTTTCCATCTCAGATTCTTATGTTACCTGTAACCTATGGCAATTGTTAAGTTAGAATCTAAGTCAAAGTCTTGAAAAATTCAAGACATTGTGACATGGAAATTTTAAAAAATCTATGATCTTGAGTTGCTTTATATAACATGAACAACACATTCTGAGAAAGTAATTCATGGATGCATAACTACTTTCAGAATAGTTCATCATATACTAATATTGACACGGAAAACAATGATTATAAATTGCAGAGATAGCAAAAGGATAGAACTTTAAATTAAGAAAGGGAAATCTTAATTCTATTGTGTAACAACGATACTAATTCACAATTAAGGGTAAGAAGTTCTCTCGCATTTGTTCTGGAATATTTTTATTTGGACAGTTTAAAATCTGCCAAATTGCACAGAAGCCTACTCAAGAAGAGTTGGTCCCCTAACAAGCAGATGCCACATGGAAGATAAAATCCAAATCGCCAAAAGTAAACAGACTTGGTACCATAAAATATTTTTGGTTAATTATCTCAGTAGTATTTTATATGTATTGTCCATCTTGAAGCTACAATAATGTATCAGAAGTGGAAGAAAATTGGTTATATTTAAGCAGATTTTCTGTGATTAGAAAGCTTCATTGACACATCTATAACCAATGCTTACTTTTTGAAAAAGAGAGCAGGAGATTATTTATTATTATAATACTCTAATTTAGAACATTTTTGTTCCAGACACAATAAACATGTCATCTATTCAGAAATCTGTAAGTGTGAACATTTGCACATTAAGTCATCATATTTATGAATCAAGTCCTTCTGTCTCATAGATTTATCCTGGATTAAACCAAAATAACAAATATTAGAAGACTCAAAGACTTATTCAGAGATAAATTGAAAATATCAAGGATGCAGTGAAAACAGTGAGAGTTTGTTTGGTTTGGTTTGTTGTAAATAAAACTCTGAGTGTAGAATTTCAGAGAAAGTTAATCAAATTTTAGCTTGTGTTGTGACTTTTGGAAGTACATCAGGATATTTTATACTTGCTAGTCATTTGAGAAGGTTTATCAGGAATCATTTAGACTTGCTAGTGTAGCCAACTAATCTTATTTCTTATCTGATTTCATGGTAAATATACCAATACTACCATATTTATTTAGGATTTTAAAAAAATAAATCCTGTATGAAAATCAGTATTGGTGACTATCTTATCATAATAAATAAATGAAAATACAAAATGAGTGTTAAAAGAGCATTCAATAAAAATAATATCAACTATATAGACATTAAAAAATACAAAATTATTCTTTGCTTTTATATTTCATTTGAATTCAATAAAATGTGATCTTTTCAAAATTTCAGTGAGAAAAAATAACGATAACAAATATTTTAACATACTAAATAATAATAATTACATATTAAATTCTGGATTTAATTAATGGAAACTGAATTCTTTAAAAAAATTTAGTAAAAGAGTTACTTTTAAAGGTTTACTTTCATTATGCTATACTCCGTGAAATGAATTACTTAAGATAGAAGCCAGTATTTAAAATAATCTCTAAAGATCCTTCTTGAGAATGGCATCAAATGCAATAAGTAGAACAGAAATAGACTATTAGAAACTTGTGGTAATGCCTAGAATTTAAGTTAGAACCAAACCAGAGTTAAATGATATGTAATAACAAATATGTGTGTCTATATATACAGTACTGTTTATTATTTTATGTTTGCATGTAGTGGTCATTTATATATACATATTATAAATACAAATAAATAACAATACATAAAAATAAGTATACTGGATATTAGAGTAAAAGGGCATATTACAGGTGTCTGTTAAGATAAAAACAAGTGAAGCCAAAGATATTAATTTCTAATAAAAGAAATATATACTGATACACTTTAGTTACTTTTTTCTTCTAAATGTTTTTCATTGATTTACTTTCAATTTAATAACACAGAATTTTTATTTCTTCTAAAATGAAACATTTAAACTCTAGTGGGGTTTGGATAGTCTATAGGATAAAAAACATAGCCCTCAGCAAGTGGTCCCACACCGACCTTTTAAACTGTAGTTTATCAACTCTACTGTCTATTTGAAGCTAACATGGTCTGGGCTGAAGCTGGCAATCAGAAAGAAATCTGCTTTTTGTTAAAGTTTCTTTTCGTCTGTTCAGAACTTAGTTCTGAATAGCATGAATACCAAAAAATAAAAAATAAATAAATAAATAATACTGTTTGTTTTTGAAATTCCTTTTTCCACTGAAGCCCAGCACAGTCTGTGCCATGTCAGAGTCAGTTACAGTAATGGAGCAGCTCTGGTTTAATAGGCTGTTAGGCAGTTGTCTGTAGTGAATTTTTTCGGTCCATTTTATAAATGCTGATAGAAACTGTTAAGAAGAGGTCGACAATAGTACATTACAGTTGCAATTATAATGTCATGTACCTGTTTTACTTACACATCTAAAATACATTTTTTGAAATATTTTACATTGAACCACTCTTCAACTTTTCTGCAGGATCATTTCATCCTTAAAGATTATTCATAATATTATATATAAAGGGTTAATTGATTCTAAAAGTATCTAGGTCTTTTACTTAGTGGAAGTTATGAAATAGTACATAAGGAAGGGCTTCATTCATATTATGTTTAAGAAGATCAGACATAAAAAAGAAGTTTAAAGAGAAGCATCATTATTTCCATTATTTGATTTTGAATTTTTTCATTCAGTTGTTTTCTGATTAAAACTTCACAACTAACAAAATTGCTGTCAGCAGCTGAATAATTTCAAGTTTTACAATATCACTGAATTGTGAGATTAATTCTCAAATTATTAGGATGTTACACTTTTTCTTGGACTTAAAAAAAATGTATTTTTCACAATAATTTAAATAGGCAATAAAAATAATTTTTAAAAATGCTTCTCTGAAAAGTCAATAATAAATCAGCAATAGAATACCTGACTTTGTAGTTAGAAAAGAAAAAAAAAAAAACCAACAAATTTATTCATTTAGATTAAAACACAAGTAAGTGTGTGGTGACCTAGAAAATAGTTAGGTAAATACATATTTTCTATGGATTTTAAAAAAGGGTTTCTAGTGCAATAAATCAACTTATTCCAGAGTATAAATAACAACTGTAAGAATTTGTTCTATGTGTCATATTTAATTGAAAAAAAAAAGCAAAAAGGTCAGAAGATATCTTCATATTAAAAGCTATTAGAAATAAAAGCAAGTTTATTTGTTGTTTAGGAGTAAAACACTTTCAATTACTTCTCAGATTTAATCTACACATTAAACATAATAAGTTTTGATGCTATATTGCCACCTATGAACATACAATAATCATTTCTGCTAATTAAATTAATTAAAAATTATTTAAAATAAATTAAAACTAAATAGGTCTTAACCTAAGAATCACTATCACAAAAGACTTGATACAAAATACATGTAAATGATTTTTAAGACATGACCTTTTGTTGCAAAATATTTATTTGGAATTGTTTTAAAATAAATTATGACTTGCATACAGAAAAACAATGTTGAAAAATGGCAGTTTCTTGTAAAATAATTTTCACTGAAAGAAAGGTAAAGGATGCCATTGTGCTGAAAATAAAGATAATAAATTTAGTCTCAGAAGTCACAGGATGATTCGTACAGATTTTAATCTCTTGACTCCATTAATAGAAAAGTAAAACCAGTATGTATGTTGTGAGAAAAAGGAAGATGGGAGGGACCCACAGTTTGCAGTCACTACTATCACTTCGGAAACCAGCATTACACCTCTATATTCTATATTCACCACTTTATATATAAGTATTATTTTTTTCTACTTTACTGTGACAGAACTGTGATGTACACATGTAATCTGTGCAGAAGTGTACCTTTCTTTCTTTCTTTTTTTTTTTTCTGTCCTGTTTATGGAAAGCAGCCGTTGTATGTTAAACCCAAGAGTGACAGCAGTGTATCTCTGGAGCACTTCTCTATTAAAACTTTTCATATGCACAGAATGCTGTACACGTTGAAATATCTGTTGCCTGCTTTCACAGCCAAAATGCCTATATTTGTGATTTGAATGCAGAAATACCCATAGTCCCTCTCAAAAGGATTTATTTAATCCATGTCCTGATATCATTAGCACTGACAGGGTTTAGGGTAACACTCAGGGAGATAAACAGTTGTGATATATTTCTTCAAAGAATGTGTTCTGTCAGTGAACTTGTCCAAAAGCATCAGGGCATATAAACATTCCTCAAGTGGGTTTACTTATCAAGTATAAAATGACTGGGCTAGGAGAATACCAGGCTTTTGACAGCTTGTGGTTTGAAATTAAGCATGACCCTTTGTACTCTTAAACAAAATGTGTCTATTTTTAATCTGTCTTGATTCAAAGGGAAGCAGTCAGCACTAAGTATGGCAAAGTGAGGTCAATTATGAATATAATTATAAAATTCAATTTAGAATAAAGATTCCAGCACTGCAAAAACACCTTGAAATAGGGCATGAATACATAGGCTTTTCTATCATGATTTTTAAAGCACCGCTATAGGGAAAGTCTGAAGATGAATCAAGTGACAAGAAGTTTGAAACAGCTTGCTATTTTCTGAGCCATACTCCTAGGCTTAGTGAATATGCATTTAATTATTTCCAAGAACATGTTAATCATAAAACTACCTATTTTCCTTTCACTGAAGGGTCAATGATTTCAAGTTTTGGAAATAAATTGTTATACTATTTTAAAACACTCTTCTATGAGGAAGAATCATCTTTTATTAAATCACGACTAAATCCATTCTTGAGGAATTGTTACACAGGATCAAATGTAAACATTTTGTGGTAAACCCCCTAAAATATGATATGAGAAAAGGAATCTTTAAGAAAACCAAAGCTTTTTCCAACTCAAATCTTTCTCTCTTTCTGAATCAATGTGGTGCATTGTATTAGGTGACAAGCTAAGATAATTAATACAAATAAGTAACCTGTATAGTAATAAATGTCCTCTGCAGAGTATGAGGCACTACAATGGAAGCAGAATAACTTACTGAAGTATAAGCCTCATAAAATTAAGCAAATATCACAAGTAATGACTGAAGTTCCCAAAAAGTCTCTCCATGTGTGTGAAAACAATAACTTATCCAATCATTGTTTTATTCTTGTGTAATTTTATTCAAATTCTATAGATTTAATTTTTATGTAACTAGGGAGCCTAAAGGTAGCTCTTCAATTAAGACTGATTATAAGGAGGACAAAATACTAATTCATATCCTAATGCTTATAAGCTTTTATAATTATGGAACCATGGGCAGGGATTTTAAGCTTTCTTAATTTTTCATTCATTAAATTTGCTAAGACAAATTTCACTTGCAAGTCCATAGGTCAGAGTCCTAGCTTATAATTGGTTTCACACATATTCAGTATTATACACATGCATATCTATTTCACAGGTGAAAAACTCAAACCTGCATTTTTAAACTGTTTTAATATTTAATTTATTAATGACTACTACATCTTTATCTCACTCAATATGTCCTAATTGTCCTTGAAAGGAATATCTTCTTGAACATTCTATTTCCCTTTGCCTCTCCAGTTCGATAGCAACCTTTACCCTCCACCTAACTGGGGTCAATTTTTCCAGTCATAATCTCAAGTCATGCATATGGTCACTTATGGAAGAAAGTGACCATGTAAATACTGGTAATGCATAATTACATTAGAAAAGGTACCTAAAATTTCCCAAACTAAATTTAATTTACAAACCGCATCTTTATGACCTTCAAGAAACATGTATGAACTCACAGACATATGACAAATATGTTAAACTAAAGTACAGTGTAGATCATTTCCCTTGTTCCTTTTAAAGGACAGTTTTAAAGAAAACCTACTAATCTTTTCTTACTTTACTGTATATCATCAAGGAAGAGAGTCAAGGCTTTAACTTTATTTTGAAAGAGAGAGGAATATCTTTTGATGAGAAATAGAAGAGAAAAGGCCATTTTTCCTAAAGTAAGGTAACAAAAGTTTAAGGGCCATCAAATTATTTGGTGGGAGTGGGGGGTTGCTTTAAGACTTTGGCAGCCAGGCCCCTTGACATTTCTATCTTTCCCTTTCAGCTGGCCTTGCCCACACAGGAGGAAAGGAAGATGAAAAGGCTCATAAGAAATGTAAGTGATCTTTATTGACCTGGGACTTTATGTATAACCATGGCCTCTGGCGTGTGACTGCAGTATGCATTTCTTGTCAAAACAGGTAAGGGAATTGAGCACTGGCCTGAAGGAACGTGTGTGTTCAGAACTGAAAGGTAAGGGATTTGAAGGAAAAGTGGAGGAGAACTGGCAAAGTTAGGGAAGGAAAAGGTAACTATTGTGAGTTTTCTTCTTTTGAGAAAAAACAAAATCCTGTTATTCTATAGTTTACTCATCTCATTCTCAATCGTGGCCTACTCTTCCTTAATTTTTCTTCAGATATTCCATGAATTCTCCCTCAAAATAATTTTCCTTCAAAGAAATATGGTCATCAAATCGGGAGTAGATTGAAAAATAGCTTGTAGTCTCTAGCAGACTTTCTCCGATATGGTAACAGGACGCATTGGCTGGCAAGAGACAGTTTTTCAATCTGTTTTGAAAATGAATGAAATTGTATCTCAGATCTTATAAGAACACCCCAGGAGAGCACAGGATACATTAGAAAAAGATTAAGTAGCATCTTTCCCTTTTACCTAAACCATAATCCTTCTGAAAAGTAGATCACTGAAAATAGTCATTAAAACTTGCTATAAATTACACATTTTCTTCAGAAAACGCAACAGCACAGAGAAAGATGTATCTCAATGATAGATTCATTTCCCTGTTGAAAACTACTTAAACATCCTAGTAAAAGCTGGGACATTATTTCACCCATATTTCCTTTAACTGTTCAGCGCATCTACTCAGGTTTGTTCAGAGAGAGTCATTTTACAAATTCCTAAGCAGACAGTGTCAAATTTAAAATAAAAAATGAAAGGAAAAATCAACTCTAACATCATCAATACTCCTTGCTGTAATATCCTACCCAATCTATGTTTTTTGGTTTTTTTTCCTTAGTTCACAGAAATGCTTCATAGAAAAATATGAAAAGGACAACCTCGCCCTGTGCTTCCACCCAACGGTTGCTCTTTCACATCGATCTCACCTGCTTGTTTCATCCCAGGAGCCGCGGGACCAGACCCCAGCACACAGCACACAGTGTCAGCAGCAGCTGACTCTCAGCCAGATATGCCTCAGGGGAAATGGTGGGGTGTTTGTGAGCCTAGTGGGGGCTACTTTGCTCTGGTTCAAAAATCAAGCTCTGTAGAGAATCTGACACCAGCTCTCTATAAAATGTCCTACCGGGCCTCCGTCTTGAAGAAAATGTTTTCCTATGGAAGATGCTTTCTGAGAAAATGAGACCTAAATTGAATCCGTGAAAAAGATGATTCACATTTGGTATTGGATTTTAGGCTATGCTTCTATCATTCATTGCTTTTTAAAAATTATTGCATGGCCTTTGGAATTCAGCTTAGGCGTACTATCAAGTGACACAAGAGAATCAATAAAGGTCATTCGATTCTAAAGGACATTACTTGGAAGGATGCGTATAACTTATATACAACAATAAACACTCCACATTTTTGCCAAAAACAGCTCTACACTTCAGCCTGAGACCAGCAATTTTGTGCCAGGTGAGAAGTTCTGAATGCTGATTTTAATATTTGTCATCCTCCTTAGACAAGGTTAATATAGGTAAAAATGAAGGGAGAAAGCATTCTGGTAAATGCCACACTTATTAGCAAGGTTAACATGATTTTCATGTCTTTTTAGTTGATAGGAAGAACAGGGGGAGAGGGGATGAGGAGTAGAAGATTTAAATCTAAATGTATTTTTTTCATAAAGTCCCAAAGCCACTTTCCTCAGGCTGCTGTCTTGGCGTGAAGAATACAGATGACTGCCTATCGAATCGCTTTTATTTTCATAAAGATCAATTTGCTATCTTATGTACCAAATTGTTTACATATGGTAAGTTCTATAATTTCTTGATATATTTTAAATGGCATTTGGCCTAGAATGGGAACCCCAAGCTAAAGGCTAAATATAGTCGTGAATCCAAGTACTGATAGGAAAATCTGATGGTGGTGCTGCTTATTGATTAGAATTATGTTCAGTTGGAGAAAGAAATGCCTGTCCTCCTCCCGCCACTCCAACCTCCTGACTCCTCTGCAAAAAAGGCATTGGCTTAAGTGAGATAGAAATGTATTTCTCTCAGGCTATGGGCTTGATAGTCTGAAACTAGTATGGTAGCTCTATTCAAAAAAGTCTTCAGGAACTTAGGGTTCCTTCCCACTTGTACCTTTATCATCTCCAGGGTGTGTACTTCCTCCCCATGGTCCAAGCTGGTAGTTATGCAGGCATCACATGGAAAGAGAGAGACAAAGGAAAAAGGGCAAAGTGCATAGGCCAGCTGACTCTTAAGGAGGCTTTCTGGAAGCTGCCCCAGAACATCCTCACTTAAAACACTCCCAGTTAAGAACTTAGGTACTTGCACATATCTCACTGCAAACTGCCAAATATTTTTAAAAAGGAAAAAAAGAAAATTATTATGATGGAAGTAGGAGGGAACAGGTATTAGAAGATAAGATGTATTGGGGGATCACTAAAGTGATTCCATCAAACTGATGAAGCCAAATGCATTCTTTCTCTTGAAATGATTCCTTCCACTACAAAGTAGTCTTTATTTATTTTTTCAACTCTGAGAATACATTGTAAGAAAGCAATACAGTGAGCATGCTAGCAGAGCTCTAAGTAGGAATTTTAAATGGGAGAAGCTACTCCTAATACCTGAAATCCTCTGAAAACAAGGTATAACCTGAGTTAGGGAAGTACAGAAAAAATGATGAGAGGTCAGTAAATGGGCATTCCAGCCAATCACATATCTTCATGTTCACTGTGTTCACTATGTGTCCTTATGTCCACTCTGTTCACTGTGGTGCATGTGAAAAGTCCCTGTTTATTAAAGTCTTTAATTTTTTAAAAGTGACATCCTGACTTTGGGAGTGTTTGGGTTTCTTTTAGAAATATTTCTAATTCTCACAGGAAATGTATAACCTTTCAAATATCCTGTCCACTAACAATTCCATAGTTAATATTGATTTAACAACTACAATCTATCACTTTTGTGGAAAAAATGTATCTGTGCCCAATTGTGAAATAGAAGTCAAAAGAATCTACTCTGTTATTTCTCAACACCACTCCCCCCAAAGACTTTTGAACTCTATTTGAAGTTTACAGTTTATCCAATATTCCTAATTTGTTCCAGTTTTAAGTCTTTTTTAATTTTAGTTTAGGAAAAATGGAGTAGACCTGTACTTCAATAAGTTAAAAGCATTTTCAAAAATATACCACCACTCATGCATTGGTCTACAAAGTATATGGTTAGTATCATCAGGGTACGAATTCAAAATCTGGCCTCACATTCCATGAAAGCTGTAAACGAGATCACTTTGATCTTCTTCAATTTCTTCACTTTGATTCTCACAGAGTATTTACATCCTCTTATGTTTATGTGACCTCATGAACTCATGAGAGTTTCAATAGACAGCCAGTTAAAACACACAGTATGCTTTTAAAACCCAAACATACTTTAATAAGTCTGTTAAAAGCTGATAGCATTTCCTAGACTATACCAAGCATTAATTATCCTTCCTCTTTCTTGAGTCAAAGATTATATGGAAGGGAAAGGGCATAACCTCAGTTCATCACTACAACAAAGATTGTAACAACAATAAAAAATATCAAAATGTGTTTTGTTAAAATGTTGAGGTTAACATTTGAAGACTTCCCCAGATGCCTCACTTGGCTACACATTTGTTTATAGTGATCATAAACAAATCCAAATGGTATTTGTCTGGCTTGGTATATATTTAAAAGAATAAAGTTTGACATAGAAGTGACACAAAGTAAACACACAAAAAAGTTCTTTTATGTGAACTCTTAGTTGCAAATTCATTAGTTCTCTAAATTTTATGGTGTTTGAAAGTGTTTCAGTTCATTGACCTGCTATTATCTTGGCAACTGCTGATCAAAACAAAACAGTCTCATATTGTCTTGCTCTCTCTCTCACTAGCTGTGACAGAAGCCAAGATGCCACGTTGTCAGCTGCCCTATGGAGAGACATTGTGGCAAAGACCTCAGGTCTTCAGCCAATAGCCGGTAGGGACCCAAGGTCTATCAACAGCCACATGAGTGAACTTGAGGTCACATCCAGTCCCAATAAGGCCCTGAAACTCTGAGATAAAAAATATTGCTGGTTTAAGTTGTTAAATTTTGGGGTAATTTGTAAGAGTATTAATAAAAAAATTATATAATAACCAAATCTGAACTCATGGATTTAAACTGGTTAACAGTGTCTATCTATTAAAGTACTTTACTTTCTTGAAACTCAGATTGCCTCATTTGGGAAAAATAGAAACCTTTGTACATGAATCTATTAGTCTTTGATATTCTTGCTTATCATGATAACAAGATTGGTTCCAGGCTTATCTTGCATTTTCTTGTCCTAGACCTGGACTGAACTATTCTCTAAGACTTCCTGACTTCATTCTTTTAACAGAAAAATGACATTTCAACATCACAATCAGGGTATGAAGTATAGTCATTGTTACTGGTTGGCCATTTTTTCTAGGAGTTTTCAGCAGATAGATTACAGACAGGAAGGGAAAATACCCCATTTATATTGATCCTAATTACAATTCTTGGCTATGTAATTTTACTTAACCTGTTTTATATTATGTGTGTTTTCTTCCTTCTATATTGAGGATCTGGTTCTCAGGTACATGGGGAATGATATAATTTGACTATCCCATAATTACTCAGTTGCTTCATCTTTCATATAATGTCTATATATGACAAATGCACAATACTTAAATACAAATTTCAGTGTTTCTAAAGTCAAATGTTTGAGTAGGAACCTCTGGGAACTATTTCATTGTCCTGTCCTAAAGTGTTATACTTAGTCAAAACCTTCTCAGCCAAGAGTAACCAATTATTTTTAAAAGGCATCCTAAGGTGAATACTGAAGCCTAAGTTTTAATTTGTTAAAGGTTTAATATTTTTGTCTTTTCTCTAGAGTAAACTACACATGTTCTTGTTTTAATCTATTTGCTTGTATTATTTATAAGCTTAGTGAAAATAGAAACTACTAGCCTCTAAATAATCACTAGCCCCTATAGAGTAATTAGAAAATATTTTTTAAAAATAGCTCCCATCCTTTTCTATTAAGTGATTCTAAATTTCTTTTGTTATTATTCTTATAGATATCTTTCCAGTCTGGATCTCAGCTTTGTCTTATGAAGTAAACTATCTTAGTTGCTTCCTGGAGAATCCATCTGGCAATCAATCAAACAATATACCCAGTAAATTTAAGTTATGATAATGATGATGACAACAACAGAATAATAACAACAATAATAAATACCGTTCATAACACCACTTTGCCAAGCATTGTAAATGCGTTACCACACTTAATTCTAACAACACCGGTAAAAGGTTGTTTCCGTAATCCTCATTTAAAGTATGAAGAAACAGAGACACAGGAAATATCCACCTGGGAGCATAGTGAAGTTTGTTTCTCCCCTTGTATTACCCCAAGTATTTTCTACATATTTAGTGAATAAGAGGAAGGAAGAATGAAACTTAGTAAGAAAGGGAGAAATAAATCCATTATACACGGGGTGAACTAGATCAAGTTATAATTTGAATTAACTAGGTCTTGCCCAGGTTCTCCAGAAAACAGAGCCTAAGACAAAGTTTACATACTATGGTTTTACTAGAAAGTGTAATGCTAGCAACATACAAAGAAAATGAGCAGAGAAGGAAAGAAAATCAATACAAATTGGTAATTATTGAGCTGTCTACAACTGCACAAGAAAACATAACTGGTTCTCAATCTTGTGGAGGATCTCCCAGAAAGGACTTGTACAAGTGGTGTGTCTGGGATCATTCCTTTTTTAGAGTCAAAGAGGAAGGAGAGAAGTTTATTCACTCTCCTCTTCCTGACCCTTGGCTCTCATTGGTCAGAGTTCGCTTTGACTCGCTGGTCTTTGCTTGCTCTGCCCTGTAAGTGGCAGCAGCTGGACCTTTTCCCACCCACACATTCCAAGTCTGAAATTGGTGAAGGCTGGGGCAGAGCTCCTGAGGGTCAGGTGGGACTTGCACCATCAATGTAGGGCAGAAGAGGCCAGCCCTCTGCCTGGGGAAGGCTGTGGTGTTTATGTAAATTGACAGAAGCATGGCCTGGGGCTCTTCCCTAAGCCAGAGGCTGGGTCAGTAAGGCAGACAGATTCTAGAGAGAGGTGTGTAAACTGGGTAGATATGACCCTAAGTAGGCAGAATGTTTGCCTTATCATTGATTTGTTTGTGGCAGTGGCTCCTAAGAGATGAATGAATGAATAAACTGAGTACAGAAACTGATTCTATCTCACCTAGCACTAACTCTTCAGCCAAGTGCACTGCCAGTACATAGTAAATATTCAACAACTATTCATTAAACTAATAAGTAAATAAAATGACAATGATCACTTTTAGGGTTTTTTGAAAAAATTTGTGTCACTTATGACTATATAGACAGTTGGTTCCTGTTATTCTTGGTATTGTTTTACGCTAGGAATACTGAGTTAGCCCTTAGGGGAAAATGCAGGGTTAGCTTCCTGTCAGCCTTTGGTCACAACATTTTTGTCAACCAATCAACATATACCCTTGTTTTATGTGCGTTGCTGTTTAAAAACACCTTATTTAATATATATATTATTGATTCATTAACAATGAACTCAAAGGCAACAGATCTGTAATTCAGGCCTGAACGATACTTAGCTAACACACATATTTTCTCTATAAGGCACGTCAGAGTTTTCTTGTGCTTTGGAAACACTGCACAACCCTTCAGCACTACGCTACGGGGCCATTTTAAACAGAGAAATCACTAAAAGGCCAAAAGGACACTTGTTTACAGTTGAGAGCTGAAACAAGAAGGCAGACTGTCACCCTGTTTGACCTAAGGTGGGACTGGATCTAAGCTGGGGATGTGCATGTCGAACAACTTAAATTTTTGCCCCCATTCTGCATATATCTGTGAATGATTGCAAAAACATAATAGGCATTGATTTTATGATTAAAAATAAATTTTAGCAAGTAGATGAATTTGCAAATACAGAATCCATGAATAATGAGGATCAGCTGTATATATCTGTGTGTCCACATATTTTCCAGTACAAATATTTTCAGTTGGAAATTTGTTTTATTTTTATGAAGAATGTATATTTGAGGGGACTTAAGAAATAATCTTCTAAGTATTTTGTCAGAGTTTTGTCTTTTCTTTTTAATTCTAAGCTCTGTCACTCTTTACTCAGCATTATTGAATAACTCTATTTTTGTTCATGACAACTCCTTTAATTAAGAAAAGTATCAGTATTTTTAAATACTTATTAAGAAGTTCTCTAGATGATTCTAATGAGCAGCCAGGGTTAGGAATTAGGTTTAAATATCAACACAGATACTGTTACAAAGGCAAGTTCCATAACCTCTCTTGGAGTCAGTATTTTCATGTATAAAATGGACATTATATTCCTTGCCTCATAAAATGTGAGGATTAAGTGAGACAACGTATGTTAAATTTTGGGTCCAGAGTAAAGTGTTCAATATTGTAAATGTGCTTTTTTTCTTTCCATACCGAAAGGCTGACATAACTTTTCTTCCTCTGAAGATATATTTGATTTCAGTAACTCTTCTTAATGTGAAGAAATACCAAACTTACTCCCTATCTTTACAAGATAAGATGCACTTTACCTATAGTGATATTCAAGATTCACAGATGATTTTTGCAAGCCTTACCTTCCACTATACTCATCATTACCCTACCCATGACTTATGTTGAACTTACTGAAGTTCTCCAAAGATGTCCCACGTGGTCCCATCTCCAAGTATTTGGTCAAGATATTTCCACTGCCAGGAATGAACACCATTTTATAGCTATCCCTATAAAACCCCACTCATATTTTAAGCACAATTCAAAACCACCTCCTCCCCAAACCTATTTCCTTTATCCATATTCTTACCATTCTACAGACCACAAACAGAACTAACTTGGTCAGTTCCGTGCTTCAGTGATGTGTATGTATCTCTATTTTGGCACTACCAATTCCTCTCATACACCAACTGCTGGTGTGTGTGATAACTTTAGAACAGGAATATACACTCATTGAGGGCAGGAACTTCTGGAAAAAATGGATTTTGGTGGGTTTTTTTATTTTCTTTTTGTTGTTGGCTAGATGTTAAGGGAGAACAGTTTGCCCTCTGCTGCAGTGGAAATCAATGTAAGAGAACACCTAATTCTCCACCTAAACTTGGAGGACTCGCTTTTTAATTGAGACTCATTCTCTTACATAAGAATTCAAGAAATATTTGTAAAAGGAATAAATGTATGAGTCATGCCCCTTTAGGTTACCTGTAATATGTTAAGAACTATAATGGACATGAAAAACCACTTAAGGTGATCACTCCTTAATATTAACATTATCAAAACCTGTTATTTCTCTGTTTAGTGTTAAACAAATTAAGTTATGCAAGAGAAAAATGAAAGTCAAAATGGATTGTCTATTATTTCTTTTTAATTTATGCAATTTGATGGGTCTTTTACTCTATAGAAGATTTAGTCAGATTGATCTTCATGAGGTCAATTAAATTTTTTTCTAAGCTTCTTTTCTTTTTCAAGGTTACTATGCATTTTAAATAACTTCATGTCATATTTTCTGAAATATTATATGTATAAAACATAAACACGAAAGAATGCTCAACATCATTAATCATTAGAGAAATACAAATCAAAACTACAATGAGATATCATCTCACACCAGTCAGAATGGCCATCATCAAAAAATCTACAAACAGTAAATCCTGCAGAGGGTGTGGAGAAAAGGGAACCCTGTTGCACTGTTGGTGGGAATGTAAATTGATACAGCCACTGTGGAGATCAGTATGGAGGTTCCTTAAAAAACTACAAATAGAACTACCATATGACCCAGCAATCCCACTACTGGGCATATATCCTGAGAAAACCATAATTCAAAAAGAGTCATGTACCACAATGTTCATTGCAGCTCTATTTACAATAGTCCAGAGATGGAAACAACCTAAGTGTCCATCATCAGATGAATGGATAAAGAAGATGTGGCACATATATACAATGGAACATTACTCAGCCATAAAAAGAAATGAAATTGAGCTATTTGTAATGAGGTGGATAGATCTAGAGTCTGTCATACAGAGTGAAGTAAGTCAGAAAGAGAAAGACAAATACCGTATGCTAACACATATATATGGAATTTAAGAAAAAAAAAATGTCATGAAGAACCTAGGGGTAAGACAGGAATCAAGACTCAGACCTACTAGAGAATGGACTTGAGGATATGGGGAGGGGGAAGGGTAAGCTGTGACAAAGCGAGAGAGAGACATGGACATATATACATTACCAGACGTAAGGTAGATAGCTAGTGGAAAGCAGCCGCATAGCACAGGGAGATCAGCTCGGTGCTTTGTGACCGCCTGGAGGGGTAGGATAGGGAGGGTGGGAGGGAGGAAGATGCAAGAGGGAAGAGATATGGGAACATATGTATATGTATAACTGATTCACTTTGTTATAAAGCAGAAACTAACACACCATTGTAAAGCAATTATACTCCAATAAAGATGTAAAAAAACCATAAAAACAATAACTTAGATTTCAATAATATAATATGCAGTAGCTTAAATAAAGGCTAATATATTCCAGTTTCAGGATTTCCTGTTACTAACATTTAAAAAAAATAATACATAAATGCTAAATAGAATTCTTATGCACACATATATTATGTTTTTCTAGAAGTACTCTCATAAGTTTTTTAAGGACTCTTCATTTAGCTCTCAGTGCAAAGGATATATTTTTATGTCAGTACTTGGTAAGCTGGAAAAATCAGTATATTAAAAGAATATTTGGAAATTTGGGGGGTAGACACTTGTCTTAGTCTGGGATGCTATAATAAAATAGCAGGCCTGGGTGGCTTATAAACAACAGAAATTTATTTCTTACAGTTCTGGAAGTTGGAAAGCCCAAGATCAAGGTGCCAGCAGATTCAGTGTCTGTTGAGAACCTGCTTCTTAGACAGCTGTCTTTTTGCTGTAACCTGACATGGTGGGAAGGGATGAGGGAGCTCTCTGTGGTCTCTTTCATAAGAGCACTGATCCCATTCATGAGGGTTCCACCTTCATGACCTAATCACCTCCCAAAGGCCTCACTTCCTAAAATCATCCCCTTGGGGGTTAGGATTTCACTTATGAATTTTAGAGGGGACATACACATTCAATCAATACCAGACCCCCCAAATAATATCCTAGGCAATAAGTTAAAAAGATAATAAAACATGAGAAAAATAGTTTCAATAACGTATTAATAAAATACACAAGAAATTATTTTACATGTTAACTATATACATAAATTTTTTGAAAAATGCCTATGGAGTTTTCAAACTTTTCTGATTTATACTATGTGTTGACATAATCTATGAGTGGTATTTGAAGGCAAAAATGATTTTCTTCTCATAGTGAACAAGGATGTTAGTCCTACTTGCTATTTAACTGTTATATTTTTATCAAAAGTAAACATTTAAAAATGTATCTTAATAATTTATAATTGTATGAATTTAATAAATTTGTTTTTAAATGTTATTTACTGAATATTCTCATCATATCTAAATGTAAATTATGTAAGTTTAGAAAGTATAGGGTATATAATTTGTTTATCTTATTGCTCTTTCATCCCTTAGCTATTGGACTTCTTCCCTTAAACTTGTCAATTCCTCCCCACCCTTACGCTAGAGCCAATTCTGAACAAAACTTGAAATTTCCAGAATTTTAAGTAGTTTTTAAATGTACCATCATCAAAACAGATGTTTTTACATCCTAACCAGTAAGTAAACACTTCTTTTGTCCCAGGGCCCATTGATAACAACAGGTCTGAATACCTTGGGACCTACTTTAATAATTGAGTTTCTGTCTTTCCCTCCAATTCATTCATTTTATTGTTCAACTACTAGTGATCTATTAGGTCAGATTATATGAAATTGTTGTTTTATAGGTTAAAAGATAATTGAATATTTGCTCTCGTAAATGAGCTTTACTGCATGTCTCTCATGGGTCTACAAAGAAAAATAAATCACAGTTCATGACACAAAGGAGCTGAAATTTTGGAAAGGGAGACAATTATAATGTACAAATTTAGTGATAGAAATAGGCAAAGTGTGAGAAAACCAAGTATCGTCCAACACAATCTGTGGGTATCTGCAAAGGTTTCCTGCAGTGCTTAACAAGTTGATCTTGACACTACCTTTCTGCCTTCTGTACCAGAACTCCCCCTATTCCCCATCAATCCTAATCTCTAATCTCTTAGACCCCAATATTAATGGGAATATCTAAACTATCTGTCTAGATATCTCTGGCATCAACTACCCACTTGCTTAGAAAATATAAGTGTTGAGAGTTAATTCACACTATTAACACCCTCTATGTGAAGTTATTCCACATTGGGAGTTTAAATATCATCTCTAACCTGCTAACTTCCAAATATAAAACCTAACCTAGGCCTCTCTCATGAACTCTAGAGTCCTACATCTAACTCAACGTCAACCCTTGGATATCTCTTAAATATCTTAAATTTTACACATCTAAATTGAATTATTACTCCTCCCCTGATCCAGTTCCTCCCTCAGTCTTTCCTTCTTTATTAAATAGCAGCTTCACACTTTTAGTTGCTCCAGCCTAAATATTGCAATCGTTCTTGATTTACCTTTATCACATACCCAGCATCTAATCCATCAGCAAATCCACTTTCTTGGCCTTCAGAATACACACAGAATCTCATCACTGCTTAACACATTCACAACTACCTTGGCCCAGGTTACCATCACTTCTGTCACCTGAAATACTGCTTTTAGTTGGTATCTATCTTTTCATGATCCCCCTACATTTTATTACCAACAGAACAACAAGAGTGAATTTTCATCTCATTAGATTAAAAAGAAAGTCTTTTAAATGACCTATAAGAAAGGTGACTCTATGATTTATAGTCCAAACTTGGACAACTGTTTCAGTGAAATGAGAACTATTAATAACTATGCCAGGTTAACAGGCATGAAAATGGGGTGTTTGGGCAACTAGAATATGTGTCACCCTATCTGTAAGGGCCTATATGATCTGGTTCCCTTCTACCTCTGTGAAATTTATCTTTTACCATTTCTATCCCCCTCATTCTGATACAAACTATCTTGCTTGATCTCCCCCAAACTTCCAAAGCAGGTCAAGCAAAGTCCCCTCCTCAAGCTTTATTTACACTTAGTATTCTCTTTATAGAATGTTCTTCCCCCCTACCTCCATATTAACCTCTTCCTCACTCCCTTAGATCTCTGTTTGAATGTCATTATATCCTGTTCCCTTCTATAAAGTAGAACTTTGAAGAAAAACTATAGCTTTAAATTATAATATTAGGAAAGTTATGAACTCCTGAGCTAGACTCTGAGTTCAAATCCCAGTTTGACAGCTTACAGTTGAATGATCTCAGACAAGTTACTTAAATTTTCTGGGTCTCAGTTTCTTTATACGTAAAATAGAGAAAACAATGGTGCCTACCTTGTAAAGTTGTTAAGAGTATTTTATAAATTAATATTTGCAAAGTTCTGAGAACAGTGCATGGCACATAATGTGTACTATACAAGTGTTTGTTAAATAAATATAATTTAAAAAATCAAATCAAGAAGTTGCAAGTAGAAAAATATAACAAACATGATGAAACTAGAATTGAGGTTAGAGTGATTAGTGGGAAAAATTAAACAATACAGTGTAGGAGAGCAACAAAATCCAACATTTAGTCTGAAAAAGCTAATAAAATGGATTTTTTTTTTCTTAAGCCTTTATTTATATAACCCTGCCTAGGAGCTCATACCTTTTGAAATCATTGTCTTTGAAGTATATTGCATGATTCATATATGTATTTAGTAGAAGTTTTAATAAAGGTAGTAAAAATAGAAATTGAGAACTTAAGCCATTATTCATAAACTATCTGTCAAAAAAGGGCTGATCACCCCTCTCACTCCACTTACACCCCCATTCTATCATAAGGCAAAGAAAGTACATAAAAAAACAGCTGCAGGGCTTCCCTGGTGGCGCAGTGGTTGAGAGTCCGCCTGCCGATGCAGGGGACACAGGTTCGTACCCCAGTCCGGGAAGATCCCACATGCCACGGAGCGGCTGGGCCCGTGAGCCATGGCCACTGAGCCTGCGCGTCTGGAGCCTGTGCCCCGCAATGGGAGAGGCCACAACAGTGAGAGGCCCGCGTACAACAACAGCAAAAAAAAAAAAAAAAAAAATTAAGTAAAACGGCTGCAGATAAACTTATCACTAAAATCTTTTAAGCTCTCTATAACCTATTACTTAACTACTAGTCTTTCTTGGGTCACCATATGCCCTTGAGGCAGATCTTTACTAAACTGGGTGCCACAGTTTCCTTAGGTATTATAGGGTGATTGTATTAGTCAGTGTTCAATCCAAAAAGCAGAACAACTAAGAGGTATATGATGTAGATGGATGGATTCCATAAATAGATAAACAGGTGAAGGATAAATAGATATATTATGGGGTTTGAGCTTACTCAATAATGAACGCTGGTTTAAAAGTGTATCTAAGGTTGTCTTCATAGCTGATTCTGTAGCTTCCAATCTGCAGAATAGGCAGTAAGGAAGGGAAGATGGCTATAAAATACAGGGAGTAAGAACAAACTTAAATCCACAAGTACGAGCTGGACCTCTTATCCTGATGGTATTCATGCTCAAAAGAACCTGGCACCCTTCCTTCCGGTGCTAAGCACACAGTGGTATAGCATCTAGGGGAGGTAGAGTGGTTACAGACTCTCTGCTCCCCTATACCATAGAGGTGATAAGTCCTCAGATAAGCAACAGGGTTTGAGTTACTAAACGGCTTCTACTTCACTACTGTTCTCTAAATATTGCCCAAGAATCTCTCTGTGGTCTCCCATTGACAGGAAACATACATGGAAGGGAGTTCTGGGATTCAGCCTAGCCAAGTTGACACATTACAAAGGATACACTGTCCTACTGTCCTATTTCCTCCATAGGATGGTTTGGGAATTAAGTGAGAAAATCTATGTAAACTATTGAGACTATAGACAATTGTTATATGTTGTGATTAAATATTATTGGATAGTATATATATATATATATATATATATATATATATATATATATATATATATATACACATGTTGTGTTCTTCCAGGTTGACTGGTGGTAAACTAATCAGTCCTCAGGTTGCTTATATTTAATAAGGAAGGTATTTTCAGAATATCAGAGAAAAATAATGAGATAGCTACTGGCTGGGGATTTGTTTTGCTACTAGTGGCATGGGTCAGGAAAGTCTCTTTTAATAGGCAACATCTAAGGTGAGATTGTAATTAAAAAGAAGCAAATCATAAATTTACCTAGATGAAAAACAATTTAGGTACATGCAATGGCAAGTGCAAATACCTGGAGAATAAAATAAGCAGATTTCTGTAATCTAATATACTTATTTCTCTCATTTTTATGGCATTTCACTGCTTTTTATTTGTAATATGTTTTCTTTCTTTCTTCAGTGTTATCAGTCTTCTTTCCTTTAGCTCCTTTTCTATTGCTTCATTTACATTTCCTCTAAAGGTTCTCATGGTACTTACACTCAAATCAGACAGGTTTATACTTCTTAGGATTTTTAAACCTTTAAATAAGTGAATACATGCTTAAATGCCTAAAAAAATTGACCTCGTAAATAAACATGCAGAGGAGATTATAATTCTTATTGTATGCACTCTAAGGTCAAAAGAGGTAGCTCAAATTTAATATTACATATGATAGTTTAGTTTCATAAAGATCAAGAAAACAAAATTCTCAGAAAGACATGTAATTCTTAAAATTATCATCTGCCTGCCTATCTGACACCTGTAAATGTCAACACTTTTACATTAATGAATGACATTTTAACGTAACCACTGGATACTTGCACATTCATTGACTGAGATTACCACGTAAAAGTGAAATTCTACTATGCTTTGAGAAAATATACCTGAGAATTTTATATATAATATTTTAGATAATTTCCTTCTCTATCATTAAGTACTAACCACACTTCAAATGTTGAAATTATACAGACATATATAACACAAAGAGCTTATATAACTTGCTAAACAACTGAATCAATAACTACAAAAAATAAAAAAATCATCAAATAAGATAAAAACATATGGTGGCTCAGGAATGACTCAATATACGATGAATCATGGTATCAAACTAGGAAGATTATGTCAATAGTAATTGTATGAAAGGAAAATCTTTGCCTTTGGCCATCATTCTCAAAGACTGATAGTCATATCAAGTAACTCTATTCTGAAAATTAATTCATTTAACTGTTCGTAGGAAACGTTCCAAAAGTCAGAAACAGATGGTCAGTGGGAGCATATATTTTTTTCTCTAATAATAAAATCAGCGAAATAATAATAATAACAACAACTACAGTAAAAACTAAAAACAACAATAATAGCTACTTTTAGTGAGCAGTCTCCATATTCTGGGCACAGTGTTATGCATTAGATAAAGGTTAACAAAAACCTTATTTAATATTCATAAAATCTCTGTCACATAAAATGCTATTATTCCAACTTTACAGATGAGTAAATTGAGGAATAGAAGGTTTAAAAATTCAGCCAGATAGCAATAATGGAGAATATTTGAACCTGGGTTACCACACTCTAGACTGCTGCCATCTGCTTACCTTGTATCCATTTTTAGTCAGGAAGTAACTAAGTAACCCATAAAATAATTAACTTCTACAAGAATCTTGGTCATATTTACATTTGTTTTACACCTTTGAGCAATCTAAAATCATTTTTTAAACAGGTAATAGAGGTAGCACAATTGGAGAACATCAATTTGTTAGATAGAAAACAAAAAGAGGAAAGAGAAGAAAATAAAAAAAAGAAATGAAAAAAGAAAATAAAAGAAAAAATGAAATGAAAATATGTTTTCTGTAGATTCAAAAATTAGGGTATGGACCTATACATCGAGTTATTAGTTGATTACAACAGGGTTTTTTTTCAAATGTAGTTCTTTATTTAAAACATAGATGATAGCGTTTCACTTAGATATACTGAATCAGAATTGTTAGGAGGTTAGGACCAGGATTGTACACTGAATAAGTAACCCAGCTAATTCTTTACATACTGAATTTGTGTTCCCCTCAATTCTCAAAACATATATATATATATATATATATATATATATGTAAAAATTATAAAAGGAATACTGATCCTTTTAGGTAATTACTAGGCTTACTAGACCCTAGAAAATATTGACAATCACCAAACTTTAAAAAATCTGCTATGATATAAAAACTTAACTGAGGTTATGTGATATAGTAGAAGGAACCCAGGATTTAAATTAAAACTTTTGTGTTTAAGACACACGTTCTGCTTCCTACTAGGTACATGACGCTTAGCAAGTTAATGTATATCTCTCAAATTCAATTTTCTTATCTTTAAAGTGACAATAAAATACTGTTCTTGGGCTTACCTGGTGGCGCAGTGGTTGAGAATCTGCCTGCCGATGCAGGGGACACGGGTTCGCGCCCTGGTCTGGGAAGATCCCACATGCCACGGAGCAACTAGGCCCGTGAGCCACAACTACTGAGCCTGCGCGTCTGGAGCCTGTGCTCCGCAACAGGAGAGGCTGCAACAGTGAGAGACCTGCGCACCGTGATGAAGAGTGGCCCCCGCTTGCCGCAACTAGAGAAAGCCCTCGCACAGAAACGAAGACCCAACACAGACAAAAAATAAATTAATTAATTAAAAAAAATACTGTTCTTAGCACATTGTTATTATGGTGATCATGGGAAACAATGTACATTAATGTTTTGCTAACCTTAAAGTGCTGTTTAAATATTAGTTACTATCAAAAGAGTTGGCTTTGGAAGATAATTTTGCCTTGACTGTCACGTGATTTTATTTTTTATAGCAATGACGATATGACAACATAGAAAAATTTAATTCCTTTCATCAGTGTGTAACAAGACTAAGGTTTCATTTTCTTTTGCACTCAGATGAATTCTTTCCAAAATAAAACAAACGAACAGAATATATGCAAAGGGAAAAGCAGAAGAAAAAAAACCTGGTACGTTAAAGAAAAATAAATAAATAAATAACTACAACAATATTGACTTCAAAGACATATCTTTGAGTTGAGGTAGAGAAATGAAAATTGCCTGCAGTTTTTATGTCACATGAAAAAAAAAAAAAGAGGCAGAGGGGAGTCCCATTTTTCTTTAGCTCCCAAGAGCAGATCTTACAGTGTCCACAATTTTTATTGTCCTCTGAAATCACTAAAAGTTTTGCATAAGAACTCCTTAGAGGCGAAGGCAGAATCAAGTACCTGACTTTCTGTCTCTCCACATTCCCAAATTTTGTGTAAAAAGTCCATTATAAAGTGAGGACAAAGACATGATTTACATCCAAATTATTCTTGCCTGCATTGTCATAAAAAGATGTACCTATTCAGCTATATTCTGTTGCAATGACTGACAATAATTTTTCTTTATCACAATCCCTTTGATGCTCATTAAAAACAATAATAGATGGTCACAATAACTTTCCTTTTCATTGTTTCATCATTTTGATAAGGATGTCTGAATGCTTGCATATTTTTTGATAAGATGCTTTTCCTTCTTCGGACCCATCTCTGTCCCTTCTTTTAGAATGCGTGGGTATAATTTCTTCATATTCATTTTGCTGAATATGATTTCAATTATCATGTCAATAGTAATATATGAATTCCTTCATTCTAAAAGAAATGCTTGTTTCAGTCACACATTTTCCCCCAGAAGTTTAATATTAATGAGAGAACTTGAGATTTTCTTCCACACCAAGCTGACAGTTTGTGTCACAGATTTCTATGTCAAATTTTCAAGAAATATAGCACTGGAAGACAGCAGTACATAGCTCAGGGCAATAATAAGTCAGAGATGGGCAGCTACAATGTTGGTCTAAAGAGTAGATCAGTGCTGTGCTTTGGAAGAATATGGCCTTCAATTTTTATGTATCTTGATAACAGTCTCTGAAATGAGAAGGCAAATGTTGACTGGTGATCAAGTGGGAATAAATAATCCCAGCTCTTTTTACACATACTGGAGGCAAGTCTTGATATGATAAAAAAAATTACCTGCAACTCTAATTACCTCTGTAGCTGGCATTGTCTTATTTATTTTACATGCATGAAAAACAGTTGGTTTGTAAATATAGGTATATTGCCATTGAGGGGTTCAGCAACAAATTGTAGGTTTTATCCATTCAGGGAAAACATTAATAAAGGAATTTTTGTTAATTTCCAACCAATTTATTTTTCCACATTTCAGCTCATTATCATGTTCTAGAACATTTGATTAATGGAGACTACCTCATGACTTCTTGGCACACTTCTGTATATTTAACTAATAGCATGGAAAATGTTTAAATCTTGTAGCTTATTAAATCCAGTGTTTTAATTTTATTATCAGAGTTGAGTTTGTCATAAAGTCTCTGCTTTTTTGCTAAATTCCATGAATCACAAATTCATTGTGCTGCTAAAAGATTATGTAAAAATACTTCAGACAAGACTGCTCTACTTTTCTTTCTCAATTCCTCTTTTATCATCTACCAGGTTCAACAATAATCTAACTTCTATAATCTGCTCCAAATGTCACACACTTTGATGTTGATTCATGACCATTCTCTGTGAATATGACTTTTCCTAATCATTGCATTTAGTTTTAAACTTTGAAAGGGCAACTTGTTTGAGAGGAATATGAAAGTGTCATAGAAGGGATATGATCTGGCATCCAGACTCATCATTAGACTCACAGGGTTCCCAAGTCGCAGGGTTGTGGATTTACAACCGTGGGGGCCAAAACCATGCCTTGTTTTAATAGAATTTTGTTTTTTCCATTACCGTGAAGAAGATGTTGCAACAACCTTTTACTTCATAATAGGTTGTTTTCTGTGAACGTTTGATGTACTTACTATACCTGAGAAGTTTTCATTTGCATAGTTTAACTACAAGAGTCTTGGGTAATGCAAAGTCTGCACCAAAATGAAACTTCACCTAATACTAATTATTACACACACATTACAGTCTTGTTTTGGAAAGAATATAAGTATTCAGTAAAGGGGTAGAAACTATCCTTAAAATTGGGAGGATTTTTCTACCTCAGCTTTAGAATGCAGGATATTCTGACCTATGCAAGCAAAATCATTTTGCATATTAAATAGAAATCCGACAGAAATATAGAGATGTCCGTCTATTTGGCTATCTATTTTCATTCGTAGTGAGCTAACCCAAACAGAGTATTCACACCGAATCATTAAATTAAGGCTAATTATGATAAGATTTAGATTTAGTTGCCCAGGGCACAAAATTCACTCACATAAATGCCCTTTTCAGGAAAGTATAAAATGTATCAAAATACAGATTGTTACATCTGTTAAAGCTTGAAAATGAGTATTAGTGAATTACGAAAAAAAATTCAATTCTATGTTCAAAATTAGTTCTTATGTTATTGAATTCCCTCTACAGAAGGGAAAGGAGATAAACATTGTTTTAAATGGGTTACCCAAGCATTATTATTAGAGTTACAAACTCTAACTTCCCAACTATGAGTGTATATATATGTATTTTTTTTCTCATTTTTCTTCTGGGTGCCACAGAATCAATTTCATGTGATAGAGATGTTCAAAAAACAAAAGCAGATGGGTCTCTAAAGAATCTTTACTTAAGTAGGAGGTGTAAGACCTACAAGGTGATTTTTTCTATAGAAATAGTTACTGAAATAGGTGACCTATCTGTGTTCTTAGTATCTTCACCATGAAATAGTGAACTCTTCATACTTGTTCATGAGCTAAGAGTTAACTGAAAACTCTCATTATTGTAGATCAAAATCCAACCAATATACAATATTTGTGCTTGAAAGTGAGACAGGGACTGGCTGAAATACTTTCCATAGCATGAGGATGGTTTGCAATGAAATCTAGAACAAATAAACATGTTTCCTCCTTTATAAGATTAATCTACTAAAGGATCCAAAATATCCCAGGGGTCTAAAATGTGATAAAAACAATATAAAATATAGATTTGAGAGCTAAGAAGGAAGACAAGAGAGACATGAGGATAGTTTTTTAAAAGAAGATGTTGCCAGACTCCTCAGTAATAAGCACACTATACAGATAACATAGAAAAATCCCAGTGATTTTTCTACCCTCTTTTTAAATACTGACAGTTTTTATTTATATTTATCTTGATGGTATTTTATTATGCATTTTGATAGGTTGTGTTCTATTTTATTATCAAACATATCACTACATAAAAAGCACATTGTTTGGAGCTCATAGTGAGCTCAGCACTTTCTAGATTAAATCAGTGCTCAAACCAAATATAGCAAAAATCAACTAAACATAGGCATTGATTTGACATCAGCCTTGGCTTTTGATATTTCTTTCTGTGATCTGTCTGCTTCTAAAAATTCTACTCTTTAATCACCATAAGAGAACATAGATTGGAAAGGCTTGTTCAGATTTAAGCAACTATGGTTCTTAGCTCTAATATTGGCAAAATACGTACCAAGATTGCTTGCTAATGATTTTGTCTGTATGTGAATATTATCATCATTTTTTTCTCACTTGAAAAATAATATAATTCCAACTGAAGAATTTTAAAATAGATTCCTTTATGTCAAAGCTCAAATGAGACAAGGATGAAAAGACCATTATTAAAACAATACTTTGATCAAAATAATAGAGAAATATATTCTTTCATGCTGAAAAAAATAGTTTAGTATTGAGTCCAATTGTGACTCAATATTTATCTCTTACATTTACTTAGTGAAAACCAGTTTAGTAATAAGTCCTAATTCCTAAGTGTTCATAATAATTCAAAGCTCTTTCTAAACAATAAATAATTTACTTGTTGCCACTATGTGCCTGGTGTTTTTTTAAATTCCCACTAGATCAACAAAGAAACTAAAAAAATAAGGCATTAAAAAAATAAGAGTAGCAGATGTTGATTAGAATTCCAATAATTTTTTTAGCCCTATACCACAAGTAAAACAATAGTTACTGTACTTCAAGACTGTTAAAAAAATCAGGCAAGAGAAATGTTTTCCTCTTCAGTTAGTAACATCTGAGTAATATTTATCTGGGACCAGTAGAAACTTGTATGATATGCTTCTGACCACAGCTTATAATTCCTTTTCAATGACAAACATAGTATCAATATTATTATCTCAAATCATCTTTATAATCATGAAAGAAAAATGTTTACTCTTAAATTTACATAATATATTGCTTAATATACTGAGATTCGAGCACTTTTGAGCTTATCCATTTTAATAGATACTTAAAGTATGGATAGAAATATATTACAGAAAACTAAATATTTTAATAACTTCTTCATTTTGTAAAACTTAAAAGGCTAAAATAGAAGAGATTTTGGATGAATTGAATGTGTAATGATTTTATTATATACGTCTTGATCTTTGATAAAGCTCATATCAAATGTATGACTCTTCAAGTGATTCAAGAAGTTTTCAGTTAGTGTTCGGTCCTTCTGGACTAATTTTTAATAACAAAAAATCTACATTAGTGATGTAATTATGTGATGGATCTGTCAACAAACCGGCTTCATTATCACCAGTGCAATGGTCTTGACAAATACGAATCTGAAAAGACCTTCCATTTTCCATGTTCTTACTCTTTAGGTTTCTTGTCAGTTGCTTTACATCTGAGAGATGCAGATTTTGCGCACGTATGATGTAGATTAACTCAGGGCAGAAACCAGGCCTTGCTGGAGTACCAACCACCATCACTCTGTTTCATGTCAATTCCAGGGCCGTGTGAATTATCCTTAGGGATAACTTTTAACTTTCCTTTTCTTTTTGACATAGTACTCCTTAACAAGAGAAATGCTGTTGCCTCCTTGTTCTGCTTAGGAATTCCCATGGTTGTATTATAAGGATGATTTTCTAAATATTTAACAATTGGTTGAGTGCTGACACCAACCAATTAGAACAGACATCAGACTTTCACCACACTGGGGCTTTAACAGGAGAACATCATACTTATTCAGGTTTTGAGCCTTCCCTCCTTGTGCTAGAAACTGGGAATTATAAGTTAAAAATATATATTGTATAAAGGAATCATAGATTACCTGCCCAATAAAAAGTCCAAGAGATAGTTTCACTATAGGAAAACTGCAGAAAGCAACAACAGAGAATGATTTCTTTTTCAGAAAGGAAATAACCCCAAATTATTGCCTTATCTCTTGATTGGCTTTACAATCACATACAACCACACAGGTCCTAGAATAGAACATTAATTTTCATAGGCATCACAAGTACGATGTAAAATCCTGCCTTTTTCCCCTTGCAAAGTAACAGATTTGCTACTTGGGCCAAGTTCCCTGACCTGATCAATACAACTATATGTGGAGTTCCTATTTCTAGGTACTTTTTTTTTTTTTTTTTTTTTGCGGTACGCGGGCCTCTCACTGTTGTGGCCTCTCCCGTTGCGGAGCCCAGCAGCTCCGCGGCATGCGGAATCTTCCCGGACCGGGGCACGAACCCGTGTCCCCTGCATTGGCAGGCGGACTCTCAACCACCGCGCCACCAGGGAAGCCCTCTAGGTGCCTTTTCAAAGGAGCAAGATATTTGGTCTTCATTTTCTTAAAGGCATTATTTGTTTGGAACATGAACTAAAACTACTTAAAGAGCAATCTAGAGTTACAGTTTCAAGTAAAAATGGCAGTGTTTGTCATAGGGATGTCATTTTACAGTATTTCTTAAGCACTCTCCAAAGCACTCAGCACTAGTCTGTGAATGCTGTAAATTCAAAACAAATATGTATTTTATACCTAGTAGTTTGTACCTCTTGATCTCCTTTACCTATCTTGTCCCTTTCCCTACCCCTCAGTGATGTACAGTACAAGGAATATAGCCAATACTTTATAATAACTTTATATGGAATATAATCTACAGAAGTATTGAATCACTCTGTCATACACCTGAAACTAATATTGTAAATCAAATATACTTTAGCAAATAAATACAATAAAAATAAAAGGTGCAAAACATAAAAATATAAACAGCAATTAACTCAAAGTTAATAAAATCTCAGGTAGAACACCAACTAATTGTGGAACATGTAACTGATGTGAATATCAGGTGTGGCATGCTTTTGTAAAATTTAAATTGTTTTTAGTGAAGCAGTATTCAATATTCCAAGAATAACAAAAAATAATAACCACATCCTAAATCTGTTTTTTTTATTTAAAGAGTAATATTTCAATTGTGTTATAAATAAAATTTTATTAGATGAGTCATATTCTCTGATGCATAATTTAAAAAAAAGTTTGTGTTAATTCCAACATTACTTGAAGTTTTAGAGTCACACTAGTCAAACTGCTATCCTGGGTAGCTCAGGGGATTTTTCCCCTGTCCACATTGCTAGATAAATGTAATCAGGTTTCCCCTCCACCCCATCTCTTTTCTGTCTAAGACTGAAATTTTGAGGTTTATTTTATATTGTTTATAAGTCTACAGTTGAAATGGCTCACATTTATGACCCTCTGGAAATGTGAAGTATTAATTCAGAATGCAGGTACTAATATGTTTGGACCATGCCTAGGTCTGAATCTATGATACTTTCCACATTTATTATCTATAATTTTATGAGTACTCATATTAATATGCAACAACACTATCCCAATATCAGCATCCTCCTTATCACTTCACTCTTAAAAAGACTGAGATGCATTGTAAAGAGAATTTTATCTATCTGCTATGAATATGGTATCTGTTCTTTAAAAAGAATACTTTAGATGTCTGGACTGTCAATCTTATATTCCTTCAATCATTTCATTAACCTAATAAAAAAGAATAATTTCATTACTGTTATTTTTTCATCACTTCCAGATATTATTGTGAATATTGATGCTATAGCAGTCAAAATAACTGTGAGGTATTTCCCTTGATAGCTTTCATCTCATTTGAAACTATTTTAACCCTGTCTTTTCAGACAGACCTGATTGATATAGCCTGCATTTTGGTCATGACTTAAACAGTTACAACTCCATAACTGGAAAAATAATCTTCAGAAGCAAAGAAATGTTAACATGCTATAATTGACTTAGATGGCTAAAGTTACCTCGTAGAAGAATGTGAACTTGTGAATCGGGGAGTTCTTATATCTTATGGGGCAGTTTATTCACAACAAGAAGTAACTGCTAATTAGCTCCCTAGCTGGCAAAAGTTAGATGTAAAGTATGTAAACTTAGAATGCCTAGTACTTCATATGACAACAAAAATGTATGCATTGAGCTCATTAAGGAGATCTTAGTGGATCACAAAAGGAAAAAGGAAAGCATGTGCCAAAAGCTGGATGAGCAACAAAATTATTTTTTGATTTTCATATTCATAATAAAGTAAATAGCTCAATATTTTAACATTTTTAAGCAATATGCCACTTAAGTTTTCACATAAAGCATGGGAAATTTGAACCTAAGAGAGAATTAATCATTTCCTTCCCATGAAGTTTTACTTGAAGTTTGGAGGTGTTCAAATCCCATGTTAAAATAGTATTAAAATACAAGTTGACTTTCAAGGAAGGAGTTTGGTTTGATTCAGTAAACAGTGAGTTAGTACCTGCAATGGGCCAAATTCTGTGTTATGACCTAGAATGCAAAGATCAAGGAATCATAGGGTTTTTTTCCACTGTCACGTGGAGAATTCAAATAATCAATAGTACCAATGCAAAGACGTAAAGGTTGTGATATTTTTACACTAAGGAAATTATAGGAACAAATTCTCCTTTTTTCCCTTACAAAGATTGAATCAACATGGAGTGACATCACTTCTGTTTGCTTTTGTTTTTATTTGAATTTTTGGACTATGAGTTATGGTCAGTGAGGGACCAAATTAGAATTTTCACAACTCAAGTACAAAACATGTACCTGGCCATGGACTGAAATGTCATCTCTTCCTGAAGTTCCCAATAATATAATTTACAAAGGCAAAAATAAGAGAAAGCCTGGAAAATCAAGGAGGCGGTCATAGTTGGCTGAGTTAACAGTTTAGCAAGATCAACCACCATGAGTAAAAAATTGAATAAAAAGATTAAATAGTCATTTGCTAAGATTATAATTAACACATGTGTTTCATACTTAATGTGTATTCACAGCATCGTGAAATAGATACTGTTTTTCTCCCTATCTTATTATTGAAGAAAAGAGAGATTAAGCAACTTTCCCAACACTGAAAATCTAGAAAGCTAGAAAAGAGCAGAGGTGGGTTTGATCCCAGGCATTTTACTTCTGCAACTACACTCTTTACCACCACTGTGGAATATCAATCCAAGAAGAAGGAAACCAGAGTATTACTGTTATGGGGGAAAATCATGATATCATGATTGAGTCATATTCCATGAGGGCATATATAGGTGTCTGAATTCAGAGTCAGGGAAAAGAATAGGAGCAAGATAAATTTTTTTTTTAACTGTTCTACATTTCCCTTCAGGGGAGACATACAAGAGTACCACACTTCTTGACATCCAGCACTAGACATTTGATCTAGTTAAGGCACCAGGTGGCAGAAAATCAGAAGCATTACTATGACTCCTCTCTTGATTTCTTACTTACAATTGCTCTAATATACTCCAGTTCAGTACTACTTAAAGTGTGGTCTTGCAGCATCAACTGGGAACTTGTTAGAAATGCAAATCCCCAACTCCCACCTCAGATTGGATCAGAACCTTTGGTGTATGGGCCCTAGAATTTATGTTTTAGCAAGATGTCCAGGTGATTATCAAGCTTAAATCTGAGAAGAATAGTGGTCAAAGGGTATAAAGTTGTAAGAATGTATTCTGCCATTTGGGAAGTCCTTGCTTTCCACAATTAATCATCCATTCCTCTAGTTCCTGAACTTTCTTAGACAAATTATTTGACTCTGTTTCTCATCTGGCTATCTCATCATGTTTATATATATAAAAATGTGTATTCATAGATTTTCATATTTGGGTAAGAGCAACACTAAAGTTCTCCAAAATCATTCCCCATAACTCCTATTTCCTTTCCATCAAACGCACGTGCCTGCACCAGCATGAAAGAGAAAGACTACCAAAGAGTGTGACCACTTAAATTCCTTTTTGGAAACAATAAAGGATATAACATTATTCATATGTATAAACAGACAAACCCAGAGGAAAATTAACATTAGCAAGACGATGGAGTACCAAAAATTGCTCAAATTTCTGTATGCCTCCTTTAGGAATCAGGAATACAAAGGGCTTAAATCACACTAAGCAAGTAAACAAGTCATATGACAATCTGGTTAGGCAGAACACATCTACCCATACTCATATATTCCTTCAAAAAAGATAAAATCAATCACTTTCTATGTAACAAACACCATGCTAATTTAGAGATAAAGGAGTGAAGTAAATAGAAACAATTCTTACCTTCATAGATCTTAGAGTCTAGTCACTGAGGCAGAATAAAACCAATACCTTCCCATCCCCCCAAAAAAATCACACAAGGAAGGCAATATAACGTAAGACATGTACTCGGGAGGCAGGGGGCCTGGCTTTGAATCCTTTTTTTGCGGTACGCGAGCCTCTCACTGTTGTGGTCTCTCCCGTTGCGGAGCACAGGCTCCGGACACGCAGGCTCAGTGGCCATGGATTACGGGCCCAGCCGCTCCGCGGCATGTGGGATCCTCAAGGACCGGGGTACAGACCCACGTCCCCTGCATCGGCAGGCGGACTCTCAACCACTGTGCCACCAGGGAAGCCCATTGCTCTATTATTTACTACCTTTTGACCTTGGACACATAAACTCCCTAAGTTTGTGTGTCTGTAAAAAAAAATTAAAAAAAAAAAAAAAGATAATAATAGATCCCAGAATATTTGTTTTTGTAAAGATTAAAAGAGATGAATCACATAAAGTTTTTACTTAAAGTCTACACATAGTTAAGTCCTCAATGAGTGCTAGTTACTTCGTTATTATTAGAGAAATAGGTATACTGAGCTAATTGAAAGAAAAATGCAAGGTGTTAAAAGAATATATAATAAGGACACCTAATTAAGTTTACATTTAGGGAGTGTTCCCTGACAAATAGTGCAACCTGGTATTAAACTAAAACTACCCAGTTTTCTGTATATTTATACTTTCTGTAAAGAGTACAGAGTTCAGGCTTCAAGGGACTCTCTATGAGACTGCCAGCCTTAATTTTTCTAATCTGCCACTAGTTATGCAACATCGAGCAAGTATCTTTATTTTTGATGCAGAAGAGTAATGTAAGGGGACTGCCCAACCTAACATTTCTAGTATACCGTCTAGTCTTACTGGCTGGAAATGTTATTTTCATACAACCATTTTTATGTTTAGTTGAGTAGCATTGAAACTATCCAGTTTCCTCGCTGTTTGGCAAAAGTTCTAATTGGTTATGTTTTGCTACCCTGGGCACACTATTAGACAAAATTGCAACAAAAGACATCAGTAAAAAGCAGAAAGCTTCAGATTGTTAAAATCATGAATGTTATTAATACTATTAAAATGCTAATTGCTGTTTAGTGGAGGTTCACTTGCAATTCTAAAGGAAGAAATGCTTAGGCTGCATCATCTGAGCCACAGATTGTTTGTTCACTAATGGGGAGAAAATTCACCTTTGTTTAATTTATATGCACAAGAAGGCATTCCAAGGAGGTACACTGAAGTGACTGCAGACCTCCTAGGGTTGGAGCCAACTTCAGCTTCACCCCTACCCTAGGTGGTCCTTAATTGCCATTACAGACTGCCTGGCTGTAAGTTATTGTTTGCACTGCACATGACCTTGGATGCAAACTAGAACACTATGAATTAATCCCTGTAATATTTCTTATTTAACATCTGTGTTGTCACCAGCCACTATTCAGAGACAAAAACAAACAGCCATATCTATCTCCTACTACATTTTTTTTTTAATCCAGTTCTATTGCTTCCCAGACTCTCTAAATGGATCATCTAATAAAAGAGTAAAACCATTTACTTCCATTATTTTGTAGAATAAAAATAGAAAACCAGAAATAAGGGTGATACTGAAATAAAAATATTTTTAAACAACAGGAATCCTGCAAACATCTTGATTTCTTCTACCTATGTTGCTATCATCTCTCTTTTATTTTCTAGTGTCTGTTTTAAAATAAGGGAGGGTTCCAAAGCAAATTTATGAAAATAAAAATTATTTAATTCATTTAATTCATACTTAATTCATTGATGAAATGTAGTCACCATAGGGAGAAATGTAGCAACACCTTAACAGCTGGAAATGATGCAGACTGGTATACTGCATTAAATGGAGAATACTTGCAAGAAGTGAGTTCATAAAAATTCAATTACTCAAATGGGAACCTTTCCAAGACCCTAGGGTTAACACCTAGATTGAACTCTCACTCTTGCTCTATACACACACACACACACACACACACGTGCACACACAGCTTTAGTCACAAGTGTTTAAATGTTCTATTCACTTGAACTCAAGAGATGAAAGTTACAGCTAAAACAGCTGTCATATCATCAAGTTGAGAACTAGTTTCACATAGACACAGAAAACTAACAATAACAAAAATCACAAAGACCCCAAATAGCCAAAGCAATCTTGAGAAAGAAAAACGGAGTTGGAGGAATCGGGCTCCCTGACTACAGACTACACTACAAAGCTACAGTAAACAAGACAGTATGGTACTGGCACAAAAACAGAAATATAGATCCATGGAACAGAATAGAAAGCCCAGAGATAAACCCACACACATATGGTCACCTTATTTTTGATAAAGGAGGCAAGAATATACAGTGGAGAAAAGACAGCCTCTTCAAAAGTGGTGCTGGGAAAACTGGACAGGTACATGTAAAAGAATGAAATAAGAACACTCGCTAACACTGTACACAAAAAATAAACTCAAAATGGATTAAAAACCTAAATGTAAGGCAAAACACTATCAAACTCTTAGAGGAAAATAGAGGTAGAACACTCTATGCCATAAATCACAGCAAGATCCTTTTTGAACCACCTCCTAGAGAAATGGAAATAAAAACAAAAATAAACAAATGGGACCTAATGAAACTTAAAAGCTTTTTCACAGCAAAGGAAACCATAAACAAGATGAAAAGACAACTCTCAGAATGGGAGAAGATATTTGCAAATGAAACAACTGACAAAGGATTAACCTCCAAAATATACAAGCAGCTCATGCAGTTCAATATCAAAAAAACCAACAACCCAAACCAAAACTGGGTGGAAGACCTAAGTAGACATTTCTCCAGAGAAGATACACAGATTGTCAACAAACATATGGAAAGATGCACAACATCACTAATCATTAGAGAAATGCAAATCAAAACCACAATGAGGTATCACCTCACACCATTCAGAATGGCCATCATCAAAAAATCTACAAACAATAAGTGCTGGAGAGGGTGTGGAGGAAAGGGAACCCTCCTGCACTGTTGGTAGGAATGTAAATTGATACAGCCACTATGGAGAACAGTATGGAGGTTTCTGAAAAAACTAAAACTAGAAAATTACCATATGACCCAGCAATCCCACTACTGGGCATATACCCTGAGAAAACCATAATTCAAAAGAAGACATGCACCACAATATTCATTGCAGTACTATTTACAATAGCCCGGACATGGAAGAAACCTAAGTGTCCACTGACAGATGAATAGATAAAGAAGATGTGGCACATATATACAATGGAATATTACTCAGCCATTAAAAGGAACGAAACTGAGTTATTTGTAATGAGGTGGATGGACCTAGATTCTGTCATATAAAGTGAAGTAAGTCAGAAAGAGAAAAACAAATACTATATGCTAACGCATATATATGGAATCTAAAAAGCAGTACTGATGAACCTAGTGGCAGGGCAGGAATAAAGACGCATATGTAGAGAATGGACTTGAGGACACAGGGAGGAAGGGGAAGCTGGGATGAACTGAGAGAGTAGCATTGACATATATATACTGCCAAATGTAAAATAGATACCTAGTGGGAAGCTGCTGCATAGCACAGGGAGATCAGCTCGACGTTTTGTGACGACCTAGAGGGGTGGGATAGGGAAGGTGGCAGGCAGGCTCAAGAGTGAGGGGATATGGGGATATATGTATATGTATAGATGATTCACTTTGTATTACAGCAGCAACTAACACACCATTGTAAAGCAATTATACTCCAATAAAGATGTCAAAAAACAAAAAAAGAATTTAGTTGAAGGAGGAAGACTTCTGGAGGTTTGGTCCCAGTTAAAAATTCTCAAGCGAAAGGGTGAAAAGGGGCAAATATATGGTGGCAGTTAGCAACTAAACTTACTGTGGTTGCCCCTTTGGAGTATATACGAATATCAAATTATTATGTTGTACATCTGAAACTAATATAATGTTATATACTAATAAAATTCATAGGTAAATCCTGCTGGAAATGGAGTTAACAGTTTAATGTTATCTAAACACCAGGAGGTTAACAGGAAGGAATTCAACAATAGTATCTTAAGTGCACATATATTTGACATAATATATTTAGATATTTGCCAGGTTTTTTGTTTGTTTGTTTGTTTTTAAGAGTATTTTAAAATAGACTACAGATTATCTGTAGATTTTTTTTTTTTAATATTGAAATTATCTTTCAGGTAACTTTGAGGTTTACAAGTACATTTGTCCCATTCTCCTCATGGATGGAGGAGAAGGAATGGGGAGGAAAAAAAGCTCTCCAAAATAAAGCTGGTGTTGACTGACAGAACTGGTCAGGGTAAAGAGCTTTCTCTTAAAATGGGATATACCTGTATATCTTTTTCAGTTTCTACCATGCTTATGTCCAAGACCTCTCTGAGTTTCATGTGTTGATCCATCTTCTTTTCTCTGTCATTTCTTCAGCTTAGGACCACACATGGCACTTTCTTTGATGAAGTGGTGAGAGTGCGGAGTGAAGAGAGAAAACTTTTTTTTAACAATAATTTCATATAGTAATCCTAATAATATTGGACTTTTTAAAAAAATATTGGGATAAAACATTATTGTGCTATTCTAGATAGCAACTTACCATTTTTATTTCAATATTTCTTTATCTTTTAAATTGTTCTCTGTTTTCATCAAATGCAGCTTGAATAACAGTTATTCAATCCGTGAGTTTATCTACTTAAGTTCTCTAGTCTTATTAATCAACCTTTCCACGTCCTTAATATGTCACTGGTTTTAAAGAATGTATTTTAGTGAAGTATTCTTATGATAGGTCTACAAGACATTGAATTAAAGGAATTAATTAATTAAAGGAATATCGTTTTCCTGTTTTTTTCCTCTGGGGTCTCTCATACTCCATTGTCTCTTCTATTAGGTTCTTCCATAGCACATTCTTTTTCCTATCATAATTTATTACCCTCTGGCCCCTTTTTCAAATTATGCTTTTTTTTTGGATTAAGAAGCAAACAATAGGATTTCCCTGGTGGCGCAGTGGTTGAGAGTCCGCCTGCCGATGCAGGGGACATGGGTTCGTGCCCCGGTCTGGGAAGATACCACATGCCGCGGAGCGGCTGGGTCAGTGAGCCATGGCCGCTGAGCCTGCGCGTAGGGAGCCTGTGCTCCACAACAGGAGAGGCCGCAACAGTGAGAGGCCCGCGTACCGCAAAAACAAAACAAAACAAAACAAGAAGCAAACAATAACTGAGCCTTCTACCTCTTAATGAAATTTCCTTAGCTTTACAAAGAAGCAGACAGTAACTGAAACTTCTACCTCTTAATGAAAGTTTCTTTAGCTTTACCAATACCATGCCAAACCTCTGAAATTACTTCTTGAAAAGATCTCTTCTTAAGGCATTTTTATCCACACTTGACTCTCTTGGGGCATTTGTTTTTTCCACTTCAACTCATTTAAATTGCATATGTCCCCAGCCAGACTCTCCTGAAGAGAGTAAAATAGTGTCTATCCTGCTCACTCTTATTATCCCAAAAGTTAGGGCAGAGTATCAAACAATGGCGGTAAACAATAAATAGCTGTTAAATTAAACCTGGCTGTACATGACATAGAATGCAGAATCAATATTCAAAGTGTTAGATTCTGCACAGTTATAAAGTAATAATTTAGAATAGCGATAATAGTGATGATGATGTTTAACATTTATCAAGGCTCCCTAGGGGCCACTGACTATTCTAAACACTTTATATACGCTAACTCATTTAAACATCACAAAGTCCAAGAGGTAAATGCTATTTTAATCTCCACTTTATAGATAAGAAAATAGGACTGCAAATTGAGTACATTGCCTGAGTCAGACACCTATTTAGAGATGGAGGTTGTCTACTTGACATTGTATTAAGTAACCAATTTAAGCTACTGACATTTTCTTTTAAAAAGAACTCTTTAAAGTATCTAAATTATTAAATATCCCTTACGTTCTTTATGTTCCCTTTTATACAATAGCTATTTCTATACAATCTTCATTTTGCCTTATTATACCATATTCTCCTCTTCATTTTCTTTCAGAAAAAAAAAAAAAAAACTTTATAAAAATGTACTGTCTTAATCATTTTCAAGTTATGAAAAATTTTATATACTTACACATTCATCACAAAAACTATTTTATCTTTATTATCTTCTCTCAATATAAATTGATAAGAGCACATATTATTTTCTTAAATTCCTTTGCTAAGATTAACCCGTAATTATTTTAGAAACCTTCAGACTTGTCCTTGCAAACTTTAACTACCTTTTTTTTTTTTTTTTTTTTTTCCGGTACGCGGGCCTCTCACTGTCGCGGCCTCTCCCGTTGCGGAGCACAGGCTCCGGACGCGCAGGCTCAGCAGCCATGGCTCACGGGCCTAGCCGCTCCGCAGCATGTGGGATCCTCCCGGACTGGGGCACGAACTCCCATCCCCTGCATAGGCAGGCGGACTCAACCACTGCGCCACCAGGGAAGCCCTAACTACCCATTTTTAATTGGTTCCTTCTACAGATTTTCCTTCCTACCACTGACTTTCTGTTACTTCCAGTTACTGAGCAGCATCTCATAAAGTTATGCGATCTTCAAATTCTTTTTTTCCTTTTTCAAAGGAAATATAATCTGCTATGGTTTAATTAATAGGATTATTCTAGGCTATACCTGTCTTCTTTACTAATAGAATTTCTATCTCATATTATTTCTGATTCACAATAACTTGCTTTCTTGACATCTAACACACTTGTAATCCTATCCACTTTGATCCTATTTCTTACAGTGCCAAATTTAAGTCAAATGTGGTTCATGTAGCAAGGATATTTATTTTTTCCAATTCTTAATTAGTTTTATTCTTTCAGTAGCTGGTAGATCAAGTTGCATTTTACATCCCATAGGAGCCTCCTGTTTCTTCATGGCAAAAGAATTAAATGGTACTAGTATTTATGGATATGTAGATACAGTCTATCTTTATTTTCCCCCTTCTAAGAATCACAAAGCTTTTGTAAATCATTCTCAACATTTCATGTAATTGACTTGCAAAATAAACTAATTCTTACTGGCTAACAACAATGCTGATTCTTCCCTAGTCTAAATAAAAATAAAAACAAACAATCTCATATGCCACTTTTTTTCTCCAACTACTGCGTTACTACTTTTATTCTCTTTACCGTAAAACTTTTTAAAATTGTTGTCTATGTTCATCCTACATTCCTCCCTTCCTTTTCTTTATTTAATCTATACCAATCAGGTTTTCACTCCCAAATGCTCCACTGAAATTATTACTCTCAAAGTCATCAATGTACTCTATGTTTATAAATCTAATGGCTATTTCTCAGCCACATTCCTTTTACCTAAGTACAATACAACACTATATGACAGACTTGTCCTCCTTGAAACAGTTTCTTTTCAGACTTCCCTAGAGTTCAATCCAAAATTGAATTCTTAATATTCCTATCATCAAAAATTGCTATTTTTGTAACATTGATGTTGAGGAGTGAATTTTGTGCCCCCCAAATTCATATGTTGAAATCCTAATCCTAATGTGATGGTATTGGAAGGTGGGACCTTTGGGAGCTAATTACATCATGAGAGTGGAGACCTCATGAATAGGATTAGTGTCTTCATAAAAAGAGGCCAGAGAGCTAGCAAGATTGTTTTCACCACTTGAGGATACAACAAAAAGTGGGTAATCTAAAACCTAGGAGAGAATTCCCACTAGAAACAAATCATGATGGAGCTCTGATATCAAACTTTCAGCCTCCAGTACTATGAAAAATAAGCTTCTGTTTTTTATAAGTCACCTAGTCTATGGTACTTTGTTATAGCAGCCCAAATAGAGGGAGACACTTGCTAATTTCAATCAATAGCAACATCGTTCTTCCAGTTACTCAAAAGTTTTGGAATCCCTTCTTTTTCTCACACCCCACATCTAGTTCATCAGCAAATCCTGTTGACTGTAACATTACAATATATGAAGAATCCAGTCACTTTTTACCACTTTCATTGACACCAATCTGATCCATTCAACCATCATCTCTCTCCAGGATTACAATTGTCTGCTAACTAGTTGTCTTAGTCTGCTCTTGATTCATTTCTTGCTGTCTATTCTCAACATGGAAGTCAAGTGATCTAGTTAAACATAAGGTAGATCATGTCCCTTCTTTGCTCCGTAACTTAGGTTTTCCTATCCTCAAGTAAAAGGCAAATTCTTCCCAAAGACAAGGTGTTACCTAATCTAGTTCTTCATTACTTTTCTGATTTTACTTCCTTCAAATTTCACACTTGCTCACTCTTCGCCAGTGCTATTGACTTACTTCCTCTACTTAATTTTTTTTTCTTTAATTCAGGCATAAATTGTGTGCCATTGCTATTAATTGTGTCTGGAATGGTCTCCTCCAGGCTACTCACTTTCTCTCCTGCTATAGGGGAGAGAAACAGGGATAGTAGTTTAGAAATAAATCAGTTTGGGAGTTGTGAACACTTTAATAATCTAGACTTAAATTATTATGGATTTGTCTTAACATACAGTGTTATTTTCAATGATCAGTTAACATGGGAGTTTGAAGATAAATTTTGATGTGATTGATGTATATGATAGATCTGCCTGCTTAACATCCACTCCAGTCCCCTTCTGGTGTGTTTTCTTGTGTTAAAGAAACTGGAAAGCTTAAAAAAGAATACGTTGCTGTTTCCCTTACAAGTATGATCCTGGGGGTAAGATTTTAAGATTCATAGGAAAAAAGAGAGGGGAAAAGGTGTCCATTTTGCTGATGGAAATTGTGACAGAAATGTGTAAATCTGAAGTAACGGAATAGTTGCAGTTTGCAAATTCTGTGCTCTGCCTTCTGATTGTGCATTTTGCTAATCATAGCTCAGGCAGCAGTTTCCTTGGTGGTCAAGTTCTTGTGTTTGGTTTTGTTACCTTTCTCTTTAAAGTAGAGCAGATTTTGCTCTCTGTAACCAAATGTTGACTAAAACAGCTGTTATAATTTTCAGATTTTTTTTAAAGTGCAGAAGAATGCATTGTTTGGCTTTCAAAATATGACTTACTCCTCATGTTCTGACTATGATACACAACTTAGGAAATATGCCAGCTCAGAAAATGTCATTGCACACTCATGTTATTTACACGAGTCTATTACCAAGATAGGAAACTGATTGTTTAATAGAGCAGAAATAGCAGAAATGTACTAGATTTTTTCAACTTTATAATAATATGAAACAGTGTTACATTTTTTAACCTGTTTTGTTCTTTGCTGACTTGGAAGAGAGAAAGGTAAAAACATAGGGCTAACAGAAACACATGACAAATAACATAGATCTCAGTGCTATTTACAGTGAGAAAAGTAAACAAGATTAGAACAAAGGAAGCATGGCCAATATATTCAGATAACTATACTATACTCAGGTTATGTTATTCTATTAGGCTGTAAATAAGAAAATTTAAGGGTTTCACAGAATGGTAGAATCTTTCAGTTCCTATTAGTAACTCAAATAAGGATGTGCCCCTTGCCATTTACAGAATGAAAAATGAAGGTATGTCTGTTTATACAACTCTTACAGAGTAGTGGGGCATGCTTTATTATTTATCAATATTATAAAACTGTACTAAATGTATCTTTACATATATGTATAAAAGATGTTCTTGAGCACGTCATTATTTAGTCCACAATTCTATTCATTTTGACAATGAAAATGCAAATATTCACACATGTATCCTTATGCATGTATATGAACAAAAAGTACACATAAGGAAATCATCCTCGTCATATCTTCCTTAGAAGTTCAACGAGCACCTATTGGCTATGAATTTTATTATGTAATGGAGTTAGATGAGAAAGCAAATAGGTTTCTCATTATATGGTGATTGAAGTATGTTTAAGAAGTTATATATATATATATATATATATATTTTTTTTTTTTTCTCTTTTAGTTTGCTGGTTTACTATCTAGTGTCTACTACCAGAACTAACAGGATGTATGTTAGCTTCCTGGAAATTATATTTTAAAAATACATTATAGTAATCTATGATAAGCATATACGATTTAGCAGAATCACATGTGAATGAGACATGAGGACTGAATATAAAGTAAGCTCAACTTAATATGACTATCAAAGGATAATGGGGTTTGGGGCTGCAATGCCAGAATTATAATATTTAAAATAAAAGACAGGTGTTTTATTATAGTTGAAAAATACATGTAGTTCTGAATATTCATTTTAAGACATATATGTGTGTGTATATATATATATATTATATATATATAAATATATATTATATATATATATAATATATATATATATATATATATCTCCTAGAATATCTTGAGAAAACAGTGATGAATACAGGTAAGATACTTGAAAGCTGACTTTGCCAGGAAAAAAGAAGGAGATGGTAGAGAATATCAGGAAATAGTTGCTAGGCATGAAAGCAAGTTGACATATTTATTCTAAATTTACGGAATAACTTTCTCTTGGAGATGTCAAGAAGTAAAATATACTTAATCGAAAGATACCAAGCTATCTGTCAGTAGATCTGTTCAAGCAAAATTGATTTGACAAGTGGGTTGAAATCATTCAGAGGAGAACCCAATCTCTGAGATCTGGAGAACCAAATGAACTTGAATTTCCCTTTCAACATCAAAATGCTATGCCTTTGAAATGCACATTAAAATAACTATACAAGTCAATAAATGCCAGTCACCAAATAACTCATAAGTGCTAAAGGAGATTAGAGGTGGGAGAAATAAATAACTTCTTTTCTAGTGGGAACAAACCTCAAAGAAGTGATGGGATTTGAATTTGGCCTTTGGGGAGGAAAAAAAAGAACATGTTGAAAACATTCCAATAAAGGGAACATATTTGATCAAAGATAAGTTCAAATATGCATGGAATGCTCAGGAAAAATAATAATAATAAAACATTGCATTTATATAGTTTATATCGGTTTTCAAAATGAATAACATCATCAAACTTTACCCTCACAATGTCACTATAAGATAGTATTATCCCCTATTTTACACAAGGAAACTGAGGTTCAGGGTGGTCCCAGGAAAACTGCAACTAGATCCTGCATTTTCTAACTTTCTGTCAAGTGTTCATTCTACTCTATCTTAAATGACATACCATGAACCCATGAAGCAGGGAGTAAGTGTGTTTTTTTCTTTGTTTCTTTCTTTTTCTGATAGTAGATGTATTTACGAGTCATACTGCTTGAAACTTGCAATGGAATTCTAAAGTAATACATATTTATGGTCCCACAATTGAATATGTGTTTGTATAGGAAATATGTTTCTTTGAAGATACTCTTTGAATCCAGTTATTTCTAAGATGAATAAATTATACATCATTACAATATGTATGTACAACTATTATAAAATCTTCGTGTATAAGTTTAACCAGTTCATAAAGTAATTGTTATACTTTTAATATGCTGTGCTTCTTCCTGATATGTGGAGGAAGAGGGTTTGACAAGACTTCTGTTTGCTGTTCCTAGAACACTCAATCTCCTTATTCTCTTTGCCTGAATGACCATTATTCATCAAATCTCAGTTTAAACGTGACTTTTTCAGAGACGTCTTTTTCTGAATTCTCCCCACAGGTCTGTCAAGTTTCCCTTTTGCACGTTTTTATAGTGCCTTCTATGTGAGGTTCCCAGTACATATCACAATTGTAATTAAATATCACATATCACAATTGTAATTAAATCTTTAGGAAGTTTAGGATTGGTTTAATATCCAATGCCGTGACAGCCTGGGAGCTCTAAGAGAGCAGGAACCTCTTCTCTCTATATCCCCAGCAATAACCACAAAAACTAACACTTGTAAATGTTCAATATATACCTTTTAAATGAATGGACAATGGGTGAATGCTGAAATTGAGTGTACCATAAAAAATAAACGTGTTGATCATCTTTTGGTCAGTATTTACTGCTAAGCAATAGTTTCATTAAGAATAGTTTCTCTTGATTTTTCTCAGAATGTCTTTATGTTGACATTTAGTAAAATTCTCTTTTTAGAAAAAAAAAACTAACAATAATAAATAGATCTCTCTCAGTATGCTTTTCATAGGGTGACCCAGGAAATTGGAATATCTTGCAGAAGACTAGATACTACAGCAATCAGAAGATGTAATTACTGAAATATTTTGCAATGAGTACAAAGGAAAGAAACAGAGCATACTCCTGTCATAAGAAATAGAAATTTAATAAAATGAATACAGTTCATACGATGCAGGGGCCTTTCTGTGCATAATAATCCAGGCAACGGCTGATAGGAAAGTGAAAATAATTTTTTGTTTACTTACATTTTTTTAATTCCTCCTTCTCCACAGGATTTTGGCATAAGCTACCTCTCCATAGGAAGAAGTCCATTGAAATCATCTTTAAATCAAATCATAGCACTTTATTAATTTACATATAATACATTTTAAATCACCTATATATATACAGTCATAGCTCTAACAACCTTTATACAAAATACAGCTTTTTAAATATTCCAGTGACAAATGTTTCAGTTTCCTTCTTATGTGTCCATGTTTGAGAATCCATCAGACAAATTTACTAAAAATGTGTTCCACAAATAATGAGGAAGGGTACCACCTGTGCTCACAAATTTAGTCAGTTATTTTACCTGGAAGCATCAAATATCATAAGTCTAAAATTTTACTTAAGGTATGTAGTTTAGAGGCTTCCAATAGGCTTAATACATATTAAAGTAGAAAAAGTAAACAAAAGATATATGATTTTTCCAAACATCCAAGTAGTTTTAGATGCTGTTTAGATCAATAATAATCTCATCAGAGGTGATAGTTCACATCCAAAGATATTAAGCTAAATGTTCAAAATGTCAATATGTCCCATAATACTGAAAGCATGTTCAGCGACAACAGTTTTAAAAGGTTCCAGTGAGATACATCTCACCCAGAAGTACATTTATAAACTGAAAAGCACCGTTTGAATGGCATTTGAAATTAGTTTCATGCATTCTATCTAGAACAGTCATTTTCTCTAAATACACAGATGTCCACAGAGATATATAACTAGGTCGTAATACAATTTCCACACTTATTACTAATTAATTATGTGCAAATGGAGAGAGCATTGGTGGCAAAAATCTGCCAATCCAATAACACTTAAACCACAGAGGGTTATATCAGCAAGTGTTGAGTTTGTCAGTTCTCAAATTATAAAGTATTAAGTCACAGACACTGTCTATATTACTGCATATCTATGAAAACTTAAAAGCTATTCTTGTTATTAAAATTGTGAATTATTAATGTGATAGTCATTGGTCATTAACCCTATAGGATGTCAACAGTGTCAGTCAATCTCTACATAAGGACTAAGCATGGAATAAAACCTTGGATGTCTTAATAACTAACATAATAATATTTTATGATCACATTTACTTAAAGTAAAATATACTTACTAATATGTAACTAGAATATTATTGAAATATAATGGTGCTATATGAGACGGATGGCAGACTAATTCGTTAAGACATCAAAGTTATTACAGTGGCACAGCTTTTTATGTGTTGTATGATTATTGTGATGCAGTAGTTCAACTTGATTATTAAAAAAGTAACAGTCTAGGAAAATGGTGATATTTTTCTAATAAAACCTCTCCACTACTCACATATGGTGATAAACAGTGTGCAATGGAATTTATTGTGTAATGTCATAATTAAGCTTGTGTTGAGGAGACGATATGGAACAAAAGTACTTCTGAGCTCAATACTGCAGTCTTTAAAATGAAAGCAAATATTAATTTTTTCACTACAGGCAGTTGTTATCTTGTTAATATCTATCCCAAGTCATTACAATAGTAATCTAAAAATAGTTGTTAATTATAAATGCAGGCTTTAATATTTATCAAGACAAAGGACTGCTTTTAAGGTATATCTCATGTCACGTATGAATAACTGTTACTATGCTGTGAAGCAATTGAAAATATTTATTTCCATGAAAGAGAATTGTAAAATATTTATTAACACATTTCTAATGGAATTTAAATGAAATTGCACAATATGCAAAAGTTCCTATTTACCCCGTTCATCCTCTGGATTAGCTAACAGGAGTTCGTTGAAAAAAACATTACCAAAAAAAAAAATCAAAACGTAAAGTAAGTTCTTCCATGAAATTAGAAAAATGTCAAAATAAATTACATTTTTCAGGAAAGACAAAGAAATATGTTCCAGCATTTAATAGAAATAAATACAAATACCACATTGCTCCTAGCTGTAATATGTAAAGTGTGATCTCAATGTCCTGTGGAACTTGATGTCTACAGTAGGTGATTTGCTATTGTAGTTTCTAAACTATAATATTTCCTGGAAATAAATGTCAAGAGTTCTGAAGTTAAGATTTTTCGAAGCTAGTACAATGCAACATAATTAACTGCAACATTCTTTGAATAGCACAGAAGTTGATAAACCCAAAATTTATAGAGTCAAGGGACTTAAGATAAAAATTAGGAGTGTTTCTCAGCTAATCCAACAAAACAGGTAAAATGAGAAAATAAATGAAAAGGAAAATTTTAAATTAAAATAAAAAAACACATGGAAAGTTTGAAAAAGTAGGTATTCAATTTTGTCTCACTTTCTTTGCCCATGTTCTATTCTGAACTGTCAGCATAAGGAAACATTATTAACCACTTTAAGTTAGTGTACAAAATTACAGTATAGTTTTGGAACAACATTCTTGAATTATGTTTGAACAACAGAAAGAGTGAGGAATGGTATGGGAAGTATTGAGGGCAGATGGAATCAGTCCAGGTTTTGCTGGACTCTGGTCTAGAGTTATAATTAGGTGAGTTAAATCTTATTACCACTACAGAGTCTATCTCTTTATGTAAAGGAATTAAGAATGTCTTTTAAAGTGTACTTAACAGTTTAATTACAAAGCATTTAAGTTACTTCTGTCATTGTAGATGTAACTTCATTTCTATACCTACAGATGGATATTGACATTGGGCATTATTCATGTAATCATTAATTCAAGGAATGGTTAAAATAGTAAGTGCAGCAAAGTAGAACAACAAGACATGTTGAATCACATATATCTTAGTTCAAATTCTCATTCTATCATTAACACGTGGAGTGACCTTGAAAGTTCAATAATACGTAATATGTTTTCATCAGCATGTCTGTTTTATTCACTGCTTGATGCCTAGAACATAACTCAGTACCTGACACATATTAGTACCTTACTAAAAACTTATTTTCTGGCACACATTAACATAAAATGTGTTCATTAAATTATTCATCTGCTACCTAACTCTCTGTTTAATATCAAGCAAAAATGATAGAAATCTTTGGTAAAATAGCATTTTATAATTCAGTGCTGCTTAATCTTTGGTCCCCTAACAGGCTTCAGGAGATCTCTAACACCTTTACATTCTATGTAAATTTTCTGGAATTTTGTTCATTCAATAAGTATTTTTGAGATATACTGGCTTCCAGACTTCTTTCATTAAGTTGCTTAACCTCTTTGTGCCTAGTTATATCAACTTGAAGATGACTGATAAGAAATTAAATGACTGAATATATGTAAAGTGTTAAAAAATGACTAACACATAGTAAATACATAGTAAATGCTTATTATTACTATTGTCATCATTATTATTAGCTAGTAATTGATTCACGAGTATGAGGAAATGTAATGTTTGGCATATTAAGAGGGTAATATCTATTAGAGTCCCAAAAATGTTGGTGATTCAACAAAAGTTAAGAACCACTGTTATGAGTTGTGTGAATGAGAACTGTGGAATAACAACATCAAGCATACCAAGGTACACAAAATGGGAGTCCCAGAAAGAAAGAAAGAAGCAGAAAATGTGTTTGAAGAAATACTAGCCAAATTTTTGTCCAAATATGATGAAAAACGTTAATCTAAAAATCCAAGAAGCTCAGTAAATGAGGATAAACTCAGAGATACACATCTAGACACATCATAATCAAGCTGTCAAAAGCAAAAGACAAATGTTGAATCTTGAATGCAGCAAGAGAGATGCAACTCATCACATACAAGGGCTCACAAATAAGTTAACAGCTGATTTCTAATCAGAAACAAAATAAGCCAGAAGTCAGTGGGATGTAATATTCAAAATGCTGAAAGAAAAAGACTATTCAACCAAGAATAGAATATCCAGCAAAACTCTCCATCAAAAATGAAAGAGAGGGCTTCCCTGGTGGTGCAGTGGTTGAGATTCCACCTGCCAATGTGGGGGACATGGGTTCAAGCCCTGGTCCGGGAAGATCCCACATGCTGTGGAGCAACTAAGCCCGTGTGCCACAACTACTGAGTCTGTGCTCTAGAGCCCACGAGCCACAACTACTGAAGCCCGTGCGCCTAGAGCCTGTGCTTTGCAACAAGAGAAGCCACCCAATGAGAAGCCCGCTCACTGCAACAAAGAGTAACCCCTGTTCACCACAACTAGAGAAAAGCCTGCGCACATCAAGAAAGACCCGACGCAGCCAAAAATAAAAATAAATAAAATAAATTAATTTTAAAAAAATGAAAAAGAAATGAAGATATTTCTAAATAAAAACAGTGTTTATCACTAGCAGACCTACCCTATGAAAACTATTAAAGGGAATCTTTAAGGATAAAATAAAAGACCACTAAACAGTAACTCTAATTCACATGAAGAAATAAAGAGCACTAATAAATGTAACTACATGGGTACAAGACGGTATAAGTGTATTATTATTTGTTTTAAACTCTTTCAAATATATGATTTAAAAGAAAACTGCATAAAAGAATCATTATAATTATGGATTGATAAACATGATGTATAAAGGTGTAGTTTATGAAAATAATAGAATAAAGAAGGGGAGAGGCAATGCAGGTATATATAAAAACACTCAACAAAGTTAGGAATAGAAAGGAACTTCTTTAACTTGATAAAGTCATGTATAAAAACCCAGAGATACCATCATATTAATGGTGAAGACTGAAACTTTTCCCCTGAGGTAAGGAACAAAGCAAGGATATATACTCTTACCACTTCTATTCAACATCGTGCTAGAGGCCTTAACAGGGGAAGTCAGGCAAGAAAAATATATAAAAGGAAAGGAAGAAGTACAGTTGCCTCTATTTGTACATGACATGATCTTGTGAATTTAAAATACTCAGAAAGCCACCAAAAAACTGTGAGAGCTAATAAACTAGCTCAGCAAGGTTCTAGGGTACAAAATAAATACACAGAAATCAATTGTATTTCTAATACACCAGCAATGAACAATCAAAGACCAAATTAAGAAAAAAAATAATTCCATTTATAACTGTATTAAATAGAATAAAATAATTAGGAATAACTTTCACAAAAGAAGTACAAGTTTTACACACTGAAAATTACAAAATATCATTGAAAGGAATTAAAACTTAAAGGAATGGAAAGACATCCTGTGTTCATAAATTGTAAGACTTACTATTATTAAGATTTTAATACTCCCCCAGATGGTGTACAGATTCAACACCATCTTCATCAAAATCTCAACTGCTATTTTTCAGGAATTGGCAAACTAATTATAACATTCATATGGAAATGCAAGGGACCCAGACTAGCCAAAAAGTACTTGAAGGAAAAAAAAGTTCAAGGATTCACACTTTCTGATTTCCAAAAGTATTACAAATCTATAATAATGTAGACATTGTGGTATTGGCATAAGATAAACAAGAATATTGACATATGTAACAATGGAATAGAATTGAGAGTCCAGAAATAAACCCTTACTTATGGTCAATAGATTTTCAACAAGGATGCCAAGACAATGGGGAAAAATAGTCTTTTCAACAAATGATCCTGGAATAACTGGATGTCTACATGTAAAAGTATTAAGCAGAAAACTTACTTCACTCAAAAACATTAACTTAAAATAGATTAAATACTTAAATGTAAGAGCTAAAACTATAAAACTCTTAGAAGATAACATAGGCATAAATCTCTGCAACTTTAAACACTGGTTTCTTAGATATACCACCAAAAGCACATACAATGCAAAGATTTAAAAAAAAAAACAGATAAATTGTACTTGATCAAAATTAAACCTTTTGTGTTTCAGGGGTTACTATCAAGTTAAAAAATGAAAAACAAATGACTCATGGAATGGAAGAAAATATTTGTAAATTATATGTCTGATAAAGGACTAGTATTGAGAATATAGGAAGAACTCTTACAACTCAATAATAAAAAGATAAATAGCTCAACTGAAAAATAAGAAAAGGGTTAGAATAGATATTTTTCCAAAGATGATATACAAATGGCCAATTAACATCTGGAAAGATCTCGCTATTATTCCTTAGTGAATTGCAAATCAAAATTACAGTGAGTTACAACTTCACACCCACTGGAGTGACTATAATAAAAAAGACAAGGATGATGCCAAGGATGTGGAGTATTGGAACACTCAAATGTTGCTGATGGGAATGTAAATGGTGTAGCTGCTTTGGAAAACAGATTGGAAATTCCTCAAAAAATGAAAAACTGAGTTATTATATGACCCAGAAATTCTACTTTTAGATAGGAACCCAAAAGAAATATAAAAGTAAACACAAAGGTACACAGTTGTTTGTACAGGATTATTCATAATTGCCCCAAATTAGAAACAACCCACACTCTCCACCAGTTGATGAAAGAATAAACAAAATGTGGTATATTTATACAATGAAATATTATTTAGCCATAAATAGGAATGAAGTATTCATACATACTAAAACTTGGATAGACATTGAAAACATTATGCTAAATGAAAGAAACCAAACAAAAAAGGCACATACTGTATCGCTCTATGAAAGATAAATATTTTAGACTAATTATATTAAAATGTATCAATATACATCTCAGTAAGTGTCAGGAAGTAAAAGTACAAGGTACTATGGGAGCTGATCCCAGGGATTACCAAAAGGGGCATGGTACTTTCCAGAAACAAGAAAATAGGCTTGGAGCACAGACAAGGAGGTAATGAGTAAAGTGAGATGAATCTGGAGGAAATAATGATGTTATGAAGGGCTTTGTTAAGATCTTCATATTTTTCTGATAAGAAAAAGCATTCTAGAATTTTAAGTGGAGACAAGATAGAGTACCATGATTGTATCTTTCTTTTGACTATAAGGAAGATGTAAGAAATATCTGAGAGAAAAGCAACAGTGAAAGAAGGGAAAACAAGTAAGAAGGTACTATGGTAGTCCAGAAGAGAAATGATGGAGAGTTGGACTGGTACAATAACAGTGACTCTGGCATTGGAGAAAGGTAGATGAATCCAAAAACCATTTAAGTGGCAAAGGGACAGGACTTAGTGATGGATTACATATGACTTGGGGATAATGGTATATGGTACCTGGAAATGTTTCTTGATTTTACAACTAGATGTACAGGTCTCAAAAGAAAGAGGACTGAGTTCGTATGGGAAGATCATGAGTTTATTTTTTGGGCACATTGACTGCTATGGGAACATAAATGGCCCATACTAGGTGTATGAAAATATTTATTACAAATTATTATCAAATGAACATCAAATAGCCAATTAGATGTAGCAGCCTCCATCTAGGCCTGCATAAAATAACATTGGCTGCAATCAAAGATCTATTTTTGGAACTTGGTAATAAAAACAAAAATATTGAGAGAGTAGAAATCCTAATACAGAATGAAAACTCTTTAAAACTAAATAGATAAGTAAAGAATAACTACAAAGGCAAAAATCTATAATACTGTTGTTATATTAGTGTAATATTGATTTCCAAATCATGCTCATCAACTATACAAGTAAAACTATGGGAAAAGTTTCTCTCCTGTTCTTATTTAGGACTTTTCATTGAACTTGTCTATGTCTCATGATTGTTCTGTACCATAATAAAATCATTTTCATATATAGTTGCTTGGCACTAACTGCAGAGAACATTTAACATTCCTACCTGGCAATTTTCAAAGGTCACATATTAATATAACTGTATTTTCAAATAAGAAGTTTGCTTTTATTGAATCATGCAAAATGCTGGCTGATGTGAGTTTATGCAATGACTGGTATTTATGTTGAGGAAGTATTGGCCTTTGTATCATTACTCTAATATTCCACCATGCTCCATGATGCATCATTTGTGAGGATTATAGCCACACTGGTTTCTGTTTTCCACTCCCCCATAATAAAAAGCAGTTTCTTTCTTCTGTCATTTTTCCTTTTACTTATTGAAATACACTAAAAAAATGGAAGAAAAAAAAAATGATCCAACAGGAGACAGCCATATTTAAGATTTTGGTGTACATGCTTCCAAACAGTGTAATTAGTATATTATAAATCCTTTGGTGTAGCATATACCACTTGGTATACAAAATATATATAATTCCATTTCTACAGCTATTAAATGAAACCTAAATTGAAGAATACACATAAAATTATATCATGTTCCACATTATTAATGTATCATGGTTAGACATTTAATATATTTGCCCCATTTTGCTATTAGACGCCAAGCTATAATAAGCATGCGAGTCCATAAATTTTAGCACATTTGCCTTATCAATTTCATTAGTATAAATTACTGGAAGACTAATGGCTAGTTCAAAAGATATGTGTGATTTAAGCTTGTTGATAACATTTTAAAATTAGTTTACAGAATAGTGTTAATTTACCATCTCACTAACAATGTATTAAAGTATCTTTCTGACCATTTTCTTTTTAACTAGATGTTGTGCTGAATATTATTATTTATAAATATTAAAAAAAATAACTTTCTTGGTCCTTCTAGTAAAAGCACATTTCATATCTTATATTTCATTCTGTTTTAACTTAGTGAAGAATGTCAAATAAAATTAGTACTAGGGGGCAACCTTAAATTTCTTTCAGTTATTTATATTAATTGTCTAGGATTTAAAAACTAAGAAGGATGATATTTACATGTTTGTAATTGGTTTCTTAACAAACTTGCTTATGAAACTACCTGAGGCCAACATCTATTTAGGGGTTAGCTTTTTGAAAAAACTTATCGACTTTTGAACACATTATTCAATCATTTTACCTCTTGGTTCAATTAACATTGAGCAATAAAATAATTATTTCAAGATTTTAAAGTTGTTACTCAAAATGTATATTTTAATTGTCATATATTTAATAACAGTCTATTCTATCATCTTCATCAGTAGTCATATTCTATATTTTCTCTTTTGATATCATCTTACATTTTGTATTTGTTTCTTCAAATACCAAATATGCAAGTTTTGCATTTGTTAAAATGGAATTTTTGCTTTTTATAATGTATTATTTCATATTTTTAATTTATTATTTCTCTTTTTTAGGGTTTTCAAAGTAAAATGTGCCTAATTATTAGATTATTTTCTTTAGATTTTTTCCATAAACATTTGACATTATAAATATTTCTCTAATATACCTTTGGTTTCACTCAATTTATTTTGATATGTGTACTCATTATCTGAATATATTAATAATTTTCTATTTTTCTTTGACTTAATAACAAGAAGAATTTTTTTTTTTTCTTGCGGTAAGCGGGCCTCTCACTGCTGTGGCCTCTCCCGTTGTGGCCTCTCCCGTTGCGGGGCACAGGCTCCGGACACGCAGGCTCAGAGGCCATGGCTCATGGGTCCAGCCACTCCGTGGCATGTGGGATCCTCCTGAACGGGGACACGAACTCATGTCCCCTGCATCCGCAGGCAGACTCTCAATCACTGTGCCACCAGGGAAGCCCAAGAAGAATTATTTTTATTTCCCAGGTGGTTTGTTTTTATTTTTGCTGTTTTGATTCCTGTTATTGTTTTCTCATTTGTTATTCATTTGGAGATGTAATTCAGAAAATATTGGCCTCACCTACTTTTCTCCTGCGAAGATACAGATTTACTCAGTGAAGAAAGAAAAACCTTACTCTCAGCTCCTTTTATTACATTATTAGAAAATTCTGCTCAACCATTACATTGCTTTTTTCTGAATTTTATTTGCAAATATTTAAAGTTACAATATATAGTGAAAGAAAAGGGAGATATCCTACAAAACTTAATGTTTGATGCTGAGATGGCATTATTTCAGTTGGTGTCAAACACATGAAACTGAAACATCCATGAAAAAAGCCATTCTATGTTTACAAACAATTCTCAGTTCAGTGGTTTCTTCAAATCAGTTTGTAATGTAGGTGAGGTATAAATAAGAAATTAACAAATTCAAATTAATATTGAATAATAATACAATTTTATGCATCCTATAAAATGTTTTAAAATCTGTTTTTATGTGCCATGAAATCTCTATTTCTTGAAAGTGAGACGTTTGGAATATTATATTAGGTTTAGCTTATCCATGTTTTTCTGATGAGGCAGGTCAAAAGTGAGGTAAATATTTTGACCGAAGTTATAATTAATTCTACCCACACAACAAATACAGTTAACAAATAAATTAATTTTCTCTTTTTAATCTGCCAATTTTCTACATCATCTTAAAGCTTTAATTAAAAATTTGCCAAAGCTATGTCATCACTTTCAGGGCCTTTATTAAAGAAACATATCACCTTATATAATACTGTAATAGAATGATGAGACTTTTATTTTAGAAATATCTTTGAGGAAATTTACACATTTTACTGCTATAAATCTGAATTTTCAATATCAACATGGATTTTAAATTAATTTGAAGTATATTTACGAACTTTATTATTAAAGAAAATAAAGTCTTTCTTTAAATTTTCTGACATTATAAGTATCCACCAGGGATAGTGATAGAGTAGAATTATATATAGCAGGCATAGATCTGAATGGTACAAAGGATGGGCTTTAGCGGCTATTTTGGCACACAATGCTACATCCTGGTTGTCACCCATTTGCGGCAGTCTTGTAGTGGACAATTCCAATGCATCCTTGCCAATGTCTTTTATCAAACAATCAAGCACACACCTTGGCATATGTTAGTTCGCTCTCCTCAAAGCAGCAGTAGGTCACTTAATTAATCATAAGTAGGTACAAAAAAAAGTGTGGGGAAAGTTAATGCTCCTCAGGGCAACCCCCAACTTATGGAGCACAGGAACTCTGGATAAATACCCCAACCTTTTCATAGACTGATGGGAAAATTCTGAAGTGTGTTCTACACATTTTCTTAGAAGGTCTTAGAAGGACTGAGCTCCAGTTGTCCTCAACAGTAACCAGGTTTTACTCTTTTCCCTATCTCCCTTTCTTCAGTGCCTCACTTCGATTTCCTTGGACCAATCATTTCCCCCCAAAGTAATAGCTATATGAAGTTTTTGCTTCATGTCCTGTTTTCATATGAAATGCAAGCTTAGAAACTCCTTTTACTTCACTATTTATTAGCTTGAAATTTACTAGGTTATTTGGGTCCAAATTTAATCACCAATTAAATCATCAAGAATAAAAATACTTCTTTATATTAGGAAAATAATTAAATGTGTAGAGGCTAATAATTATAAGAAAAAGATGATAAAAATTCTGCTAGACTCATAGAACCAACTGCAAATGTGTGTTTTTGGAGAAGTGTGATACTTCCAAATATTATATGCCAAACAACAGGGTATATATAATGTTCATTTAGTTTAAGTTTGTTAATTTTATTGGTCTTTTCCAAACACCTACTCTTGGTTTCACTGATTTTCTCCATTTTCTTATTCTATTTCATTTATCTCTGCTCTAATCTTATTTCCTTCCTCAGCTAGCTTTGGATTTAGTTTGTTATTTTTCTAGTTCCCTAAGCTGTAAAGTAAGGTTGTTGATTTGAGGTCTTTCTTCTTTTTTATGTGAGTGGTTACAGCTACAAATTTCCCTTTGGCATTATTTTCACTGTAACCCATAAGTTTTGGTATGTTATGTTTTAATGTTCATTTGTCTCAAGATATTTTCTAATTTCCCTTGTGATTTCTTCTTTGATCCATGAGTTAAATAACTTGCTTAAAGTTGGGAATTTGACATAGAGTTATCAGCATTTTGTTTAATTTCCACGTATTTGTCGATTTTCTAGTTTTCCTTTAGCTATTGATTCCTAGTTTCCATTATGATTGGAAAAGACACTGTGTATGATTTTAATCTCATTAAATTTATTAAGAGTTGTTTTGAGGCTTAATATGTGTTCTATCCTGTAGAATGCTACATGTGCATGTGAGAGGAACGCATATTCTGCTGTTATTGGGTGGGATATATTATATATGCACTTTCAATTGGTCTAATGTTAAGTGTTCTGTTTCCTTACTGATTGTCTGTCTGGTTGTTCTATCCATTATTTAAATTGAGATATCGAAATCTTCTACTATTATTATAGATTTGCCCATTTCTCCCTTTGATTTATCAATGTTGGCTTTACTTATTTAGAGCTCTGATTTTGGTGCATATATATCCATATAAATATATCTTCTTGGTTAATTGACCCTTTTGTCATTATTTAATGTCCTTGTCTCTTGGAACAGTTTTGAATTAAAGTCTATTTTGTCTCACATTAGTATAGCCACTCCTGTTCTGTTTTGGTTACTATTCACATGAAATATCTTTACATTTCATTTCACTTTCAACCTATGTGTGCCCTTAGATCTAAAGTGAGTCTCTTGTAGACAGTATATAGTTGGATCTAAATAATTGTCAATATGCTTGCTTTCAATGATTTGTATTAGAAAGGTCAGTTCTTTGAAGAAATACCTGCAAAGTAATATCAGCTTCAATCTCTACCTTTGCTTAAAGTTGGGAATTTGACATAGAGTTATCAGCAGTGCTGTTTATATAGCTTTATGTTTCCCTATTATACACCTACCACAGAGATCTATGCAGCTTTGTTAAATAGCTTATTGTTCTTCAGTAGGTACCCTGCATAATTCCAAATTCAAGTGGTAATTTCTTAGGGAAAGGGCTCAGGGAATGGATTCTGTCTGCTTATGCTGTATCTCTGGGTTTTTCTTGTTTGGTTTGTTTCATTTGTCAGTTCTATCTCAGTTCTGAAATTGACCTGAGTTATAAAATGGCTTTACTTGTCCACATTGAGCTTTCATGAAATGGGAGGATTTACCAGGTTTAGCATAATCTGAAAATATTTTCTCTCCCCCTACAACTTAGAAATGTTTTGATTCTACAAGACCACTTGTTTGGCACTATAAATCATCTTGCTGGATATAATTTCCCAGGATTCGGTTTTAATCTACTAGAGTTTGGTCATTTATGTATTTATAGCTACTACAGGCTACAAAATCATGTGTAAATATTAGTAAAATTCTAAAAAAATAAACTATACCACAAAGACTTTTAGGCAAACACAAATCAGAGCACATCCTTCTATAACATAAATAGATAAATAAATGCTTTAATTTAACAAATGTTGAATGCTAGCTACTCCAAATATCACCAACACAAACTATTGATAACACAAGGTAGATTTTATTTTTTACTGCAGTAAGGGAGAGAACACTATCTCTTTAAAGCTATCACAGTACCTTAGAAGAGGAAAGATAAGGTCAGAATTAATTCAGAATAGAAAGTTTCGTTTAAGGTGAATTTTTCATGCAGATAATTGGTTGGAAATTGGTAAGGATCACATTAAAACAGTACGGGATTGGTAGAAATAGCAAAGTGAGGATTTTTCAAAGAATCTTAGGGCACAACTGTCTCTTAATGCTTTCCGTTGAAGAGTTGATGTATCTTTCAGAAAGTGTCTATAATTAAAAAGCAAATTATTTGCTAAGTAAACTCCTGGACCAATGAAGAAATATTAGTAAATATGGTGGTATATCAAACTCATGTTAATGTGAACAGTAGGTATGGATTCTGTTCTTAGTGTCCAGGTTGAATGTATGAATACATGGTTTCAGTCCTCACAAAGAATGGTACGTGCCCATCAAAGTCATTTTATTTTTCTCTTACACACTGTAAGCACAGCCAAACTGCAGTTCTTAACCTCTTCTTCAGTTAGGTAGAGTCGTGTAATTGAGTTTTGATCAATGGAGTGAGGCAAAAGTATACACTGGCCTGTAAAATGTCCTGCACAAACCTCCATGCACTCTCCTGTCCCTCACTTGGTTGCTGGACATTTATGCCAACATTTGGAGCTATGAGTACAATGTGGAAGAGCTATGGAGACTGGGTCCTTGAATAACTTCATGAAGCAGAACTCCTACCTCCCCTTAGCCTCTCTCCCAACATAATGCCTCAACATCTACAACCACATACAGAATTCTGATATCAAAGAAAAGTACTGTTTAACTGTGTGTTAAGTCATCATAATATTGAGATTTATCTCATCTTACTCTAATTTACCATGATCTTGGTATCAAATGAAAAGCCTTAAAATTACTTAAATTGCTTTCAATGATCTGAACCCTTTCCTCATTTCCTCATTTCTAAATATCTGCTTATCTATCATTCCTAGTCATTCTGATCATTTTTTTATGTTTATTTGCTTGTTTTTTTTTTATTTCATACCAGTAGCTTTGTCTGAGGCCTTTGGCTAAAAATCTTTTTCCCCTTCTTTTCTGTATCTGAATTCTAATTATCTGACAGATAACAGTGTAAACCTCACTTCCTCAGAAAATAGTTTTCTGATTAAGTCCCTCCCAAGACAAAGAGTTCAGGTTCCTATCAGATCTACTATTATTTTGTAGTTCTTTGTAAAGGTAGTTTTAAAAGTAAGTAAATTTCAGTTGTGTAATTTTAAATCCAACCAAATGTGAATTCCTTAAGGACAGGAACTAATTGTATATTTGTTATTATTATATCCCTCATAGCCTGCTTAATAAATAACTTTGGAAGAAAGAAAGGAAAGAAGGAAGGAAGGAGGAAAGGAAGACAGGAAGAAAAGTAGGAAGAAATAGTAACTAGTCACTTACACTGCAACCCTGAATATCCCATTCCTCTTTTTTGTTCTATGCCCATATTCTAGTCTCCAAGATCTACCAATACCTTTCATGAGGGTGGCAAAAGTGTGTGCACTGATAAAGACTCTCTCCTTGACCACATTTTAGTAAGGCTCCTCTGAGCCTTTTTCTCAGTTAGACCTCAATACCTTGGTCCCCTAACTTTTGTTGACCTGCTTAGCTCAGTTTTAGCAAGAATCCTGCATAAGTCACTTTAGAGAGACTCCTCCACCTTGATATCTTATCCCTCTCAATATCTGATCAAATCTTCATCTTCCACCATTGGCATCTAATCACACTGGCCTGCCTTCTGCAAGAATCCTGTTAGGTCAGTTTAGAAGTAATTCCCCTACCTTTCCTTGATGTCTCTGCTTAGTAATTTCCCATCTATTGACCCCATATCCTACTCCTTGGCTATAAATCATACCTGTCCTTGCCATATTCAGAATTGAGCCCAATTCTACACTGAGATCTCTTTTCCCCTATTACAACAGTTCTTGAATGGAATCTGTCTCTACTACTTTAAGTACTCTCTGGCTTTTCATTTTCTTTAATACTGCAAGATTTCAGGGTCTCTCTCCAAATACCCCCATCTAAATACACACATTGTATTTTATCTATTTTATCTGGGAATCATATTATAATGGGCTGCTGATATTTGTGGTGACCATTTGTCTCATTTTCCTAGAATAGTCCTGTATTTTCTGTTATAGGTATTAATAGCAGTCCTTTTAATCTCAAGAGTGTCCTGGTTTGGATAAATTATATGGTTATTCCACTGTTAAAAGATAAATCAAGGCATATTACAAATTTTGAGAGTTTATCTGAGCAAAAATCAATTCCAGTTGGGCAATGCCAAACCAGAAGTGATTAGGAGTGCTCTACTGAAAGGCGCTAGGAACAAGGTTTTTATAGGAAAAACATGGAAATAAAGAAAAAAAATATATATATATATGTATATGTATATATACATATATATTTGATTGGCTTAAGTAGTTGCATTACTCGGGAAAGCTTAGTTGGGTGTTTGTAATTGGTTGTTCTTCTTATCCTTGAGGCATTTATAGGAATTGACTCTGGCTTAGGTTTCAGTTGGCTTATATAGGCTGCCAAGGCATTAGAGCTACCTCGGTCTACTGGCCTCCTTGTCAGATTACTTTAACACTATTGGTGTCTGACCACCATGATGTAGGTATTATGAGGACAAGTTTGTCTTCCATGGATTCTCTGACACAAACTATGCATTCAAAACCTGCAATAAGTCAGAAAATACCAATAAATGGATTATTAGCTGATGTAGTAAGCCTTTGGGAAACATCATAAAAATCTTTAAGCCACACTGGTATCAATTAGTTCATTAAAACAATAATTTCATGAAGTATATACTTTAAGGAGTTATGATGAAACTTCACAAAGGACTAATTTACTTCTCAAGGATGATTTACATACTGAGAGGATCTGGAACAATAATTATGATATCAGTCAATCAAAGAGGGAATTGAGCATTTGTCTTAATGTAACTTCTTCACTGTTGTAAGAATTGTCTCAGGACTATACCTTCTACAAACTCAAATGTAACATGAAACACACTGTGGCCTCTAGTATAAATACCCCAGTGCATTTCATAGATGTAAGAGATCATAATAATGCAGAAAGGAGGCAGCATAACTATACCTAGAAAGTTTTAGAATGTTACAAAATCATCATCTAGTAACAGCCAATAAGACATATAAGTTAAGACTTGAGTAAAGTCATACTTCTAAGGGTTTGGAAAGGGGATCTGAATTCATAGGGATCCTAAGAAATAATTATATCTGAAAATATTTGAGGTTGAGATTTTAGATTTGATTATTTTGTGATTTATTTTCCTTTCATTCATTCATTCATCTATTTTCCTAACTGAAAACAATTAAGTGTGTTTTGTGGACAACATATTGGACAATATTTACAAAAACTATAGAAGATATAAAGAAGAGTGCATCACAACCCTATGCTCTAATAAGTGTCATTAAACATGGTAGAAAAGATAAGCAAAACAAAAAACAAGCAAACAAACAAAGTCTTGAAATACCTGAAATGTATGTAGGAAATATTAAGGAGGAGCAAAACTTAGGAGTGATGAAATCTAGTTACACAATCAGTATCATATTTCAGGTGAATGTTAACATGATTTTACATTAGGGTAGTAATATTAGAAACAGGTCAGGAAGAACAACATGGACCATATGGTTTTGTATTCAGAGGGAACTGATAACAAACTAGATGTAGAGTGTAATGGATTGTTGGCAAAAATTCCAGCACCACTCTATCTATACAAATATCTAAGCTCTTTACAATTTGGCATTGCAGCTACTTTCCTCAAGAGGTGGTGTCTATTTTTCCAAACTAACTCTGGGATTAGCCATATGACTTTCTTTGCCCACTGTGATAGTAGCAAACTTGCTACAAGTGCAGACTTGAGAAATGCTTTCTCACTTCCACTTTCTTTCTTGGAACAAAGCTACCACCATGGAAACAGGCCAGAGCTACCTTACTGGAAGATAAGAAATATCTAGAGCAGAGTTGAGTAGTTCCAGTTGAGGCCACCTTACATAGCCAGCTCCTAGCAGAACTGTCACCTGCTCGTAGCCACATGTGTGAGCCTGTAGAAGATCAATTACCCAGAGAAACAGAACCTCTCAGACCACCCACTGGCTTCTGAGAAAAAATGAATAGACATTGTTTACTCCTGAGATTTTATGTGTTTCTTTTCACCAGCATTATTTTAAAAATAGATAGCTGATATACTGGAATGAGAGAGAGGGAGAAGCCCAAGATATTTGCTGTTTATAATTTCAATCTCATTATGAGACAGTACAGCCATAAATATTTTCTAATATGTGAGGAAATTCACTGTTTACTATTTCTAGAATGTAATATTGAAAAACATAGTAGGAAAGTTGGGTTTCTGAGTATTTGAAGCCTGAATTTTGCTCCTTCAGTTTAACTGTATGATCTATCATCATACGAACATCTTATTTTGAGAATAACTTATTTGCTGACATATTGTCTACTTGCAGAAAAATGGAATAGAAAAGGAAATATTTGTTTATGTTTTGAAAGTAATTTATTATTTACTAATTGAAATGTCATATGCCATGAATTATGTAGCAAATATTGTAGGCAAACAAAATATTCCACCAATCCAAACAACATCAGTTTAGATTCAAAAAAATATTAATTACTAAGTTTTAAGCTCAGCAGTAGCATTGCTCTTTCAGGCAATTATTTTTAAAGTCTTCAATGAAATGAAGCATATTTCTATAGAATGTTTTTAATTACTGTATTACAATAAATGGAGTTCTCACAACACTGGTAGAAGAATACATAGCATTTAAAGGATTCTTTACAGATGTATTCAATACCTATATTTTATTTTATTGTTCTCTGTTCTATTTACTAGTGGAATACTTTATAGTAAAAAAAAAAACTTATTTTCTAAAATCATTATTACTACATATAGCATACATATCTCTGTGCCTTAATAAGTATCCATTTGGCCAATAAATTGTTTTCTGTATAATTTCTGCAACTGATTCAAGTATTAAAACATGCAATCCTCTGAGTGTTATAATAGTGAATGATGAATTGGACGTTTAGAAAATTAAGACCAAGTTCCCTTACAATTACCTTAGGTGCTTTTATTTTTAATTAATCATTTAGGTGATTTTAATAAAAGTTAATAATCACAATTCTCCTTAAAATTATGTTTATCTATGGTAAAAAACAGTAATATTGATATTTCAAATTATAATTCTGCAAAGATGGGATAATAAAATTTTATGTGCTAGTTCATAATTTATATAGTGATTATTTTTGTTTTGAATTCTTGAGCCCTGAAAAGTTAAAAAAGTTATAATGAGGGCTTCCCTGGTGGCACAGTGGTTGAGAGTCCACCTGCCGATGCAGGGGACACAGGTTCGTGCCCCGGTCTGGGAGGATCCCATATGCTGCAGAGAAGCTGGGCCCATGAGCCATGGCCGCTGAGCCTGTGCCTGTGCTCCACAACGGGAGAGGCCAAAACAGTGAGAGGCCCGTGTACCGAAAAAAGTTAAAATGAAAGTCCTCTTTCATTTTAGTAATAGATCTTTCCTTTCCTTTCTTTCTTTTCATTTTTTTCTAAGCTTATTTTCTTTGTTTATGTTTGTTTTGAATTTAAGCTCTCAGGTTTACCAAGGTTTGAAAACCATTCGGTTAAAAAATAATGGATAGTATTAGTAAATAGATTATCTTCCCTATGCACTTGGGAAAGCTGTTTTTAAGACTATGAAAGGGGGAGGGTGGGAGGGAGAGAGACGCAAGAGGGAAGAGATATGGGAACATATGTATAACTGATTCACTTTGTTATAAAGCAGAAATTAACACACCATTGTAAAGCAATTATACGCCAATAAAGATGTAAAACAAACAAACAAGCAAAGACTATGAAAGTCATAAATACTAATAATCTACCATGTCACTAATGAGTGGATACTCTTATTAGATATTAGGATAGAGTTATCAGTAATATGCCTTTGAAAGTTTGAGGAAATGCTGTAATACCTGTCTCCACCCGAGGTTTGTTAAATGGTTTGGTTAGGACACTGGCTCAAATGAAAATTAGTTATGTGCATAAACTGGTAAGGAATTTAAGAATAAGTAACTATCTCTTCCTCAAAAATTACTGTACTGAGAGTCAGGAAGTAGGACAATTACACTGTGAGTCTGAAAAGTTTGTGCTTAGGTCTCTGCAACTTCTGAGCAGACTGTTATGAAAGACAAATTATAGATTGAGAAAAAGGCTGTTTGGTTACTGTTATTAGAAATATATTAAACAAAATGAAGGGAATTCATTTGATATATTGAGCAAGGAAACAAAACACATAAAAGTCCAACAAATACCTTCCAGGCTAATTGACAGACTTGTTAATGTTCTCTCACCACATTCAACACATTCCAGCTCTTGTAAAAAGCTAATTCTCTTCCCCAGTGTAATTCGTGGTTCATTAACTTTCAGTTGGTTAGAAGTAAAAAATTACTGGAGGGTCAGGTAGGTTTATATCAGTTTAAAAGAAACAATTATTAGGGGAAAAAAAATGGTCCTTAAGGATTTAAGTTTTTACTGTTTAGTAAACCTCCTTGAATTAACTTTCAGTGAAGTTTTATAATTCACCCAATGTCTGTTGAAGGGGAAAAAAGAAATACATCAATAGAAATGTTTTATGTGAAATCATAAGAATAACTGAATATTGTACCTGAATCACTGCTGTATTTTGACCTCATTAATGGCTTTATATTTTCTGCCTGTAAAAGTACCTCAGTCTCAAAATCCCAAGGCAGCTAAAGTAGTAATAACAAGAGATAACTAATTGTGCAAATTTGTTCTGTTGTTAAATCAATAAAATCAAATTGTATTTTTGCTTCAAAGTTAATAGAATGGTATTGAATGGATATATATATGATTACAGGCCTGATAAAGCACATCACTTGATTTTCACACCCATGGCTTAGTGTGTTAATGTTGACTGCTGATAGCTAAAAGATAAATCAAAGTCAAATTATGGAAAAAGGGCAATGGAAGTACTGAATTCAATGAAGTTATACCTGTGGGAGATATGATCAAACACAGCCTAGCTAAGACTTAAAGGTCAAATCTGTGTTGCTTCAGTTGAGATCCAGCCATGAAAACTGTGATGAATTAGTGGTGAACAAAGGAATAGGGTCTTTTCTTATTGTTCCATTTATCTCCTGGATTACCTTGATTGGCAGAAATACATAGAACCAAAAGTTTTTGAAACTCTCTGTTTTTCTCCTATTGACAAGAATGTGATAAGGAAGTTTAAGACCTCTACACTTCCAAGTAAACTGATAGTGAGACCATAGAGAAAACAAAATTATCAAAAGTATTCAATAAGACAAATCTTTCCAATGATAAGTACCTATTAAGATTTGAAAAACGATTGAATTCTTTAAAGTGTTCATTGGGCCATTGGTTAGTTCTGCATAAATATCAGTAAAGGACCAGCTGTGCCAGTGGTGATGAATTAGTACAGTCTAATTTTTTTTCTTGTTAGTAAGTTTGGACACATTTAGAACAGTATATTAAAAAATAAGATTGTAAAGAAAAAATTTGTATAAAATTAACAAAAACTATTTTGAAATCTGTAAATTTAATATGAATGAATTAGAAAATAAATAGATTCTGAAATTAAATCAATGATCTTTCTTCTTCATAATCCAATAAAAGTATACAGTGAACAAATATGCTTAAACCACTAATGTAATTGACTCATTTCTAGATCCTTGAAACAAGTCACGTATGTTAATGTCTTAGGTTGCTTTAGTTAGAATGAATCTTACTCAGATAGTTTTGATATGTTTGTTAATACATAAAACAAATAGCTTAAATAAATAAAGTTTTGTTTGTTTTCTTCTTATAAAGTTTTTTCTTTCTTTTTTTTTTTTTTTTGTATGCTAGGTAACTTTGCAAAGCTATATTATGCACAGGTAAGTAGAAGTCTGAAGGCAAATCTTAGCAAAATGAGATATAATAAACATGTCTAAAAACAGCAATAATGTTGTTTTCTATTATTTGACTTAACAGTTTGATGCAATTATAAATCCACATTACTACTACTAAAATCAAAGTTATAATCGGAACAGTTTTCATTTATTTAGCATTACCCAATATGAAGAATTAACCAAAAAGTGAAAATCACTCTCTTAAAACTTTTAGCTATAAAGGAGGTTAAAATCATGTTACTGAATATGTGAATTATCTTTTGATTTTGAAACAGGGTTTTAAAAAATAATTGAATATAATTGAAAGCTAGAGTTTACTCTCAAACAATAACAACAATTCTTTTAGATGATTATATGCTAAGCACTGAGTTAAGGACTTTATTTTCTATTAACATATTCATTTTACAACAAACCTAGGAGTCAGAGACTATTATTATTGTCATTTAGAGATGGGATTAAGTGATTTATCACAAGTCACACAACTAATACATGTTTGAATTCTACTTTGAACCTGGATTATTTGACTTCTTTCCTTCTTGAATTCATTGTGCCCCAGAGCGCTTCCTCATAACTAAACCACTAGCATTTCTTTGGCCTTTTAAATATTAAAGATGTTAAAAATATTTTTGTATTAGTCCTCTTTCCTAACTGTAAAATATCACACTTCATTTTGGATCAATAGCTGAGAGGTAATATCGTAATAATATTTCTATCTTAACTCAGAAGTAAACTTAATCATTAGTGACACTCATTCCTTGAATTACCACACATTCATTATTTAATAAAGATTTGTTGAGCTCTTCCTGGGTACAGTTCCTGTGCAATATTGCTATGGTTTGAATGTTGTGTCTTTTCAAAATTCATATGTTGAAACCTAACCCTAAAGGTAATGGTACTTATTAGTGATTAGGTCATGAGGGTCAAACATTCATGATTGGGATTACTGCCTATGTAAAAGAGACCACGCAGAGCTCCCTAACCTTTCCACCATGTGAGGACCCAGTGAGAAGCCCACAGTCTGTAGCACCGGACCCCAACCATGCTGGTGTCATGATTTTGGACTTCCATCTTCCCAAACTGTGAGAAATAAATTTCTGTTGTTTTGTAAGCCACCTACTCTGTGGTATTGTGTTATAGCAGCCCAAAGTAACTAAGATGAATAATAATGGGTTGGCCAAAAATTTCATTCATTTTTTTTTCTGTAATATGAATCTAGTAGCACTTAGTTGTCTTTAACTCCATCTGAAGCAATTTTGTTAGATTGTATAGTGACAACTGTCCTATCAGCATGCATTTAAAAAACATTTATCAAAATTGGTGAATTTTTGTGTAGATTTTTAATATTGAAGATGGAAGAGAAAAAGCAACATTTTTGGCATATCATGTTTTATTATTTCAAGAAAGATAAAAATGCAACTGAAACACAAAAAAAGATTTGTGCAGTGTATGGAGAAGGTGCTGTGACTGATCGAATGTGTCAAAAGTGGTTTGTGAATTTTCATTCTGGAGATTTCTCACTGGACTCTGCTCCAAAATTGGGTAGACAAGTTGAGGTTGATAGCGATCAAATGGAGACATTAATTGAGAACAATCAGTGTTATACCACTCAGGAGATAGCCGACATACTAAAAATATCCAAATCAAGTGTTGAAAATTGTTTGCACCAGCTTGGTTATGTTAATCGCTTTGATGTTTGGGTTCCACATAAGTTAAGCGAAAAAACTTCCTTGACCATATTTCCACATGAAATTCTCTACTTAAACATAATGAAAATGTTCTGTTTTTAAAACAAATTGCGATGGGCAATGAAAAGTGGATACTGTACAATAATGTGGAGCAGAAGAGATTGTGGGGCAAGTGAAACGAACCACCACCAACCACACCAAAGGCCGGTCTTCATCCAAAGAAGGTGATGTTGTGTATATGGTGGGATTGGGAGGGAGTCCTCTATGATGAGTTCCTTCTGGAAAATGAAATGATTAATTCCAACAAGTACTGCTCCCAATTAGACCAACTGAAAGCAGCACTTGACAAAAATCATCCAGAATTAGTCAACAGAAAATGCATAATCTTCCATCAGGATAATGCAAGACCACATGTTTCTTTGATGACCAGGCAAAAACTGTTACAGCTTGGCTGGGAAATTCTGATTCATCTGCTGTAGTCACCAGACATCGCACCTTTGGATTTCCATTTACTTCGGTCTTTACAAAATTCTCTTAATGGAAAAAATTTCCATTCCCTGGAAGGGTATAAAAGGTACCTGGAATGGTTCTTTGCTCAAAAAGACAAAGAGTTTGGGGAAGATGGAATTATACGAAGTTTCCTGAAAAATGGCAGAGGGTATTGGAACAAAACGGTGAATAGGTTGTTCAATAAAGTTCTTGGTGAAAATGAAAAATATGTCTTTTACGTTTACTTAAAAATCGAAGGAACTTTTTGGCCAAGTGCATGTTTAGGCTACTTTTAAGGACAACATATAGTGGTTAAAAAGACACCCAAGTTTCTTACTCTTGAGGAGTTTGGTTGGTGAAAATAGATCATAAACAAAGAAATAAAGAAATCTGCCTAGAAATATGGTAAAAGAAAAAAAAGTTGATTTAGTGTTAATATAGACAGAGGCACTTAGTGGTTTCCCATTCTATACACTGGACTACGATCAACTCTGTTTTACTTACTCATCTATGTAGGAGTAGAGGCAGTATAGTAGTAGTTAAGACTCTGCACTTTGGAGGAAGACCACAGTATATAATCCAGACCCATCAACACCTACCTACTAGTTTTTATAAACTCCAGAAAATTTCATATCCTCTTTTTTTTTTGTTTTTTTTGTTTTGTTTGTTTGTTTGTTTTGCGTTATGCAGGCCTCTCACTGTTGTGGCCTCTCCCATTGCGGAGCACAGGCTCCGGACGCGCAGGCTCAGCGGCCATGGCTCACGGGCCCAGCCACTCCGCGGCATGTGGGATCTTCCCGGACCGGGGCACGAACCCGTGTCCCCTGCATCGGCAGGCGGACTCTCAACCACTGCACCACCAGGGAAGCCCTTCATATCCTCTTTAAATCCCAGTTTCCTCTTCTGTAAAATAGAAAGTCAGGCCAGCTCCATCGGGTTAATGATAATAATAGTGATTTTGATAAATAAATTTGAAACATTTTTTAAAAATCATGAAAACCATTAGGTTTTTCCTCTTCATACTAAACTTTTCCACTACTTTCAAACAATTTTCTATAATTTGTGACTGTTAGGCGTGGTTAAATAGCATTTAATATGTAACAATTATATGTCATTCTCTGTGTTATGCACTGGAGATAAGGGTGTAAAAAGTAAATAATATGGTTATCAAGAATTTTATAGTCCAGGGAAGAAGAAAGACACGAAACAAATAATTTTTAATATAATAAGTGATTAGTTTGTTTTCTTTTTACAGAAAATAATTACATTTTCTTTCTCATTCTGTTTTAAGCTCCCACATATAAATCAGGTAGTGACTAGAATTAATTGATTCCTATAATAAACTATAGTAAGACAGGTATTAGTAAGAGAAATGATGGCTATATGACAGTTATTACATTAAATGAAAGGCAGGGCTATATTAAGCTATATTCAGAATGCTAAGGTATCCAACTAAAAATATATTTTATTTAGGAAAATTTAAAGAAAACATAAAAAGGCTGTAGTTATGTCACAGGTGCTAAAGCCCATATTTCACCAGAAGGGTTAAGTCAGGAACAAATCAGCCATTTTACTCTGAAAGTGTTTGGAAGATTTCAAAAGAAGAAATTATCCAATAATGGAATGATCCGTTAAGGTTTAGCTGTTCATGAGAAAGAAAAGCTATTAAGGCTACAAGCTTTCTTGACCTCTTTTGTACATAGATATTTTTAAATAGCAGAAAAGAAAATGTATGCTTCAAAATCTGGGCTTATTGCTAAAACCCTTTCTCATCTCTTAGTTTTGGATTTGCAGGATATACAAAAGATGAGGATACTTTCTTCAGATAAAATTCCCTCCTTGTCTAATAAGTTTTACAGATATCACAGGCATTTTACAGTACTGGAAACTCAAATTTATAGTAAATACAGTTTTGAGCAATAGAAAAGAAGTTGTATTAAGTTTTCATCATATTAATGAATATTCCTTATCTAGATAGTTCTTTTGTTTTTATTACTTCTAATCCTAAACTGTATCATGGAAACTAACATATTAGTTGACTAAAAATTATTTCATTTTATTTTTATGTCAAAATAAATGAATCTTGTGAGCCTAATAGCTTGTATTTATTTTCTCAAAACACAAAATCTGCCTTGAGATTTAAGACCATGAATAAAACAAAGTAATTAGGGTAAGTCTGTAATTTTGATCATTATATGTAGCTATGATCATGCTTCAAAGCTACATTGGAAATAAAAGATGCTACCAATTTTTCTACAGTGACAATAAAAAACTGTGAAAAGCAATATAGATTACATATTTTGAATATATTGATTAAATTTATATTAGCATAGTGTACAAACAGGAATATTTCAATACATGGTGCTTCATATAACATAGTTTAACTTTCTGGTTTCTGACATGGACTTTTATTTCTTATTTTAAACTGAATCTGACCCTGAAATCTAAATGGGTAGTGTTATTTTTTAATGTGATTTACGTTTAAAAGGTGCATTTTCATCTTAAATCTAAGTTGGCCATATTCTATTTATGGTGGGTAGTATTTAAATAGTTTTGAATGGAGGCTGAACATTGAAATATTTGATGGGGGAGGGAAATGACACCAATATCACTGTACTCTTCCTTGAATCTGAAGACTGATAGTTCATTGAATTTCAGCCTGAATTACCCCTACCCTTGGAGGATTATCTAGAGACTAGAAAGAGGTTTCTGGGGAACAAAACTTGGAACAAGAAACTCACATCATGCCCTTTTAAATCTAAATTCCAACTAAGAATCAGGATGAAAGCCAAATGAGGATGAGAGCGCCAGATTAGATTTAGGACCAAGAAATTAAATAATTCAAGGCTGGTGAACTAAGATGAAAATATGTAGGCTCAGCTAGGGATAAGTTTGAAAGCTAGGTGTCATTAAATTTTGAGATTACCTTCAAATGTATTTGAATATATTTATATAGATCTCCTAAAATGGTCTAGACTTAGTGAGGACAGGGAGTAATTGTGAGTATTTTTAATACTTTCTAGTATAATAGGTATTTTTGGTGTCCTGTTTTCTGTCAATGACACTATTGCCTTGATTTGTATTCTTAGCCTTCAAGTTGTTTATCCATTTTAATAAAAATGGGTTGTTTCCTATGTGTCGGAAGCTTTTTTAGGTGCTGTGGTAAACAAGATAGACAAAGTCACTGTCCTCTTAGAACTTGGATTCTAGTATGAAAAACAAATTAAGCAAGTTAGATGCATAATGAAGCAGTGGTAAGTGCTAAGAAGAAGAATAAAGAAGGTAAGACTGATGGAATATCTCAGAGAAAGAAAGAGTCAGGAACAGCCTCTCTGAGGAGGTGACAATTCACTAGAAATTGGGAGCCATTTAGAGAGCCAGTCTGGTGAATATCTGGAGACTGAGTGTTCCAGATCTCCAATTAAGATTAACAATCTCTTAATTGTTCCAAAAGGAACAATTAATACATGTAATATGTGTCAGTCTAATCAAATAAGTCTTTTAGATGTCTTTGCAATCATTCAAACACAGTTCATTCATTCTGCATATATATGTCAATTGAATCACACCAAAACCCATACCTAATCATGTCACTAGCCTGCTCAAAATTCTCAATGACTCCTCATCACCTAGGGAAGAAAGCTAAAGCCAACTTGCCTGGTTTTTAAGTCCTCTGTGATCTGTTACTAATACTGCTTCTCCCATATTTCCAACTTGACCCTTTACATGATTTATGCTGGATCCACAAAGGACTACTTTCCATTTCTCAAACATAGATCCCTCCCCTTTTCTTGCTTTTAGAGAATTTCCACAGCTTTTCCTCTGCTAATTTTAATAACTAAAATCATCTAAGGTTTAGTTCAAATGCCACTTCTTTTGTAAGACTCCCAGTGATTTATCTCTCTTTTGAACCATTTTAAACCTGCCTCATTATTTTTACCTCATAAGAGAAGAGAAAGTATCCTAACATTTAACTCAGGGAGAATGAGTGATATTATAACATTAATCACACAAGGCTCTCTTCGCCATTGTTTATATTTCTGTGTTCATCTGCAACCAGATTATGAACATGTCAAAGAGTTTGTAGGGAATTAACTTGCTATCTGTGTATCTGGCACTGAAACTCCAATGAGTGATCGCAAAACATCCCAGACATAACTAAAATGTATTGGAATCAAAGAAGTTTTGAGCTTCCTGGTTATATTTGGGTATATGATTAGGTGTGTGTCTTAGTCCAATCAGGCTAACGAACAAAAATACCTTAGACTGGGTGGTTTATAAACAAGAGAAATTTATCACAGTTGTAGAGGCTGGGAAGTCCAAGGTCAAGGCACCGGCAGAATCAGTGTCTGGTGAGGACTTGTTTACGGGTCCACAGACAGCTGTCTTCTCAATGCGTTCTTACATTCTGGAACTGCCAAAAGAGCTCTCTGGGACCTCTTTTTTAAGAGGGATTAATGGGATTTTTGGGATTAATGAGATTTTTTAAAATCCCATTCATGGGGGTAGAGCTGACCAGTTATCTCCAAAATAACCTCCCAAAGGCCTCACCTCCAAATACCATCACATTGGGTATGGCAAGGAAACAGATTCTCCCCTAGAGCCTCCAGAAGGAATGAAGCCTTGTTGACACATTGATTTTAGGACTTCCAACCACCAGAACTGTAAGATAATAAATGTATATTGTTTTTGTTTTAAGTCACTAACTTTGTGGTAATTTGTTATAGCAGCAGTAGGAAACTAATACAGGTATTGCTGCCATCGTTGTTATTGTAATAATTATTACAACATTAAGTATACTAAGCAAACAGAGACTGTTGACTGGGTGAATCTTTGTAATTAAATCACATAGTTGAATAATGAAAAAGAAGAAAATTTGTGTAATAGAAAAATAAAGGGATTTATATTTTATTATGGGGAAAAAGAAAAATCTTCCCAAAGAATTATTAAGTACAGGATTTCAAGAGTCAGGTGATGTAGAATCTCTCGGCCTAGAGCAATATGCAGTATGCAATAGACATGCAAGGATTTTTGCCTAGGTATATTGTAATATTAGAGGGAGAGAATAGGTTAGAGCTCATTTAAAACTCTAATTCTTCCCTGAATGTATTTGAGAATATTTCAAAATGATGACTGATTAAAAGGAATTTGGCTAAAATTTCTATTATTTCTCCCAGGAAAAGACACTAAAATTAAAATGTTCTAAAACAAAACTGTATTTATGGATACAGCACTTTATACACTCACTGAAGCTATATGTTAATGAATTCTAGCACACAAAACATGGGGGATAGACTCTAAGCAATACTGTGGCTTCATGTAGCCATTTATGGTGTATGTAATCTCTCCCTCCTCCTCTTCTCAGCTGCCAGCCCCTCTGGCTATGCCTTTTTTGTCTTTCTCTTAGTCTCTCTCTCTCCCTCTCTCCTGTGAATGTCTTGCTAATATCCTGTTAATGACCTTTATACTGAGATCTGACTAAATTATCTATCTGTATCTGAATTCTATTTGAACGTATGTGTAGTGATCATCAGATGGAGCCTGGTCAGCAAGATGTACCAATGTTTTGTGAGAAGAAAGTTGATTCTGACTACTGTAGAGACTGCTGAAGAAACATCCAGAATATTGGGTAGAGAGCCACATAATTTAATCAAAGTCTTCAGGGCAGAATATCATTGGGTTCAAAACTACCCTGTACTTCATCCACTGGGCAATCCAACAGACACACTGCTTACTCTGTATTCACCAATAATTTTGGAATGCATTTACATTGATCAGATACTCCCCAATGGTATAAATATCAATCATATTTTGTGAAGTGTTATAATGAACCATTTATTTTATGTGCACACTCAAGTGTTCTAACTACCATTTTTTTTCCTTCTCTATCAAGCTGTGTTTTTTTTATTGCCTTTGTTTTTCTTTTCTTTACTTAAATATCCTGTGTGGCTTTAAAATGAAAGTATTTTTAATTGAGTGCAATTAGATCCTTAGTAGAGACTTTTCTGTAAAATTGACATTTAATGCAAATGCATAATATCAAGATTTCTTTACTAATTTATATCAAAATCTTTACTAATTAATATCAAATATTCTTTACTAATCCTCATGCAATATCTTTCTTAACTGATTTGGATTTATTCCTTAGGGATTAATTTGTATAACTAGAGAAACTTTACTTCAATCAGTTGGAGAGCTACTTAATTTTTTTTTTTTTTTGGCTGCACCAAGCAGCTTGTGGGATCTTAGTTCCCCAACCAGGGATCGAACCTGTGACCCCAAAAGTGGAAACACAGAGTCCTAACGACTGGACCGCCAGGGAATTCTGAGAACAAATTAATTTTAAATTTATTTTCATTTTTCTTTTTTTAAGGTTTATTTTGGCTCAGAATATATGAGACTAATTATATTAACTTTTTAGTCCTGTGAAATGATTCCATTTAAAAATATTTTAGGTAGTAGTCTGTAGCCTTTTACCTTAGAATGTACCTTAGACATGTATGAATGGACCAATAAAGTACAGCCTAATGTGTCTTAAAGCTATATTCCTAATTCATGTGGCCAAGTTCCTCTCCAGAATTTGCCATGGACAATCTAGGATTTTATCTCTTGTCTATCACTAAGTTAATCTCAGTTATGCTTTAATGTTAGCTAGTAGATTTGCTTTTAAATTTTGTTTTGTTTTAATCTTTTACAGGACTAGACTGCAATTCTTTCTGAGAGTGAATGTTCCTGATTGTTTTCCCTTTATTTAGTTTCTTCTACAACTCAGGCTAAAATATTTATTATTTATCATCTGATAGAAATGTTCATTGCTATTTCTGCAGATGATGATAGGAGATTTATTTCCCTCCAGTGGCTTCTGCTTTTCATTGGTGGTTGGATTTGTTTATAGCTAAATTCTCTTAGACATAAACAAGACTTTCTTGTCATATCTTATATTGTTTCTTTTATATGTTTTAGATATAAAAAGAAAGAAAAACTAAGATTGGAATCAGGAGCATTTTTCTTCTCAAAATATATTTTAATCAGATTTACTTTATAACTTTGCTTAATTAATTGACTTCATTTTGTTTCAACTAAATTTACTTCTTCATTTTAATCAGATATTCTTGTATGTTTGCATTGCATTTGAACACACAATATGCTTTATGATAAGCTGTTTATCCAACACATATTTGTTGGCAATATTCCATTTTTCATATATCAATCCTGTTTGGAGTGAGCTTAGTGTCCACTAAGAGAGATAAAATAGTATTAGTTTTACATTTAGGTAGTACCTTTAGGTACTTGGGCTCTGGAGTTGACTGACTGCCTGTGTTTATATTCCTGTCTTATTTCTTTCTAGATATATCACCTAAGATAATTTTTTAACCAGTTTCTTTATAAAAAGGAGATAGTTATAGTACCTGTCTTATAGAGCTACTTTTGGAACAAAATATATTATTAATAATAATAGTCAAAGTAATAATGATAGTATTTATTAATTGATCATTATATATTAGACATTTTTTTTCTTTTGCGGTATGCGGGCCTCTCACTGTTGTGGCCTCTCCCGTTGCAAAGCACAGGCTGCGGACATGCGTGCTCAGTGGCCATGGCTCACAGGCCCAGCCGCTCCGCAGCATATGGTGTCTTCCCGGACCGGGGCACGAACCCATGTCCCCTGCATTGGCAGGCGGACTCTCAACCACTGCGCCACCAGGGAAGCCCCTAGGCAATGTTTTAAACATCTCATCCAAAGTAAAAAGAGAAACTCGGTAGATTGCCCAACTCATTCACATAGTCCAATAGGCAGAGTAGGAATTTAAACTCCAAATTATCTACTTACAAAGGCACTTGAACATTTCTCTTATACATAATAACTAAACAAATTCTCCAAAGGGAATTGTTTTGCTTTGGTTGATGAGGATGAAGTTGATGGTGGTAATGATGATAAATGGGTAAAAATGACATATTCAACCCTTATTTTCTAATTTATCAACTACATGAGTAGTCATATAACAAAAGCAATTTATTTTCATTAATTTTTAAAAAAAATCCTATTCAATTTATTTTCTGCGACACTCACTATTAGAGTAAATACACTACAAGTGTGAATACACATTTTAGTTTTCAAATTAAAACTCTAATTAGGCCCTTGATGTTAATTGTTGTTAAACACTTATTCTTCTAGCAATGTTATGTTTCACAAGTCTAATAAGAAAAATTTGATGTTAATATAAAAATATTTGTTTCGTAAAATAATAATTTACCTGCCAATTTATATTTTCTATTGCATCAGGATAATTGTAAATGGCTTGCTCTTTTAGAGAGTGAGTTTTATGTAACCTATCTTTAAAAAGGAACTTTTAAAGCTTTATGATAATTTCAAAAAATAAGGATTGAAACAATTTTTAAGCAATCTATATTTTTAGATCTTGCATTGAGAAAACTGGTTATACAGAAGGAAAAAAAAAAAAACTGTATCTACATTCAACAAAGACCAGAGAGGTTAGTTTCTATAGCATTTATTTTCTTCACTCCATCCTCAGAAGACAGAAGAAAAGGACAGGTGAACATTTCCTACAAAAGCAGTCATTTGTTCTCTGAATTCAATGGTACCAAAGTATAAAACCCATTGCTATAGACTCTGCCAAAGACATTCAGAAAGTCTAAAGCTTCCTTTTGCTATGAAAGATATTACTTCTCTGACATCTTCAAAGGAGCCAATTTTCATACTTTTCTACATTTGTAAACCCCACACTGGGGGATATATTATGGGTAACAAAACCAGTAAGAAAATGAGAGTCTCTACTATTACAGTGAAGGAAAAAAATTGTAACCAACAATTATATATGAAAGAGATATACATATTATGTTTATATTTAAACTGAAAAATATGTGAATGTGTTGATGTATTTTCAATAACTCAAGCAATGAATGCAAGCATTTTTTTTAACTCATAATCAATACTGAGGCATACAATGATATAGCATTTTCAAAGTTTTCAAAAGTATCAATAGACTGTTCAAATGTATAATGTTCATTAAATAGTACTTGTATGTAATTATTTTACATTTCTGGTAGACTTAACATGTAAAGTGCTTAGCGTTATTTATGATTTTCCCAGACATGCCATTTTCTGTTAGAAATGCCTTTGGCTTTTAAATAGTGCTTCCCATTAATAAAAGGAAGTAACATTTTAAAATGAGGAGTGAATCTAAGCTTTAAATAAATTGCATATGATTTACAATTTCAAATCTGGAATTTAAATAGAGTTGTACTATTCAAAATATGTTCTCTCTTTACATGGTTTAAGTTTGAAGTATAAACCATTGTTCATAATCTTACACCTCCATTAAAATGTCTTGTTTCCATCCAGAATATTAGAACAGATCCTTAAGATACGATGTGAAGCATATGTAGTTAATTAGCTAGGCAATGGTGGTACATTGTTTAGTCAAAATGAAGGTGTATTTCATTTTGGAAATACTGAAATTATCTTTTAAGGTACTGCAGCACACATGGGTTATTAAATATGCATTTCTCTCAGATTTTTCTTTATAAAGATGGTTTTATCAAGTTATCATTAATAAGTGACATTTATGACCTGCAGCCGTCAACTGCCTTGGATTGTTTATTAGAATTCTTCACTAATCTAATGTATTGTTCTTATTACACGTTCTTGGGCTCTTAAAAATACTTATTTTTCAAATATTTCAATTTTAGTTAAGAAGAAAGATTATTGAAAGGCCCATGGCATGAAAGATCAGATGACTTAAAAGGTAGTCAATGATTTATGATATTGTTACTCCCCATTATTGAGTAAATGAGGCTTGAAACTGACTAATGTTTCTCTTCATTTTGTTTGTTGGAAACATTTATAACTTCCTCCAGGGATTTTTTTGGTGCTTTATTGTAGAGTAGTGCAGAAAAATTAAAATATCTTGAACTGTCACTTGGTTTTAATTACATTTGAGAAATAATACTTTGGACTTAGTATCAATGTTACTGGAAGTCCTTTGACTTAGTAAACTTCCTTTTGCATTTTTTGGACAACATATGTATTGATATAGGTGAAAAACATCACTAATAATAAAATCCATTTCAAATCAACATTTCTTCAGATGATTAATCATTTTCTATTTTTATATGCTTATATCAAATCATAGAAGAAAATTAGCTTCTCCCAATTTCTTTCTTAGAGTTTAAGCCAACTGAACTGAACATGGACAGATGACATGATAGTCTGAGCTGTTATATAAAGTCACAAATATAATGGATATTAAGAAAAGTTCTATTGCTTCAGAAGGAAAACAAAGTATATGAAATACCTTCAATGTTTTTGCTATGAAGTTAAGAAATCTCTTAATGTACACATTCAACTTCTCTTTTTATGCTCAAGAATTATGCTCAAAGAAAGAACTTTATGTTATCTTTCCCTAGGGTTCCAAGACTGAACCCAAACTGTGGTCATCCCTGAATTTTGATGCTCAGCACAGTGGGAATCCATTTTACATTAATTTCTGACAGAAATAATTTATTCTTTGGAAAATTTATCAAGTATAAAAATTTTAGTTCAAGAATTTAAGATAAGTATAGACAAGGAAGATAGGTTCTAAATGTAACACCAATGTTCCCACTTTCATCTTGGAAAGAGAGTCTGAACTAAAACAAAAATGATAAAGTGAATAATTTATTTTAAATTCAGCAAATCATTGGGAATTCAACAGTATTATTTTGGAGAATATATAACAAAGTAATGGTTAAGACTACAAGCACCTGACAGACTTTGATTTAAATCACTCTTGCTACTAACTGTATGTTATCAAGGGTAATTTACTTAATATCTCTGAAGTTTAGTTGAATTTCTAAATTAGGATTATAACAAAAATAGGCTTGATTTTTTTGGTTTGCTACCAAGGAAAAAAATGCAATACAGTACATAAAACATTAGCACAGTGGCAGGCACAAATAAGTTTTCAAAAAATGTTTTTTAAAGTATCTAAAATGGTATACTGTTTAAGAGTTTTAGGTCTGCTTTCAGGCAGATGTGATTTTCAATCTAGAATTTACTAGTTACTGGCTAAGAGAATTTGGGAAAGCTCTTCAAAATTTTTATGTTTATCTTTCTTTAAATGCAAACCAGATAGTAATAGTACCTACATCAGCTCTGTTTGGACGTGATAATACAAGTAATGCACTTATATACCCAGCATTTATATATGAAGTTCATAACAAATATTAGTTGTATTATTCCTGTTGTTGATAGAAGCTTTTGAGAAGTTTTTTTTTTTTTTTTCCCATTATTTTCTATCAACAGGATACTATTGGAGTATGTTAGAGCACAGAATAGATTTTAGAGGCTATGTTGGAAGCTGGACTCGCCTGCATCTGGAATAGCAGAAAAGCAGGAGGGGATATTCTGTGTCAGGTGACTTTTGCTCTTTCGGTGGTCTTTAATGGCACTAGTGATTTTCGTACCAGTAGCATGAGGAGACAGCATCATAGCCAGACCAAAAATGGAGCAGACAGAAATGCTAGAAGTCATGTGGCCATCAAAGGGAACAGTTCAATGGCACACTGAAATCTAAGAAATCATAAGAAACCATAAGAAATCTATAAAATAGCTGGGGAGAAACGGTTGGAAGTCCTGCAATATGCACAGGAGGCAAAATCAGAGGAAAACTATTTTCTATTGATTTTAGCCCTGCAATAGCCTAGTAAACATGATTTACATGGCTATCTAAAGTTATTATTTGTTCCACTCTCCTTTACTTCCATAAATCTTATAGTCATTTCATATTTGTTCCTGGAACTAGTCATTTCTTCCCCATGATCATGCACATGAGATGTTCTACGTGGGGATAGTTGGCTATATTCCAGACCAAAATACCGCATCACAGTTAATGAATAACAGCAGCAGTACCAACATTTTTGTTTTGCTGCCATGTGACACAACTGCCTAGATTGAGCACCAGAAATTCAGGGTGATGAGATGCCAGAATCAGCTTCTCTTCTAAATAAACAATTTGAAAGGGGTGAACAAATAACAACCTATTTTATAAAACAGATAGTCTCTTCTGTTTTATCATTGTCTACAAGAGAAAAGCAAGAAAATATGAAAAACCAGATCACAATTGGTGGCATACTATATTTTACCACTGATATATATTAAAGATACTTCTTTAAGGTAAAGAATATAATGGGCCAATCTGACTCAGAAAGGCTTGACTTCAAGACCAGTGCATAGAAATAATGGATTAAATGCATAACTAAACTTAAAGAAAGGGAAATACAAAGTTCCAGAAATAAAAGGGAAATCCAAAATTAGAAGAACAAACAGGGAATGCATCTGAAATATATGAATCAGATATAAACCTTAATGTGTGTCGCAGGCTTTAACATTCACTTCTAGAATGGTTTCAGGTTACAAGCTCTAAACCCAAGCCTTTGGAAGCTGTGAGGAAATTTTCCATCCACCTAGGACCTGGTGATAAAAATCATAGAAATTCAGCCCATTATTACTCATATGTGTGGGACATACATTACTCTGCAAGCATGATTCAGAAATCTAAAGTTAAGAAATTAAAATCAAGTTTGAAACCAGTGAAAAAAACAGGGTCCTAGGCAGAGCCACCTACAAACATACCTCACAGAGACAAGTCCACAACACAGGAATCTATGGAAAACAAATGCCATGGCAAGTGAACTTAACACTGACATTTTATAAACCACAAGAGGAAATAAACTAGTCTTGATTGAGCTACATTCAGAGAAGTGCATTTAAAATTATCAAAGAGGAAAAAGAAGGAATAGACAATATAAGAAGTTGAGAAAGGCAGTATCAAGTGCATAGTTTTTCAACCACATCTTGACCCCATAAGAGTGGAACATTTCCTTCCAAGAAATAGTGTCCTTACAGCTTGTACTGGGCTTGTCACCTTGTGTAGGAATATCCTATTTCAGACTCAACATGTACTCCTTTACCTTGTTTAAGCATGTGTGTTGTATGGCACCTGGCCAAACTCACTACCATATCGGTTCCCTGTGGAGGGGAGGTAGGTCCTTCTGATGCTGCACAAGTGGGACGCATGCAGGCCACTGTCCTGAATCAGCTGCCAGGAGGCACCTACTGGCCATGGGACCTGCTGGAGGGACCTGCTGACACACATCACTGAAGCCAGCCTTGTTCCATCTCTTCACTATGTGAATAAAGTGTCATTCCATACAGACTCTGTTGTGTTTTCTTGGTGACTGATACCAAGATCAATTGGCAGAAGTGTTCAGATTTCTCCTCCTCATAATAGGTAACAGAAGCCACTTTCTCAATATAAGATCAGTATAAAAAAGGAATAGGGCAATTTAATAAAAAAAGAAACTCTAGAAATAAATAATAGAAGTAAATTTAGAATAATAGAAATACATTATAAAAACAAAGATGAATGCAATGGCAGTGTTGAGTATAATAGAGCAGCTGAGAAGAACACTGAAGAATTTAAATATAGATCTGAGGAAATCACCTAGAATGTAATGAGAAAAAATAAAGAGATGTAAAATATGAAAAGTAAATTGAACATGATATATATAATGGGAAGGTCCTGCAATGTTAATAGGCATTTCATAAGGAGAAAGTACAAACAATGGTAAAAAAGCAGAGTTTCAAGTCATGATGATAGAGAGCCATTTTCTTTTCAGAGTTAAAGAAATAAATGAATTCTTAGAATGAAGAAGCCATTCAAGTCCTGATCAGAATTAAAAAGGTCAAAAACATTCCACTAATTCATAATGGCAAATTTGCAAGACTTCACAAACTTTAAAAATGTACCAAAAAATAGTAAAGATTTTATATAGAAAAACAATAATTAGAATTATGGCAGACTTCTCATTAGGAAAAATAAAAGCCAGAAGATAGTGGATAATACCTTTAAAGTTCTGAGGTAAAAGAGATGTCAATTTCAAATGAACTATTTGCAGGGCATCCCTTAGAGAATAAATAAAGGATGTACTTTAGGAATAAGGTAGTTGAATGCAAAAGAAAATAAATTTATGCAACAATTAGTGATTAACAAATAAATTATAAAATGCTGGCACAATTAATGAGAATTAACTAAAAAATTCATAATAGTGACAAATGGGATGCTTAGAATCAAAATGAAGCTAAAATTACATTACAGGGAAAATAACATGGGAAAACAAATTTACAGTGTTGTAATGTCCTTGTATTATCCTATAAGAATATAGGGTAAAAATAAAGAGATTTTATTAAATCAGCATGCATGTTAAAATTTATGAGTAACTCTAAATCACTGGAAATCAAATGCAAAAATTCAAAAGATGGATAGAGTGAAGTGGAGGAAATGAAAATTGGATCAACTGAGCAAAAAGTAGGAAAAGAATAGGGGAGAGATCAAACACGTCAATAATCACCATGAGTTAAAATTGGTATAAAAACTCTAGAATGCATTGGAAATATCAAATAAAGTTTAAAATGTGCATAATTAATGATCCAATACATTTATTTCATAGATATAGTCTAGAAACTTTTACACCAACTACTAACAGATATAAAGAAGAATGTTTTGTTTATTCCTACATTGTTTGTTACAGAGAAAAACTGGAAACAGTATAAATATCCATCAGGACAGAAATGGATAAAGTATGATTTATTTGTATGTTAAAATATAACACATCAATTAAAATGAATAGACTTTATTTGGGAATGTAGACCTAGATAGATCAAAAAATATAATACTGAGTTAGTTTGGTTTTCTATTATGCCATAAAAAATTACCCCAAACTTAGTGGCTTAAACAAGATAAATTTATTATGTTTTAGTTCTCTACATCAGGAATCTGACATATGTCTCATCAGGCTAAGATCAACATGGTGTTAGGGCTTTCTGCCTTCTGGTAGGCTCTAGAGGATAATCTTTTGCTTAAACATTTAGGTATTGGCAAAATTCAGTTTCATGTGTTTATAGGACTGAGGTGTCTATTTTCTTGCTACCTATCAGCCTGGGGGCTGCCATTAGCTCATATGGTCCTCTCTCTGGTCTTTGCACATAACACTCACATCTCAGAACCAGTGACAAGATGTGGAATCCTTCTCACACTACCATCTTGATTCACTCTTTTGCTGCTGTCATTGCATCTCTCTGACTACAGCCAGGAGTTGTTTTCCAATTAACTTGTGCAATTATATCATGCCTACCTAAATAATCCAGGACAATCTCACCATCTCAAAGTCCTTAACCTTAATCAGAACTACAAAATCTGTTTTGCTATTTATGGTAACATTCTCACAGGTTCTGATGAATAAGGCACAGACATCCATGAGGCCATTATATTGTCTATCATAGAGTCCAACCTCTGGCCCTCAAATGTTCTCATCCATCTCACATATAATGATCCCCATCCCAAGGTCCCCAACCCATTACAGCATCAACTAAATGTCTAATAATCTCAATGGCATTTCATCACCTTAAAATACCAAAATCTCATCATCTAAATCATCCAAATTTGGTATTGGTGAGTCTTGGTATAATCCATCCCAGGACACAATTCCTCTCCATCTGTGGACCTGTGAGACTAAAGAAACGTTATATGCTGCCAAAATGCAATGGTAGGACAGGCACAGAATAAGGGTTAATGTATCAACTCAAAATAAGAAAAAATGGAAGGGAAAATGAGACACTATTCTCAAGCTATTTTGTAATTCAGGCACACAAATTCCATTAGGTTTCAAGACCTAGGGATAATTCTCTACAGCTTGCATCTCTGCCCTCTGGCTCAAGGCTCTGGTCTCTAATTACCTTCCTTTTTGTTGTTAATAAAAAAAGTAGCAGATTTTGCAGCTAAGTAGTTTCATTAGCTTGTTTCTTGACACTAGAGTTTTGGGAATCCAATACCTTTTACTTATTTTATGTCTTCTTTGGTCCTGTTAGCTCAACCTGGCATGGTTTCTGCTGATATAAAATTCTGAAGAAACCTGTGGGTCTTCAATATATGTCACAAAGGTTCATTCCATTAAACAAGAGATGTGATCATGGATCTCCCCTAGATAATTCAGTATGATACCATTTGTGAACAAGTTTAAAAACTCATTAAGTAGTGTTATATATTATTTGTGATTAATAGATATGTAGTGAAACAAAAACATGAGCAGGAAGAATACAGTGAATTCATAATTGTTTTGTCTGTAAAGGAAGATTAGATGGGAAATAGAAATAGGAAAGGGATATTTGAAATGTCTTTACTTCTCTAAGAGTCTTTTATTTTTTTTTAACTACTACTTCTGAAGCAAAAATATCATTTGTTAATTCTGGATGGTAAATATCTAGGTGTATGTTACATCAATCTCTATTATTTCCTACAGTTAAAAAAAAATTACAACTAAATATACAAAAACCTCATAATTCTTCAGGGATTTGTTCTAATAAATGGATTTTAGGTCAACAACTTTACAAACATTCTCAGTTGAACATTCAGCAGCTGAACAGTGGGCTTTCTGGAGCAAGCCAAGGCCTCTAAAGATGCCATTTGGCAGAGACAGATGGGCAGATAGGTACTGTCCAACATTTAGCATATGCTTCTCTGTGGAGTTCAGAAAATGCTTTCTAGGTGTCATTTTTACATGGCATTAGTTACAAAAGTAGACAATGGTTATTAATCTCCCAAATGCCACCATTTGTCCCATAAGAATTTGTGAGATTTCTCCAGTACTCTATTCTTTTTTAATATATCTTTATTGGAATATAACTGCTTCACAATACTGCATTAGCCTCTGTCGCACAACAAAGTGAATCAGCTATATGCATACATGCATCCTCATATCCGCTTCCTCTTGAGCCTCCCTCCCATCCTCCCAATTCCACCCCTCTAGGTCATCGCAAAGCACCCAGCTGATCTCCCTGTGCTATGCTGCGGCTTCCCACTAGCTAACTATTTTACATTTGGTAGTGTGTATGTGTCGATGCTACTCTCACTTCACACCCCCTCCCCCACTGTGTCCTCAAGTCCATTCTCTATGTCTACGTCTTTATTCCTGCCCTGCCACTAGATTTATCAGTACCATTTTTTTTCCAGTACTCTATTAAACTTTTTAAAAAACAAACTTACTAACCCTTGAAATTGTTCTTAATTAGATTTCATTATTTATATTTTACTTGATTAATATGTGACTTTAATTTTTTAAACCTATTGAATAAAATAATTAAAACAAGTTAATACCTATTAATGCAGGTGACAAATATATAAACATGATAGTTTTATTTCTTCTTATAAAAATAATTAATTTAAAGAAATCCCACATGTTGCCACTCTTCTCATTTTGATACAAGCTTCTTGATAACAAGGGAGTACATGCTCAAGTTCTCCATAACTTTTGTTTTAGAAAACAGAAGAACCAAATGTGGACCAACAGCAGTTTTCAGTTAAGGCAGTGTCCCTCCCATTAGCCCAAATCTGAGAGGAGTTTGAAGAAGCATTTTCAGGGACAACATAATGAAATCTGTATTTAGTTAAAAATATGAAAATCCCAGCAGGTTATTTTGTGGATATCAACAAACTGATTCTAAAGTTTGTATAGAAAGGCAATGGACCCAAAATAGCCAACATACTATTGAAGGAAAAGAACAAAGTTGATAAACTGGATTCTACCTGACTTCAAGACTTACTATTGAGCTAGAGTAAACAAGTCAAAGGTATTAGCAAAGGTATAGACAAATAGATCAATAGAACAGAATAGAGAGACCATAAATAAACTCTCACAGAGTCAACAGATCTTTGACAAAGAAGCAAAGATAAAACAATGGAATAAATGTGGGCTTTTCAACAAATGGTGTGGAACAACTGAATATACCCACACAAAATAAATAAATCTAGACACTGACTTTAAGTCCTTAACAAAAATTAAATCAAAATAGATCATAGCCCTAAATGTGAAATGCAAAACTTTAAATCTCCTAGGAGAGAGCAGAAGAAATCCTAGATGATCATGAGTATGTTGATGCCTTTTTAAGATAAAACTTCAAAGACACAATCTATGAAGAAAATAACTGGTAAGTTGGACTTCATTAAAATTAAAAATGTCTGCTTTGTGAGAAACAATGTCAAAAGAATGAGAAGACAAGCCACAGACTGGAAGAAAATATTTGCCAAAGACATGCCTGATAAAGAGCTGTTATTCAAGCTATACAAAGAACTCTTAAAAAAAAAAAGAAAATAAACAACTCAATTTAAAAATGGGCCAAGGAACTTCACAGACACCTCACCAACGTGATACAAAGGTAATAAATAAGATGTTCCACATGTAATGCAAATTAAAATAATGAGATATCATTGCACACCTATTAGAATGGCCAAAATCCAGAACACTGACAACACCAAATACTGGTGAAGATGTAGAGGAAGAGAAATTCTCATTTATTGCTGATGGGAATGCAAAATGGTACAGATATTTTGGAAAACAATTTCTTATAAAACTGGACATATTCTTACCATAGATCCAGCAATCACACTCCTTGGTATTTACCCAAAGAAGCTGAAAATGTATGTCCACACAAAAAACTGCACAGAGATGTTTACAGCAGCTTTATTTATAATTTCCAAAACTTGGAAGTTACCACGATATCCTTTAGTAGGTGAATGGAAAATAAACTGTGATACCTCCAGACAATGAAATCTTATTCAGTGCTCAAAAACCTGAGCTATCAAGCCATGAAAAGACATGGAAGAAACTAAGTGCATATTACTAAGTGGAAAAAAGCCAATCTGAAAAGGCTACATACTGTATGATTCTAACCATATGAAATTCTGGAAAAGACAAAAGCCAATAAAAAGATCAGTAATTTCCAGGGAGGAGATGGGAAGGGATGAATAGACAGAGATAGAGGATTTTAGGGCAGTGAAAACACTCTGATATGATATTGATATATGATATGATATATGGTATTATAGTGATTGATACATATCATTATACATTTGTTTAAACCCCACAAAATATATAACACCAAGAGTGAAACCTAATGTAAACTATAGGCTCTGGGTTTTTATGATGCATCAATGTAGGGTCTTCCTGGTAACAAATGTAACATTCTGGTGAGTGATGTTGATAATGAGGGAGTCTATGTATGTGTGGGGCAGAGAGTATATGGGAAATCTCTCTACCTTTCTCTTAATTTTGTTGTGAACCTAAAACTACTGTCAAAAAAATAATAAAGTCAGAAAGAAAGATAGAAAGAAAGAAAGAAAGAAAGAAAGAAAGAAAGAAAGAAAGAAAGAAAGAAAGAAAGAAAGAAAGAAAGAAAGAAGGAAGGAAGGAAGGAAGGAAGGAAGGAAAGGAAGGAAGGAAGGAAGGAAGGAAGAGAAAGAAAGAAAGAGAGAGAGAGAAAAAAGGCAGAAAGAAAGAAAGAAAGAAAAAAAGGGGAGAGAGGGAGGGAGGGATGGAGAAAGGAAGAAAGGAGAAGAGCAGAGGTAATTGACAGAGATAGGTGCTAAGTTCAAGTTGCAGCTTACAGCTCATTTCCAAGGTTAGGATACACCCTTGTCTCAGAGATCCCTGGCACACTCCTTGATCTTTACAGCAAGCTCCAATATTTGCAAGGGATAAAAATTAAAATAAAATAAACATTAATTCTGTATAGTTTTTCTCTCACTCTTTTATTTGCTATTTCCCCATAAAGTTGGCTGTGAAATGGATAGATCTTACCAATAAAAAGGAAAAGGAATTGCAGACTTAAGATAATTTAAGAAAATATCATACACTTTATTACATACATATTCAATGTGTATGTACATGAGGTATCTACTATCAAAACTATATAGCACATGTTTTGTTAAAACAGCATCATTCAATTCCTCAGAAAATGAAATTCATTATTGTTTCTTTCAACTTACAAAATTCTGAGAAGGATGTTATGAACAGCAATCCAGCAAAAGCCTATGCAAAAATAACCTTGTACTATTTAACAAGCTTATCCCATTAACATTCTTCCTTCTTAAACAGTTCCAAATGTGAAAAGGCTAGGCAGAAATCCAAGAATAAAAATATGAACACAGGTGAAATTGAAAAGAAACTGGAATGCATAATATGGCAAGTTTTGCGCTAATAATTTATGCCTTTGCCTCTCTGAGCAATACATATTAGAAAACTTTTAAGATAAGTGAGCTTCTTGTAAATTTGTTGTCCACATATTCTATATTTGCAACTTTGGTTTTTCTGTTAAATCAGTAATTGTTTGAAAGCATTTTTAAAAAAATTAAGTGGTTGACTTGTTTATACTTTTACTACTGATTTTGCATTCTACTACATTATGCTCAGATGAATGATTTTCTGCCTTTTAAAATTTCTTAATCTGTGATTTTATTTTTTTCTAATTTCATGAAATTTAATGTCACACTCTCATCAAGAGCTAATTTGTAATATCTCTTTTCTTAGAGCTGCCTGAAGCTTATCCTGACAGTTCTACAGAATTTGTAAGAGTTACTTAAATTATTCAGCAATGATCAATATTAATAATTAAATATATATTGATAATTAAAAACCTCTTTATATACCCCAATTACTAAAGACTCCTGAAAGAAAGAGATATCACTAAGCAGTATTAACCCCTTCTCATTCTGTTCATACATAAAATTTATTTTAATGATACCTGAAAATTTGATTATGTATTTCTATAAAAGAAAAACACATTTTTAAGAATAAATGAGTTCTCTAGATATGCACAATCACAAATATATAAGATTACGCTGGGATTTGATTTGTACTTTATATTTAACAGGAGATTATAACCAAAGCTTAGATTTAACTGTCTTCTAAATATCAAGCATCAACAGTTTCCTTTAGTAGATGCTTTCTGATTGTTGATCATCCTAGAAAACAAGTGAGCTTCTTCAATTAGTGAAACTACCACTTAATACTTCCTTTTGATTTTCTTCCTTTAGACAACCCACGATTACAAATACTCACAACACAATAATAATTGTAATAATAATAAAGAGTAATGCTACTACTATTATTACCAGTAATATATTTATCAGATTAGGTTGTGGTAACAAACAAAACTCCAAATAGAAACAACTTATGACAACAATGTGCTTCTCATATTATATCCATCATGTTTGGATGCTGGTCTTCACTTTTTATTAATGTTGAGTCTCACAGTAAGGAGCAGGTTTTATCTAAGACATGCCATCTTCAGGATTAAAGAATATTTTCTGGGAATAATGCAGGCATGAAGATTTCAATATATGTCTTTGGGAGAACATATGAATGCAATTTTGTGGGACATATACCATGGAGTGGAATTGTTGAGTCACCGGATAGATATACTTTCAGTTTTAATAGATAGATACTGCCAAAGAGGCTTCTGAAGTAATTATAACATTTCATATCCCACTAGCCCACTAGTACTGTACAAGTTCCTAATTCTTCATTTATACTTGGTATTTTTCATCTTTTACTTCTAACCATTCTCATGAAAGTATATCACATTCTGGTTTTAATTTGTATTTCCCTGAAAACTGCTATGTCCCACATCTAAGGAACTCAGGATGATGGAGTGGGTGCCTCCACATGTGATGTTGACTTCTATGTCAGAGAAAAGGGGAAGGCTCTAAGAATTCATGTTTTTCTTTTAGTATTTTTTCTTTTGTTTCATTTTTGTTTTCTGTTTAAGTTAGTTTTGTTTTTATTATTAATTTTGGTTTTGGGGCTCTCTTGTTTGTATGTTCTTTTGTTTTTTGCTTCATTTGTTTGTTTTGTCACTGTTGTTGTTGTTTTACTTTGTTTTCATTATTTGTTTGGGTTTTATTCCTCTGTTTTCTTTTTGTTATTGTTTGTGTGTCTGTTCAGTTTTGTTTTTATTTGTCTTGGGTTTTGTGTGTCTGGTTTTTTGTTTTAGTTTTTTTTTTTTTTTTTTTTTTTTTTTTTTGCTGCACTGCCCAGCTTGCAGGGTCTTGGTTCCCAGGATGGGGGTCAGGCCTGAGCTCCTGTGGTGGGAACACCAAGTCCAAGCCACTGAGCTACAATGGAACTTCAGGTCCCAGGGAATATTAATCGGTGTGAGCTCTTTCAGAGGTCCTCATCTCGGCACCAAGACCCTGCTCCACCAACAGCCTGAAAGCTTGAGTGCTGGATGTCTCAGGCCAAACAACCAGCCAGACAGGAGCACAGCTCCAACCATCAACAAAAGTGAGATGACAGAGAAATATGTTACAGACAAAGGAGCAAGGTAAAAACCTACAAGACCAAATAAGTGAATAGGAAATAGGCAATCTACATGAAAAAGAATTCAGAGTAATGATAGTAAAGATGATCCAAAATCTCGGAAATATTGGGTTTGCTGAAAAGTTCATTTGGGTTTTTCCATAAGATGGTATGGGAAAACATGAATGAACTTTTTGGTGAAGTCAATAAAATGCAGGCACGGATTGAGTAAACACAAGAAAAGTTTAACAAGGACCTAGAAGAACTAAAGAACAAACAAACAGTGATGAATGACCCAATAACTGATATAAAAAATGCACTAGAAGGAATCAATAGCAGAATAACTGAAGCAGAAGAACGAATAATTTAGCTGGAAGATAGAATGGTGTAAATAACTGCCAAGGAGCAGAATAAAGAAAAAAGAATGAAAAGAAATGAGGAAACTCTCAGAGACATCTGAGACAACATTAAATGCACAAACATTCAAATTATAGGGGTCCCAGAAGAAGAAGAGAAAGGGAAAGGGTCTGAGAAAATATTTGAAGAGAATATATACAAAAACTTCCCTAACATGGGAAAGGAAATAGCCACTCAAGTCCAGAAAGCACAGACAGTCCCATACAAGATACACTCAAGGAGAAACACTCAGAGACACATATTAATCAAACTAATAAAAATTAAATACAAAGAAAAAATATTAAAAGCAGCAAGGGAAAAGCAACAAATAACACATAAGGGAAGCCCCATAAGGTTATCAGCTGATTTTTCAGCAGAAACTCTTCAGGCCAGAAGGGAGTGGCAGGATATATTTAAAGTGATGCAAAGGAAAAAACTACAACCAAGATTACTGTATCCAGTAAGTATATAATTCAGATTTGACAGAGAAATCAAAAGCTTTACAGACAAGCAAAAGCTAAGAGAATTTGGCACCACCAAACCAGCTTTACAACAAATGCTAAAGGGACTTATCTAGGTGGGAAATGCAAGAGAAGAAAAACACCTACCAAAAAAACCCCAAAACAATTAAGAAAATGGTAACAGGAACATACATATCAATAATTACCTTAAATGTAAGTGGATTAAATGTTCCAACCAAAAGACACAGACTGGCTAAATGATACAAAAACAAGACCCATATATATGCTGTCTACAAGAGACCCATTACAGACCTAGGGACACATACAGACTGAAAGTGAAGGGGTAGAAAAATATATTCCATGCAAATGGAAATCAAAAGAAAGCTGGAAGATCAACACTTATATCAGACAAAATAGACTTTAAATTAAAGTCTGCTACAAGAGACAAGGAAGGACACTACATAATGATCAGGGAATCAATTCAAGAAGAAGGTATAAGAACTTAAATATTTATGCACCCAGCATAGGAGCACCTCAATACATAAAGCAAATACTAACAACCATAAAATGGGAAATCAACAGTAACACAATAATAATGGGGGAATCTAACACCCTACTTACACCAATGGAGAGATCACCCAGACAGAAAATTAACAAGGAAACACAAGCTTTAAATGACACATTAGACCAGATAGACTAATTTAATATTTATAGGACATTCCATCCAAAAGCAGCAGAATACACTTTCTTCTCAAGCATACATGGAACATTCTCCAGGATAGATCACATCTTAGGTCAAAACTCAAGCCTCAGTAAATTTAAGAAAACTGAAATTGTATCAAGGATTTTTTTCCAACCACAACTCTATGAGATTAGACAATAATTACAGGTGGGAAAAAAAAAAAAAAAAACCTGTAAGAAACACAAACACATAGGGGCTAAACAATATGTTACTAAATAAGCAAGAAATCACTGAAGAAATCAAAAAATAACTAAAAACAAATGACAATGAAAACACAATGACACAAAACCTATGGGATGCAGCAAAAGAAGTTCTAAGAGGGAACTTTACAACAATAAAATCTTACCTCAAAAAAACAAGAAAAATCTCAAATAAACAACCTAACCTTCAACTTAAAGCAACTACAGAAAGAAGACCAAAAAAAGGGAAATCCCCAATGCTAATAGAAGGAAAGAAATCATAAAAATCAAAGCATAAATAAATGATATAGAGATGAAGAAAACAATAGCAAAAATCAATGAAACTAAAAGCTGCCTCTTTGACTAGATGAACAAAATAAATAAACCTCTAGCCAGACTCAACAAAAAAAAAAATGAGAACTCAAATGAATACAATAAGAAATGAAAAAGAAGAAATTACAACTGATACCACAGAAATACAAAAGATCATAAGAGACTGCTACAAGCAACTATATGCCAATAAAATGGACAACCTGGAAGAAACGGACAAGTTCTTACAAATGTTCAACCTTCCAATACTGAACCAGAAAGAAATAGAAAATATTAACAGACAAATCACAAGTGCTGAAATAAAAACCATGATTAAAAGTCTTCCAAAAAACAAAAGCCAGGACCAGATGGCTTCACGGGTGAATTCTATCAAACATTTATAGAGCAGCTAACACCCATCCTTCTCAAGTCTTCCAAAAACCTGCAGAGGGAGGAACACTCCCAAGCTCATTCTATGAGGCCACCATCACCATGATATCAAAACCAGAAAAAAGATATCACAAAAAAATAAAATTATAGACCAATATCACTGATCAACATAGACACAGAAATCCTCAATAAAACATTAGCAAACAGAACTCAACAACACATTAAAAGGATCATACATCATGACCAAGTGGGATTTATCCCAGGGCTGTAAGAATTCTTCAATATACACAATCAATCACTGTGATAAAACATATTAACAAACTGAAGAATAAAAACTGTATGATCATCTCAGCAGACGCAGAGGATGCTTTTAACAAAATTCAGTACCCATTCATGATAAAAAACTATCCAGAATGTGAGGATAGAGAGAACCTACAACAACATAATAAAGTCCATACATGACAAACCCACAGCAAACACCATTCTTAATGGTGAAAAACGGAAAGCATTTCGTCTAAGATCACAAACAAGACAAGGATGTTCAGTCTCACCACTATTATTCTACATAGTTTTGGAAGTCCTAACCATGGCAATCAGAGAAGAAAAAGAAATAAAAGGAACCCAAATTGGAAAAGAAGAAGTAAAACTGTCATTGTTTGAAGATGACATGATACTAGAAACCCCTAAAGAGGACACCAGAAAACTACTAGAGCTAATTAATGAATTGGGTAAAGTTGCAGGATACAAAATTAATACATAGAAACCTTTTGCATTCCTATACACTAACAATGAAAAATCTGAAAGAGAAATTAAGGAAACACTGCCTTTTACCATTGCAACAAAAAGAATAAAATACCTCGGAATAAACCTACCTAAGGAGGCAAGAGACCTGTATTCAGAAAACTATAAGACACTGATGAAAGAAATCAAAGACACCAGGAACAGATGGAGAGATATACCATGTTTTTGGATTGGAAGAATCAATATTGTGAAAATGACTATACTACCCAAAGCAACCTACACATTCAAAGGAATCCCTATCAAATTACCAATGCCATTTTTCACAGAATTAGAAGAAAATATTCTACAATTTGTATGAAAACACAAAAGACCCTGAATAGCCAAAGCAATCATGAGAAAGAAAAACGGAGCTGGAGGAATCAGGCTCCCTGACTTCAGACTATACTAGAAAGCTACAATAATCAAGACAGTATGGTATTGGCACAAAAACAGAAATATATATCAATGGAACAGGATAGGAAGCCCAGAGATAAACCCACGCACATATGGTCACCTTATTTTTGATAAAGGAGGCTAGAATATACAATGCAGAAAAGAGAACCTCTTCAATAAGTGGTGCTGGGAAAACTGGACAGCTACATGTAAAAGAATGAAATTAAAACACTGCCTAACACCATACAAAAAGATAAACTCAAAATGGATTAAAGACCTAAATGTAAGGCCAGACACTATAAACTCTTAGAGGAAAACATAGACAGAACACTCTATGACATAAATCACAGCAAGATCCTTTTTGACCCACCTCCTAGAGAAATGGAAAAAAAACAAAAATAAACAAATGGGACCTAATGAAACTCCAAAGCTTTTGCACAGCAAAGGAAACCATAAATAAGACCAAAAGACAACCCTCAGAATGGGTGAAAATATTTGCAAATGAAGCAACTGACAAAGGATTAATCTCCAAAATTTACAAGCAGCTCATGTAGCTCAATATCAAAAAAAAAAAAAAACAAACAACCTAATCCAAAAATGGGCAGAAGATCTAAACAGACATTTCTCCAAAGAAGATATACAGATTACCAACAAACACATGAAAGAATGCTGAACATCATTAATCATTAGAGACATGAAAATGAAAACTACAATGAGGTATCACCTCACACCTGTCAGAATGGCCATAATAAAGAAATCTACAAACAATAAATGCTGGAGAGGGTGTGGAGAAAAGGGGACTCTCTTACACTCTTTGTGGGAATGTAAATTGATACAGACACTATAGAGAAGAGTACATAGGTTCCTTAAAAACTAAAAATAGAACTACCATATGACCAGCAACCTCACTCCTGGGCCTATACATGGAGGAAACCATAATTCAAAAAATACATGCACCCCAGTGTTCATTGCAGCACTATTTACAATAGTCAGGACATAGAACCAACCTAAATGTCCATCAACAGAAGAATGGATACAGAAGGTATGGTACATATGTACAATGGAAAATTGCTCAGCCATAAGAAGAAACAAAATTTTGCCATTTGCAGAGATATGGATGACCTAGAGACTGTCATACAGCATGAAGTAAGTCAGAAAGAGAAAAACATATATTGTATATTAATGCATATATGTGGAATCTAGAAAAATGGTACATATGAAACTATTTGCACAAGATCAGTCTCTCAAGACTGGGAGAGGCGGCTGTTTCATTTAATGTGCAGAAATCAACAAAGAAAGACAAGGAAAATGAAGAAACAGAGGAATATATTTCCAAACAAAACACAAGATAAATCTCCAGAAACAAATCCTAATGAAAAGGAGATAAGTGTTTTACCTGACAGAGAGTTCACAATAAGTCATAATTATCCTCACTGAGAACAGGAGAACAATGCATGAACAAAGTGAGAATTTCAACAAAGAGATAGAAACCATTAAAAAATTACTAAAAAGATAACAAAGCTGAAGAATATAAAAACTCGACTGAAAAATTCAATAGAGGTGTTCAACAACAGACTAGACCAAGTAGAAGAAAGGATCGATGAACTCGAGACACAGCAGTGGAATATATCCAATTAGAGGGGCAAAAATAATGAAAAAGATTGACGATAGTTTAAGTGATAAAAGCAGCAAGAAAAAAGCAACTTGTTATGTACAAAGGAACTCTCATAAGAGTATGACAGATGTTTTAAGAAAAATTTTACAGGATACAAGAGAGTGGAATGATATATTCAAAGTGCTGAAAGAAAAAAAACTTCCAATCAAGAATACCCTACCCAACAAATTTGTCCTTCAGAACTGAAGGAGAGATAAAGAATTTTGCAGACAAACAAAGGATGAAGGAATTCATCACCACTAGGCTGGCCTTAAGAAATGCTAAAGGGAGTTCTTCAAGTTTTAATGAAAGAACACTAATTAGTAACAGAAAAACATATGAAAGCATACAACTCACTGGTAAAGGTATATAGACAGTTAAATTCAGAATACCCTAATATTGTAGTTTTGTTGGGTAAACGACTTATAACTCTAGAGTTACAAGTATTAAAGTTTAAAAGACAAAAGTATTAAAAATAACTATGACAACAATTTTTTTTAATGAATATACAAGGCAAAAAGAATGAATTTTGACATCAAAAATATAAAATTTGGGGAGGGGTTGTGTAAAATGATTGAGCTTTTGTATGCATTCAAAGTTAAGTAATTATTAGCTTAAAATAAACTGTTATAAGCCTAAGATTTTTTATGTAAGCAGCAAAAGCAGTTCCAAGAGAGAAATTTTAGTGGTAAATGATTATATTAGGAAAAATGAAACGTCTCAAATAACCTAAATTTATACTTCAAGGAACTAGAAAGGAAGTACAAAGTAAGCCTAAGATTAGCAGAAGGAAGGAAGCAATAATAATCAGAGTGGAAATAAACAAGATAGAGTCTAAAAAGATGATTTTTAAAAAATCAACAAAACTAAAAAACATGTCTTTAAATTAAATAACTAAACAAATTTTTAGCAAGAGAAAAAGAGAATGACTCAAATAAATAAAATTAGAAATGACAGAGGAGACATTATAACTAATACCACAGAAATACAAAGTATCATAAGAGACTAGAATGAACAATTACATGCCAATAAATTGGACAACCTAGAAAAAATAAATTCATAGAAACTGTATGTTTTTAACCAAGACTGAATCATGAGTAAATTAAAAATCAAAACAGACCAATTCCTAATTAGGAGATTGTATCAGTAACCAAAAACATACCAACAAACAAAAGTCTAGAACCAGATGAAATTAACTGGTAAATTTTACCAAATATTTAAAGAAGAATTAATATCAATCCTTGTCAAAATCTTCGAAAAAATGGAAGAGGACACTTCTAACTCATTTTGTAAAACCAGAATTACACTTAAACCAAAAGTAGACAAGGACACTACCAGAAAAGAATATTATAGGCCAATATCCCTAATGAAAATAGATGTAGAAATCCTCAACAAAATATTAGCAGACCAAATTCAACTGTACATAGTAAAGATCATACACGATGATGCAGTGGGAATTATTCCAGTGAGGCAAGGATGGTTCAACATCTGCAAATTAATCAATGTGATTCACCAAATTAACAAAATGAAGAATAAAAATCATATGATTATCTAAATAAATGAAGAAAAAACATCTGACAAAATTCAACATCATTTCATAATGAAAATTCTTAGCAAACTGGGTATATAAAGAATATGCCCCAACAAAATAAGGGCCATATATGACAAGCCCACAGCTGACATCAGACTCAACAGTGAAAAGCTGAAACTTTCCTTTAAGATCAGTAAAAAGACAAGGTTGTCCACTCCTGCTACTGTTATTCAACATAGAAGTTGGAAGTCATAGCCAGAGCAAGTAGGCAAGAAAAATAAAGAAAACATATCCAAACTGAAAAGGAAGAAACAAAATTGTCTCTATTTTCAGATAACATACTAGTATACACATAAAACCCTAAAGACTCCACCAAACACCTCTTAGATTAATAAACAAATTCAGAAAAGTTGCAGGATACAAAATCAATATACAAAAATCAGTTGTGTTTCTATATATTAATAACAAACTACCAGATAGAGAAACAAAGGAAACAATCCCATTTATAATAGCATCATAAAGAAAAAAAATGATATCTAGGAATAAATTTAACCACAGAGGAGAAAGATGTCTACACTGAAAACTGCAAAACACTGATGAAAGAAATTGAAGAAACAAATAAGTGGAAAGATATTCCATACTCATGGACTGGAAGAATTAATGTTGTAAAAATATCCATATTATCCAAAGTGGTCTACAGATTCAACGAAATTCCTATCAAATTGCCAATGTCATTTTTCACAGAAAGAGAATAAACTCTCCAAAAATTTGTATGAAACCACAAGGTCTAAATAACCAAAGCAATCTTGAGAAAGAAGAACAAAGTTGGAGGTATCACATTTCCTGATGTCAAACTACATTACAAAGCTATAATAATCAAAATAGTATGGTATTACCTTAAAAACAGACACATAGATTAATGGAACAGAATAGAGAGACCAGAAATAAACCTATGTGTATATGAGTAATTATTTTTTGATTACAGAGCCAAGTGTATACAATGAGGAAAGGACAGTCTCTTCAATAAATTGTGCTGGAAAAATGGATAGACATATACACAAAAGAATGAAACAAGGTGACTATCTTACATCATACACAAAAATCAACTCTAAATGGATTGAAGTCTTGAATATAAGACCTGACATTGTAAGACTCATAGATGGAAATGTAGGGGGTGCGCTCCTTGACATTGGTCTTGATGATGACCTTGGGGGTTTGATGCTGAAAGCAAAAGCAACAAAAAATAAATATATAGAACTGCATCAAATTTAAATGCCTCTGCAGAGCAAAAGAAATATCAACAAAATTAAAAGGTAAATTATTGAATGGGAGAAAATTTTGCACAGCAAGTATCTGATAAGTGCTTAATATCCAAAATATATATAAAACTCATACAACTCAATAACAATATAATAATAATAATCCAATTAAAAATAAACAAAATACCTAAATAAACATTTTTCTGAAGATATATAAATGGCCAACAGGTTTAATGAAAAGATGCCCAACATCACTAATCACCAGGAAAATGCCAATCAAAACCACAATGACATAGTACTTCACATCTGTTATTATGCCATTATTTAAAAAATAAAAACAAAGCAGAAAATAACAAGTGTCTGCAAGAATGTGGATAAATTAGAAATCTTGTATACTGTTGGTGGAAATGTAAAATGGTGCAGCTGCTATGGAAAACAGTATGGAATTTCATTAAAAAATTTAAAAATAGGACTAACATACAGTCATTCCAGGAATTACACTTCTGAGTATTTATCCAAAACAAAATTGGAATCTTGAAGAGATATTTGTACTCCATGTTCATTGTAACACTATTCGTAACAGCCAGGGTGTGGAAGCAACCCAAATGTTTACATCAGCAGATGAATAGATGAAGAAAATGTGGTATACACACATAATGGAATACTCTTCACCTTAAGAAAAGAAATACTGTCATATGCAACAACGTGGATGAACTCTGAGCACATTATGCTGAGTGAAATAAGCCAGTCACATTAGGACAAACACTACATGATTCCACTCACATGAGGTATCTAAATTAGTCAAGCTCATAGAAGCAGAAAGTACAAAGGTAAATTTTAGAAGCTGGGGAAAGAGGAAATGGGATATTGCTCTTCAATGGTCATAAAGTTTCAATTATGAAACACAATGAAGTTATAGAGATCTGTTATACAACATTGTGCTTATCATTACAATACTATATAGTTAAAAATTTGTTGGGAGAAAACCTTATGTGTTTTTTACCACAATAAAAAATAAAATAAAATATTGATTAACTTAGAATTCTGGAAATCAGAAATCTGTAATAGGTCTTAGTGGACAAAAATCAATGTGTCAGCAGGGCTGAGTTCCTTCCAAAAGCTCTTGGGAAGAATCTTTTCCTTCTCTTTTCCAGGTCTCACTCTGACACTCCTGTTTCTCTAAGAACATTTGTAACTACATTGGGTCTACCTAGACATAATTTTCCCATCTTAACTTCCTTAATTTAATCATATCAGCAGTCTCTTTTGCCATGTGGGATAATGTATTCAAAGTTTCGGGACTTAGAATGTAGACTGCTTTGGTGGGGGACATTATTCTGCATACCATTGTCTACCTTCTGGCCCACAAAGATTTCATCATGTCCCAGATGAAAAACAAATTAACCCCACTTCAATATACTCAATATCTTAACGTATTACAGCATTAACTCGTAACTCCAAATCTCACTTAAATCTCATTAGCTCAAAAGTCCCAAATGTCATCATGTAAATAAGGTATTTGTGAATCTCTGAGTAAAGACACTGGGGCAAAATTTTTCTCCATCTATGAACCTACAAACCAAGAAATAATCTCATTTCCAAAACACAATGCTGAGATAAGCATAGGTTTATAGTTATAGGCTTTTTATTTAAAAGAGAAAGTGAAAAAAAGAAAACATTCATTGGTTCCAAGCAATTCTGAAATCCAACTGGGTGTTAGGTTTCAACATCTGGGGAAAAATCCTCTGTGGCTTGTAACTCCATCCTCTGGGACTGCACTGAATCTATAGGTTAATATGATCTATCATACCATTAATTTGATAGATAAATTTTACTTTTCATCTTTACTGTATTGAGTCTTTCAATTCATGTATATTGTGTATTTCTGCATGCAATTTTGTTATTTAGTTTTTTTAAATAATTTTCAATTTTCAGTGTAGAAGCTTTGCACATACTTTGTTAGATTCATTTCTTGGTAGTTGAAGGATTTTAATTCTACTGTAAGTGATATCTTTTTAACATTTAATTTTCTATTTATTGCAGTTGTATAAATATGCTATTTTAATTTTGGTCAGTGTTCTTAATAGTTACTTAATAAATTCAGTAGACTTTCTCTATTTTGATATTTTTTACAGACATAATCAGGCCATCTCTGAAAAATATTTTTTTCCCATTAAAAACATTTATTCCTTTTCTTGCCCAATTGCACTAGTTAGGATTGTGAGTATAATGTTGAGTAGGAGTGGTGATAGCAGATATCCAGATTAAGAAGAAATAATTATTCAGAAAGTTTTGGGCTATAAGTATATGCTGATATTGATCACCAGGTTAACAAGTTTCATTCTGTCCCTAGTTTGCTAAGAGATATTTTCATAAATGGGTTCTACATTCTATCAAATACTTTGTCTATGTTTATCAAGGTGATTAAATGTTTTTTTTCTTTTATTTCATTAACGTGGTATATTAATATTAAGTGCATTTGAATGTTAAATCATTTGTATATGCTTGGATGAAACTCCACTTTTTTTTTTTTTTTTTTTTTTTTTGTGGTACGTGGGCTTCTCACTGTTGTGGCCTCTCCCATTGCGGAGCACAGGCTCCGGATGCGCAGGCTCAACGGCCATGGCTCACGGGCCCAGCCATTCTGCGGCATGTGGGATCTTCCTGGACCGGGGCATGAACCCATGTCCCCTGAATCTGCAGGCGGACTCTCAACCACTGTGCCACCAGGGAAGCCCCTCCACTTGGTTTTATATATTTTTATTTTTCTCCATTACTGGATTCAATTTGCTAATGTTTTGTGTAGAATTTTACATGAGATATTGTTCTATAATTTTCTATTCTTATAATGTTTTTATGTTGGCCTGGTATTTGTCTCATAATATAAGCTGAAAAGTTTTCACTCTTTTCCTGTTATACAGAAACATACGTGTCAAGCTGGTTAATTAACCCTTAACTTTTTGAAGGCTTTTATTAGGGAAGACAGCTGTTCCTGGAATTGTTGTTGGTGTCTAATAATAGATACACAATTTTTAATAAACTATTTCAATGTGTTCTTATTATTTTAGCTTTTAGTAAGATGTATTTTCAAAGATTTATTCACTTTATACAAATTATCAAATTCATTATTGTGAATCTGTTCATATAAATACCTAAATTTCTAAAACTGTTCATAATATCATTTTATTTTTTTTATTTTATATTTTTGAATTTTATTTTATTTATTTTGTATACAGCAGGTTCTTATTAGTTATCCATTTTATACATATTAGTGTATATATGTCAATCTCAATCTCCCAATTCATCCCACCGCCACCACCACCCAGCCACTTTCCCCCCTTGGTGTCCATACGTTTGTTCTCTACATCTGTGTCTCTATTTCTGCCCTGCAAACCAGTATCTATACCATTTTTCTAGGTTCCACATATATGCATTAATATACGATATTTGTTTTTCTCTTTCTGACTTATTTCATGCTGTATGACAATCTCTAGATCCATTCACTCATTTTATTTTAATGTCTGTAAGATCTGTAGTGATATTCTCATTTTCACATCTGATATTGGAAATATATGTTTTCACTTCATTTTTTACTATTTAACTTTGTTTCTTTTTATTATTTAGCCTTACTTCAGTTCATTTAGAAATTTGTTTGATATTTTTGTAGCAAAAGAGGAATAATTAACACTTGTTAGAATTGATGAATTTCTTTAATGTTGGACAATGATAGGACATAGGAAACTTGAAAAGTGGGTCTGAAGCAAATGATTTTATGAAGTGAATATTTGTAATTATTTTTAAACTAAAGCTGTAATCCTTATAGTTAAGTTAGAAATCGAAATGGTATTCTTAGAGAAGAGTAAAAAAGTGAACCTTGCTTTTAATAAAATTCAGAATTTTTTTTTTTTTTTTTTTTTTTTTGCGGTAGGCGGGCCTCTCACTGTTGTGGCCTCTCCCGTTGCGGAGCACAGGCTCCAGATGCGCAGGCTCAGCAGCCATGGCTCACGGGCCTAGCTGCTCGGCGGCATGTGGGATCTTCCCGGACGGGGGCACGAACCCATGTCTCCTGCATCGGCAGGCAGACTCTCAACCACTGTGCCACCAGGGAAGCCCCAGAATTTTTAAAAAGGCATTTGCTACAACGCCATAATGCTTACAGAATTAGTTACTGAGAGGTCACTGGAAGAAAAAGTGAATTTTCCCTCCCATTTATAAAATTATCAAATAATTTTCTATATTATCAAGTCAATCCTTTTCATAAATGTATTTAATGTGTTAGAAAGCCCAGTAATATGGTTAAGACACTTAAATTCTTGGTTATTTTAATGAATAATACGTTGACCATGGCACCTTGGATGCACATAAAAACTATTCTAAGATACTGAAAAGCATGTTAGAATAATGCCATAAAATCACAGTAAGGTTAAGAAATTTATATTTCTTCAGACAAGTACCAAAACTTCAAAAGCATATTTTTAGCATTAAAAAAATACCTTCAGTTATGAATATACAAGTATTTCTAATCCAAGATAGTGCCTGATTAATACACCAGTTGATTAATACAACTGCTATGGTTTTAGATGCCTATTTTATTTTCCTGTGAAAAACTGAAGGACTTATTTGAACCTTTTATTTGGTGCTATTGTTTCTTTATGCTCCAGAGAAATGTAAAGTGCAATCAAGTCCTTTATTCAACTGAAGCTATTGTAGGGCTCATAGAAGCTCAATTAAAAGATCAGCTTTCTAATAATCAGTTGTTTAGTAATTACCACACCTTGTCTATTGTATCCTGTTCACTTCTACAACTTTGTCTCAATAGATTCAAGCACTTGGAAGTGCCCCTTCTAACAGAAAGAGTCTTGATGTACTTTGCAGGAAGGAGTATGCTGAAGTGCAACTGTTGTAAAAGGAAAGACTAACACTTTGAAGTAATGACCTGCCTAATTAATGCTGAATTCCAGTAGAAATCCTATTCCTACTGAAGTACTTATGACATCCACATTAATACTAAATGAGCCCATCAGAATTAATGTCTTTGCAATAAATACCAAAGGAGTTGAGAATGATTAGGCTATTATTGTAAAGTGCTACACAGAAAGACAAAAAAAAAAAAAACAGGCTTAAAGCTTAAAAGAGAATAGTAGTTATTTGTTTCTGATACTGGAGCTAGTGGAATCCATATTTATTAAATACAATAAAGACATGGAAATACACAGAATATTCACAATTTAGTCCATTTTTAAATGTAAAAATGAGTTGGTTTAAAAATTATAATGTTTAATTCCATGAAAACTGTTAACAATACTCTACTTTTGACTTTTTTATCAACCTTACAACTTATATGGAGTACATATAGTCCATATATATGAAATCTGTAAGAACAGGTTTTCCTTATACACAGCTTTAAGATTTAATTCTTAAAATGATGCTGCTGTGGTCATCTTAATTTATAATCTAAATAATAAAACATTACCATGCCTACAGAATGCTCTCATCTAGTTATTTTCAAGCTAATTCAAAACACTAAGATTTCACAAACTTTCCAAAAAAAGCCATGTCAGGAGGTGAGTGAAGAGAAGAAAAGTCCAGAGGGAAGGAGTCTTTCCTTCCTATCGCACCCGCTAGAGGTAGAACAGCTCCATTGTTCTCTGTTTTAACTTTTACGGTTCTGGGTAAGGCTTTTATTGGAAAAAGTTGTTGCTTGAAAACAAACCTTTTTTTAAAAAAATTTTATCTTATTTATTTTTTATACAACACGTTCTTATTAGTTACCTATTTTATACATATTAGAGTATACACATTAATCCCAATCTCCCAATTCATCCCAACACCTTACCCACCCACCCCCTGCCTCTTTCCCCCCTTTGTGTCCATAAGTTTGTTCTCTACATCTGTGTCTCTATTTCTGCCTTGCAAACCGGTTCATCTGTACCATTTTTCTAGGTTCCACATATATGCATTAATATACGATATTTGTTTTTCTCTTTCTGACTTACTTCACTATGTATGACAGTCTCTTGATCCATCCATCTCTAAAAAATAAACCAATTTTGTTCATTTTTATGGCTGAGTAATATTCCAGTGTATATATGTCCCACATCTTCTTTATCTATTTGTCTGTCAATGGGCATTTAGGTTGCTTCCAATACCTGGCTATTGTAGATAGTGCTGCAATGAACACTGTGGTGTATGTCTCTTTTTTAATTATGGTTTTCTCAGGGTGTATGCCCAATAGTGGGATTGCTGGCTCACATGGTAGTTTTCTATTTTTAGTTTTTTAAGGAAACTCCATATTGTTCTCCATAGTGGCTGTATCAATTTACATTCCCATCAACAGTGCAGGAGGGTTCCCTTATCTCCACACCCTCTCCAGCATTTGTTGTTTGTAGATTTTCTGTTGATGCCCATTCTAACTGGTGTGAGGTGATACCTCATTGTAGTTTTGATTTCCATTTCTCTGATAATTAGGGATGTTGAGCAACTCTTCATGTGCTTCTCAGGCATCTGTATGTCTTTGGAGAAATGTCTATTTAGGTCTTCTGCCCATTTTTTAATTTGGTTGTTTGTTTTTTTTTAATATTGAGCTGCATGAGCTGTTTATATATTTTGGATATTAATCCTTTGTCTGTTGATTCATTTGCAAATATTTCCTCCCATTCTGAGGGTTGTCTTTTCATCTTGTTTGTAATTTCCTTTGCTGTGAAAAAGCTTTTAAGTTTCATTAGGTCCCATTTGTTTATTTTTGTTTTTATTTCCATTACTCTAGGAGGTGATTAAAAAAGATCTTGCTGTGATTTATGTCAAAGAGTGTTCTTCCTATGTTTTCCTCTAAGAGTTTTATAGTGTCTGGTCTTACATTTAGACCTCTAATCCATTTTGAGTTTATTTTTGTATATGGTGTGAGGGAGTGTTCTAATTTCATTCTTTTACATGTAGCTGTCCAGTTTTCCCAGCACCACTTATTGAAGAGACTGTTTTTTCTCCATTGTATATCCTTGCCTCTTTTGTCATAGATTAGTTGACCATGGGTGCATGGATTTTTCTCTGGGTTTTCTATCTTGTTCCATTGATCTATATTTCTGTTTTTGTGCCAGTACCATATTGTCTTGACTACTGTAGCTTTGTAGTATAGTCTGAAGTCATGGAGTCTGATTCCTCCAGCTCTGTTTTTTTCCCTTAAGACTTCTTTTGTTATTCGGGGTCTTTTGTGTCTCCACACAAATTTTAAGATTTTTTTTTTGTTGTTCTAGTTCTGGAAAAAATGCCACTGGTAATCTGATAGGGATTGCATTGAATCTGTATATTGCTTTGGGTAGTATAATCATTTTCACAATATTGATTCTTCCAATCCAAGAGAATGGTATATATCTCTCCAACTGTTTGTGTCATCTTTGATTTCTTTCATCAGTGTCTTATAGTTTTCTGAATACAGATCTTTTACCTCCTTAGGTAGGTTTATTCCTAGGCATTTTATTCTTTCTGTTACAGTGGTGAATGGGATTGTTTCCTTAATTTCTCTTTCTGATCTTTCATTGTTAGTGTATAGGAATGCAAGAGATGTCTGTGCATTAATTTTGTATTCTGCAACTTTACCAAATTCACTGATTAGCTCTAGTAGGTTTCTGGTGGCATTTTTAAGATTCTCTATGTATAGTATCATGTCATCTGCAAACAGTGACAGTTGTACTTCTTTTCCAATTTGTATTCCTTTTCTTTCTTTTTCTTCTCTGATTGCCATGGCTAAGGCTTCCAAAACTATGTTGAATTGAAGACAAATCTTTAAATAAGTTTGAAAAGCATTTCTCTAATCAAAATTCTTAAGGCAAATTATTTGTTATCTTATCATTTAGTAGACATAGAGGTTCTAATGACCTTACGTTGAGTCTTAGCAAGGACAGAACAGTAGCATTCGAGTATTTTCAAACTACAATGGCTTCTTGTCTAGATTACCTCAGTGCTTACGCAAGTCACTTAACTTTCTTCCTCCACTCTGATGCCAGTGAGCTTTCTGAAATACAGCTCTGATAATACCACTACTTTGCCTCCAATCCTTCAATTACTTCCCATGCATATGGCATGAATCCAAACTTCTAAAAAGGACGCCTCTCATCTTTTACCACAACCCAGATTAAAGACGTGCAATAGGTTTTTAATCTGTTAAAAAAGATTAACAGATGCTGCTCACTTTGTTTAGAACACCTTTCACTTTGGTCATCATGGTAGATATACACATAAAAGATAAACGCATGAGTCACTTCTGTCATTACACTGAATATAATTGGTAATGTTCTCTTTTTACTTTTACTGCTATAGAATGTGCATATTTCTACTCATACCATTCACATACTTCTATGTACCTCTTTCTAAAGAATCACATTTATAATGTTTATAGTTTGCTCTCTACATTAGGTACTAGAGACAGGGACTGAGCCTTATTTGTCTTCATGCTCTTAAGTCAGTGTTTTCTATATAAAACCTGTATCAGAATCACCCAGGGATACACACTAAAAGTGTAGAATTATGGGTACCACTCTGACTTACCACTAAAAATTTCTGGATCAAAGAATAATATTTATACTGTAAATCTGAAATTTCAACAATTTAGGCAGGTGGTATTTCTAAGAACAAAATTCTGCAAATTACTGCCTTTTGTCTCTAAAGGTAATTGGGATATACTGTTTAATTAGAATACATGTGTTGATTAAATTAGTAAAATCAGCTTCTGCAATTGGTCTTGGAATAGTCACTCTGAGTGCCAAATGGCCTTATTCTTTGTGAAACTGCATTTCAGATGACTAGTCCTAGATAAAAAGACATCAGACTGCTGAATAGCATATTCTTCTATAAGTGCTAAGTAAACCACTCCCCACTACACACACAACTACTACCTCACGTAAGTTTACCAAGTTTCCAAAAATAAAGGGAGAGATCAATTTACAATTTGATTATTCCAGTTTTTTGATTGTTCAAATTTGTTTCAAATCTAATCCGATACTTTGATTTTTCTGATGCAAAAAAATGATGTGTAATATCTCTTACTGTAAAGAAGTCTCACTATTTAGTTTCTATGATTAAAGTATCCTCCAATGAAATCTCACTGAATTTGACCAGTAAAATATTTGTCACTGGTAAATACAACTTTTCTTTAGTGTTCAGTCACATAGGGCTTTATAAGACTATGCCTCTACCAAAAGATGGGGTAAAGAGACATTTTCCTTGTTAAATAAGGCCATTTCCCAAAGAGTTTTTCTTTTTCTCTATCATTTTCCTCAACAAACTTACCCTTTCTCACAGATTATCAATTGTAAGCAAATGTTTATCTAATATGTAAACCAAGCTGAACCATTCTATTTACTCATTATCCTTGTCTTTAAAAGCCAGATAAGCATCTATATTGATATTTTATCTGAATAAACATTGTTGATACTAAATAAGACTTAAACATTTACTTATAAAAATAGTTCTGTATGATTCTATTTTTATAGAGCCACCATATTCTCAGCAACCCAGACTTAAAACCTAGAAGTCATCATAAATTCCTCTCTTTCTCTTTTTGCTTTTATCTGAGTATTTCCAAATTCCAAAGCATCTGTCATGCCTTTATTTCCATTCTCAGTTCCATCACTACTTCAGCCCTCCCAGCTGGACAACTACCACTATCTGCCAAAAGGTCTCCTTGCTTCCTGATTTACTCTACATCAATTTGCCAGAGAGATTCTCAAATATAATTCTTGTTAAATCACTCTCCTGATCAAAATCTTGCACTTATTCTCCAGGTCCTACATTATTTTTAGTTGTCCATAATACTGCCCTAAAGTCATAGTCTAAATGTATCTTCTACCACTCTTATACATATACCCTGAACCCTGGGAAAAATATATAAATCATTTCACCTACCTTATTCTCTCTAGTCTTCTCAACATTCCCAACCAGAATACCCAGCTTCTCTCCACACTGTCTTCTGTATGTGCTTCAACTGCAATTCTCCTTTTTTCCCTCATCTCACATCTTTTAATTCAACTACTATGCACACCGATAGATACTATGCAATACTATGCACACCGATAGTTAAAGGGAAACATGGCTTTCAATGCATAAATGTGCAAGTTTGATTCAAAGAAAAGAGTAGAAGAGGGACTCAGCTCCCTTCAAAACATCCTGATTTAGAGAAATCAACACTAGGCTCTGGTATTTAACCTTGCTTACCTTTAATATTCCAGTAACTTCTATAAACAAAAAAGCAACTCCACAGAAGTATGTTCACAGTACAATCTACCCTTCAGACCTCATTGCTTTTGAGAGAATTGCTACAAGGTTGTAACTAAGAAGTAAAAATCTTGAGAATAACATATCATCTTATTTGTTTAACAATTCATTCCAATACCAAACAATGTGGCAACAGAATGAACAAAGGTGAAGGAGGCATATCCTTGACTGAGAAGTTCTCAAAGTAGCTCCAACAAATAATACTAGGAAAGTCCTCATTGCTCATTGTTAATTTTTTCCTATTAAAAGACCAGAGTCTCTATACTACAAAGCTGCAGTAATCAAGACAGTATGGTACTGGCACAAAAAGAGAAATATAGATCAATGGAACAGGATAGAAGCCCAGAGGTAAACACATACACATATGATCACCTTATTTTTGATAAAGGAGGCAAGAATATACAATGGAGAAAAGACAGCCTCTTCAATAAGTGGTGCTGGGAAACCTGGACAGCTACATGTAAAAGAATGAAATTAGAATACTTCCTAACACCATATGCAAAAATAAACTCAAAATGGATTAAAGACCTAAATGTAAGGCCAGACACTATAAAACTCATAGAGGAAAACATAGGCAGAACACTATGACATAAATCACAGCAAGATCCTTTTTGACCCACCTCCTAGAGAAATGGAAATAAAAACAAAAATAAACAAATGGGACCTAATGAAACTCCAAAGCTTTTGCACAGCAAGGGAAACCATAAATAAGACCAAAAGACAACCCTCAGAATGGGTGAAAATATTTGCAAATGAAGCAACTGACAAAGGATTAATCTCCAAAATTTACAAGCAGCTCAATATCAAAAAAACAAACAACCCAATCCAAAAATGGGCAGAAGACCTAAACAGATATTTCTTCAAAGAAGTTATACAGATTGCCAACAAACACATGAAAGGATGCTCAACCTCATTAATCATTAGAGAAATGCAAATCAAAACTACAATGAGATATCATCTCACACCAGTCAGAATGGCCATCATCAAAAAATCTAGAAACAATAAATGCTGGAGAAAGTGTGGAGAAAAGCGAACCCTCTCGCACTGTTGGCGGGAATGTAAATTGATACAGCCACTATGGAGAACAGTATGGAGGTTCCTTAAAAAATTAAAAATAGAACTACCATATGACCCAGCAATCCCACTACTGGGCATATACCCTGAGAAAACAATAATTCAAGAAGAGTCATGTATCACAATGTTCATTGCAGCACTATTTACAATAGCCAGGACATGGAAGCAACCTAAGTGCCCATCAACAGATGAATGGATAAAGAAGATGTGGCACATATATACAATGGAATATTACTCAGCCATAAAAAGAAACAAAATTGAGTTATTTGTAGTGAGGTGGATGGACCTAGAGTCTGTTATACAGAGTGAAGTAAGTCAGAAAGAGAAAAACAAATACTGTATGCTAACACATATATATGGAATCTAAAAAAAAAAAAAAAAAAGTGGTTCTGAAAAACCTAGGGGCAGGACAGGAATAAAGACGCAGATGCAGAGAATGGACTTGAGGACACGGGGAGGGAGAAGAGTAAGCTGGGACGAAGTGAGAGAGTGACGTGGACTTATATACACTACCAAATGTAAAATAGATAGCTAGTGGGCAGCAGCCACAGAACACAGGGTGATAAGCTCAGTGCTTTGTGACCACCTAGAAGGGTAGGATAGGGAGGGTGGAAGGGAGATGCAAGAGGGAAGAGATATGGGGGTATCTGTATATGTATAGCTGATTCACTTTGTTATAAAGCAGAAACTAACACACCATTGTAAAGCAATTATACTCCAATAAAGGTGTTAAGAAAAAAAGAAAAAAGATCAGAGTCTCTGCTATGGCAAGGGTATTCCATATGTAAGTAAAAGGGAATGGCTTAAAGGAATCATATTTCTATCTGGTTTTCAAGTTCTTCTTTCAAGAAGTAATGGCTGCTACTACAGGTATCTCCTAACCAAAAGGAAAGCTGCGATTCAATCTAAGAAGTTGTTGCAGAATATCCCTCCTTATCACCTTAAAGCCATTTGCAGCTCTTTTTTTCTATGAATAAGGAACAGTTCCTGTTATTAGGAGCTAATAATCACACCCAAACATAGATTTGTACAACCTAATGAGATACTGCAGTACCAAAACAATAATACTACTAATTTGCCTAGGTTAAGGATGACACTTACATTGCAAAAGGTAATGGGTACAAAGGGTGAAATGGGTCAAGTACATTCTACAGAATTATTAAATGTGAGGCCATATTCAGGGAAGTATAAACTTTAGTGTAGTTTCTAGCAGAGTATGAAAGTGTGGTTATTTAGGGTTTGCAAAAAAAAAAAAAAAAAAAAAAAAGGAATATGTCCAGGCAATTTATAGAAGCAATCTCAAAAGCTAAGAAGAAAAAAAGAGATGCTCAAAATCATTAGTAATAAGAGAAATGCAAATTAGAGCTAAAATGATGTATAACTTTATGATTGTTACATTGACAAAATATAGAAAACCAAATAATGTCAAATGCTTAAGGTGACATGTACATAAGTTGCTGATGGGAGTACACACTGATGCAATCCTTCTGGAGAGCAATCTGGTCCTAGGACACAAATTAAGTATATACAGGACACTTATATTTGTCCTGCTCTTGGGTTTATAACACTCCCCACACAAACAATTACTTTCTCACAAATCCACAAAGGGGCATAAACAAATTTGTTCATACAATATTACATGAACTAGTATGCAACAACAGAAATAACAGAATTAAATGTACACATAGCAATGAAAGAAAACTTTAAAGCATAGTACTATTGCCAAGAACTCTGAAGCATCTAATATTTTACCCTACTTTCAAGTTAATGAGTTAGTCTGCCACAGTTTTCTGGATGCTGGCAGAAAATACAAGACTCTAGCTCACAAAGAAAGGATTTATTAATCTTGATAAGGCAATGAGCATGAACTTTATTTTCATACTCATTTCTCATGACCCTTGTCCACAGAGACCATATGGTGGCCTAAATGGAGGCTACATATGTAATGGGTTTACAATAAGGGAACCAGGTTCTTTTTATCAATCCACTTGACCATCATTAACTCATTGGCTTTCCCCATGTTTGTCATCTTGTGGTTGCAAGATAAGTGCTACAGTCCCAGACATCACATCATCATATTTGCATTTAATACAGGAATACATAGAGATGGGCAGTGCCAACAGCAACCATCCATTTTATTAGCAAAGAGCTTCCTAGAAAAATATGCTCTTACCCCCTTTTAGAGATACGTGATCAAATAGCCAGGGAAGTTGAGGAATTGGAAACATGATTGTCAGCTTTGGTGCAGTCCATTTTACCTAGACATGAGCATACTGTATACAACAGTACAACAGTAGTGGAATCTTGTTAGCAAGGAAGAAGCTGTTAATAGATAAAGGGTAAGTGATTTACAAGGCTTACCACATGTATCAATAAAGGTAATTTAAGAACTGAAGGGAAAGATGTAAGAGTTTAGTTGTACAGATTCAATAACTGGACAATTGAATGAATTCTGCCAAATGTGTGTGTGTGTGTGTGTGTGTGTGTGTGTGTGTGTGTGTGTTTATGAGAGAGAGGTGAAACATGTATAAATGTTCAGGGCCCAGGTACTGACTTTTGATTATTTTTTCTTCCCCTCACTTCTTTCCTTCTTAATCTTCTGACAGCATAAACTTCTTCGGGTTGAAGTTAGTTAGTAATCCTACAACAGCACCTCGGTACTCAAGGTATCAGCTTTCTAGGAAGGGATGTGGGGCAGAAGCATTTAACTTTGATCTATTTACATCGATGAGGAGTCTACCTTTTATGAAAACAAGAGTCCACTGAAGATGAGTTAAAATTAAAGCCCATTTTACAAATCAGTGAGGGATTGTATTACATTTCCTTAATTTAGTAAGGTTTTTACGTTTAGTTATCTTTTTGTACCATTTATTCCTGATTAACTCTTTGTCCTCCAAAAGGATAATTCACAGAAGTTTCTGAAATTTCCTCTGACAATGCTGTCATATTGCAACAACCTTTATGGTCATTTTGTTTGTTTGTTTGTTTTTTATCAACTTGCACTCTTTGTTTAATAACAGTTTGGTGATCATTGTGAAAATATGTTTCTGGTTCATGTATACATGTTGAATGCATAGTAAATTACCTTATGTGTAAAATCCCAGACAATTGTCCCCCAAAATATACATAACTATTCAGATTCAAAAAACAATATTTTATCAACCAAAATGAAATAGAAGCAATTTTAATCTTGATTTCCCTCCCTTGAAAAATTTCAGAGGAGTTGTTTCGTTTTGCATTGCAAAATATTTTCAACTTCCATTTCAAAAATCTTTCTAAAAATCTTTAAAGTTCCACCTTTTGTCAAATCTGCAGTGGCTCTTGATGCTCCTGATCCATTTTCCTGCTGTTTCTAAATTTATGGTTCTCAACTGCTCTTTTCAGTGCCAACTCACAGATTTTCAGCTCTTCTGATTCCTGTTCTCACTCATTGAGTTTCATCTTCATAAAATTATCCAAGAGAAACAGGACTTCTTAGAATGATGGTGACAGTAATAGGGATTAGGGAATTGGAGCGTAAGAGGGGGTGCCAGTACCTGAGGATACTCTGAACAGTTATGCATTAATATTTACAGATCGTGTACTACGTGATTACACTGCCTTCTTAACTATGTCAAACAAATAAGGAGTGGTGTACAAATATTGGAAGACTGAAGGATGAAAAGGCCATGGGGAGGCTAAGAAAATGACAATAAAAGAATCAGAAATAGAGGAGACAAGATTGCAACCATTAGGGGAGAAGAGGAAATGAGGAGTTGCTATTTCAGACATGCAAGATGAGAGTGTTCTAGAGCAGGGATCCCCAACTGCCAGGATGCGGACCAGTAAGAGTCCTCGGCCTGTTAGGAACCGGGTCGCACAGCAGGAGGTGAGCAGCTGGTGAGGGAGTGAAGCTTCCTCTGCCACTCCACATAGCTCCCCATCACTCGCATTACCTCCTGAACCATCCCCCCAATCCCTCCGTCCGTGGAAAAATTGTCTTCCAAGAAACTGGTCCCTGGTGTCAAAAAGGTTGGCGACCACTGTTCTAGAGAGCTATTGTACAATATTGTGCTGATTGTTGACAATACTGTATTGTAGGTTTAAAATGTGTTAAGAGGGTAGATCTCATATTATATGTGTGTGTGTGTGTGTGTGTGTGTGTGTGTGTGTGTGTGTGCTTTTTAACCAAAAGAAAAAGAAAAATTACCATGGCGTGAAAAAAAGTCAGTGAAATAAAGATGTGCAAATAAGTGAAATGAGTTCTAATTTTTAAACAAGTAAACAAAAATAATTCAAAGTGAATGTGAAATTTCAACAAGAATTAGTATCTGATGGTAGCATTAAAAACTAAGGAAATGCAACCCACGTTTGTATAAATAATACTAAAATTTCTACTACAATAATGTATCCTATCATGTTACCAAGTTAATAGATAATAAAATATTTGATAAAATTTGAAATGCTAAGCTTATAAGAAACACAATTATTTGAAATGCCAGAAACAGAGTTCCATAACAAAATAAGTAAGAGAGTAACAATGTTTCAATAATACTGATTAAATGAAGCATAATTGGTTTTCAAGAAGGAGGAAATGAAACCAGGAGATTTTAGAGAAACAATAATGTTTTGTATAAATAAAGTAGAATCAAATTGGAAAGGATTTCATATGTTTATTGTTGGAGAGTTTCCACAATAAATTTCTGAAGTTTATACATTTACCAATTATGGGGCTTTTGGGCTTTCAGCCCTGGAAAATATGAAAAATACAGATGAATTTAACTTTCTAAAAAAAGATTTTAAGTGAACTCTTTTATCAGACGTATGTTGTTAATGGCCAGGATGACAAGGCAACTTCTATTCAATGAATAGTCCACAATGCTTTGTTAACATCTCCTTAAGATTAATCTGCAGAAAGACTGTCACATATAGCATTAAACCTAAACTGTACATTTCAGACATATTTTGCACTTAAATAGAAACTATGTTAGGTTTATCTACTGCTATCTGTTGATCAATTGGTGACAATGTCTTTCTGATTATCTATAAGAATTAAGTAATAATTAAAATTTTAAAGTGCTTTTGAGCAAAGGGATTGGGTGTGAGTGTGTGTGTGTCTGAGAGAGGTTGGGAAAAATAATGTTACTATTTTACAAAGTGATAATTTATAGGTTGAGATGTAATGATTAAGTAATTCAAGATACTGTGCTCAATCTATATATGCTTTTCCTCATCATCTGTTTTTTTTGTAGTACTCTACATCAAAGCATTAGAAATTCTCTACACAATTGGTAAATAATAAATGTATTATTATTAGCAATAAATAAACTTTATAGACATTTTTCAGAAACACTAGTTAGGCCTCTTAACACCAGGCAATTGTGATACTGTACAAACTGACCATATGATTTTTAAAAAAAAAAACAGATTTTTTTCTTGACACAGAGTAATTTCTTCAGTTTTCTAAGGTATGCTTTTGGCAGGAAAATTAAAAACGTTGGTTTTGTTCGATGGCCTGCAACTGACATGCTGTGTGATGCATTTATACTCATTTTGCCTCAGTTTCTCCCATTACTGAAATAAAATAGTAACAGCCACCACTTTAAAATCTCACTGGGTTGCTCTAGGAAGTAATGAGAAGAGTGTGGAGTAGTTGGACAGGAGGCAAGAATCCTTGAACATTAAAGAGAATTCAATATAGATGTCTTAATAAGAAAAATATTACTATTAAGCAGTTGCATAGCACTGTACTGTCTTACTTCATTAGCTATTTCTCACCAAAGCCTATAAGGTAAATTCCATTGTACAGCTCATTCTAGAAAAGAAAGGAAATTAAAATATTCATAGAAAAAAGAAAGGCAGTGTGTGCATGATGCTTGAAAACAAAGCATTATGAACCAAAAGAAAATTTTGAAATAGTTTCAGCTGGTTCCTATTTAACTCAAACTTGCTTTATTATCAGAAACTTTAGCATTTCAGAATTTTACTAGAATATCTAAAATTCTTAATAGGATTGCCAGGAAGTTCAGAAACTTCTCAGCACCACACATAAATGTAAGGAGAAAGAAATAATCAATTTTATGACAAAATATTTCACTTTCCAAATTCTGAGTACCAAAAGTGACTCTTGCTGATGAAACGTTAAAATGGAAACATTGTAGGAATGAATATTGGAAAAATTTGTCATGTCATTGTCATCATCATCTCCTCCTTCTTTTTTCTATCTCCTCCCAAAACCATGAGTGAGTGAGCATATATTCCTTTTATGTCATACAGTCTTAGAGAGAGTTTTAAATTTTTTTCTTTTCCTCTTAGTACATGGTAAATTATTCTGCCTCCCTAGGTTATAGCAAAACTTTGAAAAGATATATATTCGGGGCTTGGATTTTTAAAGTTCAAGTTAAATTGCTGCTTTACCAGTCACACTAGTTTTTCATAACTAAAGCCAATCGAGAAACTATATGATTACTTGTTTCCACAAATTGTAACCTAAGATAGTTTTAAGAGAGCTGAATTGAGAATACCTAGGTCACACTTCCTTCACTTCTTACCCAGTTTTTAGCTTTTGATTTTCCAAAGAGGGTCAGGAATGATTGAGACTTTAAGGGACTTCCAAGCAACGTATAGAAACTGAACAAAGTATACAAAACCAGTTGTGCAATATTTTTTGTTGTTATGTTGTTATGTTCAATTTTTCAAACCTATTTCTATGTGACAGTTGGTACTATTGTAATGACTTTCCAAAAGAGACATGACCTATAGAAAGAGGTTGTGAAATTTTCCTAAAAATTACTTTTTACTGAGATTCTAAGTGCAAATTCATGATGACTTTCTTAAAATAAAAGGGTATCTATTTCTACTCACCTGTTTTTATTGCTATAGTAATAATGGTAGAATTTTGCTTTCTAAAAGACAGACAAAAAAACTGCATAAAAATAAACCTTACCAACAGAAAACTATTACTTCCTGCAGGTATACATATGAAAATAGCAGTTTCAAATTAATATATATATATATACACATATATATGTATATCTGTTATACATATTCATATACACACACATATATATGTATAAAAACACATATAATTATTAAGGAATGGAGCATCATTTGCTATCACATCCAGCATATGAATATTGGTAATGTTCCTCTCATTATGAAATGAAAATATTTTTCAATAGGTTTGACACATACCTACTCTTTGAGAAGACAATGGAAAGCAATACCTTGAACTTTTGCTAAACTAATGTGCTTTTTTTTTTAATTGAAGTATAGTTGATGTACAATAGTATATAAGTTACAGGTGTGCAATATAGTGATTCACAATTTTTAAAGGTTATACTCCACTGATAGTTATTATAAAATATCGGTTATATTCCCTGTGTTCAGCTATCCTTGTAGCTTATTTTATACATAATAGTTTGGGTTTGTTTTTTTTTGTTTTGTTTTTTATTCAAACAGAAAGTCACAAAAAATATAATCATCCTCATCAGTTCACTCAGTCCCATGTAATTAATTTTTTTTTATCTTGATCTTTTGTTAGCACTTTTATGAGTTTGGTTGTTTTTAATAGCATACTCAAGGACTGAGTTTTCACATATTTCTACATTGTGTCCTGAGGTTGGTGTGCTAGAGCCAAGGCACATCTCTTCCCAACTCTATATTTAATGACATTATCTTGGTAGCTTGAAATAGATCATGATGATGGTATTCACTAAGGAATCAGTGAATGTTACATATTAGGACTTTTTTCCCGAGAGTCAGTTGTTAGGTTGCACCTCCTGGGATACTGGATAAAAGTTCTGGGGCCTGTTTCCCATGTCTGTGTGGGGTAGGTTTTCCTACATCACCACATAATTCTTGGATACCAACTGGGTGTCCTATAGTTCAATTCAATTCTGATGTTACCTACCCAGAGACATCACCGGATTCTACAGATTAAGGACTTAGTCCCACAAGACTCCCTAGACACCAGTTAGAAGCCCAGGTTGTCACCTGTGCTTCTGAGCAACTGGCTATAGATCAGAAATTCCCATGACCTCCTTGGGTTTGATTAATTTGCCAGGGCAGTTCACAAGACTCATAAAAACATTCTACTTACTAGATTACCGGTTAATTATAAAAGTATGTAATTCAGGAACAGCCAAAGGGAGAGATGTATAGAGCAAGGAATGGGGAAAGTGTACTGAGATTCCATGCCCTCTCTGGGTGTACCATTCTCCCTGAACCTCCATGTGTTCACCAACCCGAAAACTCCTGGAACCCCATCCTTCTGGAGTTTTACGGAGGCCTCATTTCATAGGCACGATTGTTTAAATCATTGTCCATTGGTGACTGAACTCAATCTCCAGCCCCTCTCCCCTCCCTGAAGGTCAGGAGTAGGACTGATAGTTCCAATCCTCTAGTCACGTGGTTGGCTCCCCTCGCAAGCAACCAGCTCCCATCATTATAATAGTCACCTTATTAACATAACCAAAGACAACTTTATCACTCATCGCTTAGGCAATTCCAAAGATTTTAGAAGCCCTGTGACAGAAATGGGGTCAAAGATCAAACACATATTTCTAGTTATAAATCATAATATTAAACTAGAGCACCACAATTTTTACCTCTCAATAATTCCATAATGTAGAGATTCTTTCTGATGACCGATGTAGTTAGGAGTGCTGCACTGTGCTGTAATGTGTTGAGGCATAACTGGGCAGTGTGATACAGAAGCAAGTCATATCTACTGGTTAACTCTCAGTTCTTATCTTCCATGACCTGTGGACAGCATTCCATACAGTTGATGTCATTAATGTACTTTCTTCCTATGGCTACAGGTCACTCTTTTTTTTTTTTCCGTACACAAGGCTCTCACTGTTGTGGGCTCTTCCGTTGTGGAGCACAGGCTCCGGATGCGCAGGCTCAGCGGCCATGGCTCACGGGCCCAGCCGCTCCGCGGCATGTGGGATCTTCCCGGACCCGGGCACGAACCTGTGTTCCCTGCATCGGCAGGAGGACTCTCAACCACTGCACCACCAGGGAAGCCCTACAGGTCACTTTTTACTAGTTACTCTTTCTTAGTACCCTTTGGTGCTTCCTTCTTTTATTTCCTATTTCTTAAGAGTATGTAGTAAAATCTTATTCCGGTTTTAGTTTGCATTTACTTAATGACTAATGATGTTGAACAACTTTCTGTGTGCTTATTTGCCAGTTGTATATCCTCTTCAATGAAATGTTTATTCTTTTGTTTTGCCAATTTTCTAATTAATTTTGCATAAAAATAGGTACCTGCCTCCCTCACTCCCAATTTGGAGTGAGGAATAGAGATTTACAGAATGACAAATGCTCTCTCTATAAAAACTTTCAAAAGTATTTTTATCCTTTATGTATTCTCCCTTTCTACATCCTTGGTCAAGCTGAAGTGTCCAAGAGTCATAGAAGTGGTTTTCACAGATTTTCTCTGAATATATGCAAGCAGAGGTTTGACACTTCCCTTTGGAATTTTATACCTATGATACATCTTCTTTGATTTAGATTTAAAATGAATATTTATTACAAATGGGAAAAGAAATTACAAATTGTAAAATTAAAACGAATACTTCAAATATAAAATTTAGAAGATTATTTTTATTAATTAACTTTCTGACTTTTTAATAAACCATTTTCTCTGTATATTTTTTACTGAGTATTTACATATGGTAAAATACATAAACCTTAAGGGTGTAGCTTGATGACTTTTTACTTAGACATTTACCTATATAAACACAACTCAGATCAAAATGTACATTTCCAGCACCTCAAAAGGAACACCCTATTATAAAAAAATGTCTTTATATCTCTAAGGTTATTATTGTTCTCAGAATAATAAACTCAGATTCATGTTGGCTATTTTCTCTAATTCATGTATAAATCAATAACGGAGTCTTACAGACTCTTCTCAGATAAGGCCTCTTCCAATATCTCTTCTTTTCCATTCTCCTAATTCAGAGCCTTATTACCTCATACTTAGAATACTTTCACAGACTTTCCTCCTTCCCTTCAAACTTCTCTGGAAGATTAATTTTGTGAGGCAAAATATTTGTCAGGTCACTCTTCAGACTCAGTTAAATATTCCTCTTTGTTTATAAGGAAAATAATCAAAGACTTTAAACTGATACTCAGTGGCCTCCACAATCAGGCTTCAGTGAACTTCTGATTCATTACTATTGGGTTGGTCAAAAAGTTTGTTCGGGGGTTTTCTGTAAATATTACAGAAATAACTTTTTGGCCAATCCAAAAATAACAATGAATCTCAAATAATTCATTTGCCCCTTGTTGCCTTCCTCACACATACTGAGAATTAGTCATTCTCAGGGGCAATTCCAACCGTCATCTAATACCCAATTCAAATCCCACTTTCTCTGTGAAGCTTTACTCCAACAGTTGATGTACAAATGAGGCCTCTCTTAAGTCTTTACTATTTCTACTACCTGTTTAGCAAATGTTTTACTCATTGATGGCCTATTATTTAAAATTTAGTAAACTTGTTTTATCTCCCTGAGAAGACTCTAAGTTCCTGAAGAGGTGTCCTGACTCTTTTGCTATTTTTAAGTTCTACAGAGAATTTTCGGTAGGTTTCAATAAAAAGTTTTACAAAACATTTAAAAGGGCATGGATAAAACCAAGAATGGGGCAACAGATGACAAATTTTGGCTACTTTCTAAGTCTACTATGATCAATGCTGATAATGAACAATTAATTCACTAGCAAGGATCATTTCCATGATGTTCTCATAAATATAATTTGTGATAATCAATTGAGAAAGTACATTTAAAATAGAGATTTCTTCTCCAGAGATAATTCCAATGTTGTATTTTTACATTGGAATTATAGGTCTTCTACTTGGCTCATTCTCTTTTCTTACCCTTGAAAGATCTTTTCAGGAAGTTCTCGAGATAATTTGGTTGTGTACCTAAAACTTCCATGTAAAGAGCTAGAGACATGATAACATGTCTTTATTGTGAAAATAAAAGACTAACAACTCAAAGTTCAAACCTAAATGAGAGAATGTTTCACAGTACTGCAGAGCTTTTAAAGCATTAAAAAAAAAAAAAAAAAAAAAAAACCCAAAATCTGCAAAACAGAGTAGGTCATCTACCTATGCAGGGTTTTACATTATAATGATTTGACTTCCTTTAAAAATAGAAACCTTTTAATATGTGGAATGAAAATAAGAAATTACTATCAAGGAGTATAATATGAACAGAAAATATAAGTGAAATCACTAACAGAGCATTTCACTATCAACAATTTGGTAAAGTTACATGCTTCAGTTCCCACTGACATGCTGTGAAGTTCAGTTCATCATACATTATCACATATGTTTTCAAAATACAACACTAACTTTGTAGAGGTAAATCTGCTTATGGAATATTGGAAGATGTTGATTCATAAGGCACTGAAAACAAGAATACAATTCTCTGGAATAAAACATATCTCTATAATATTCCCCAATACTTTGCAAAATTATTACTTATGAGAACTTCTATCCATTCCCAGCTCACGTTACACTCCTGTTCTATTCTTTCTAGAGATAAGAAAACAGATTCATGTACAGATGTCTCCATGGGGTTTAACAAACTTCTGAGAAAATGAGAAAGGGAAAAAGAAATTGTCCATATACTTAAAGGGAATTGGTTGGCAAATACTATATCTACTTGTGCAGTATACAATTGTTCTAATTTTAGAATTGCCAAGTAGATATCTAATTCTTATAGAACCTTGAAAAAAGTTGAAACTACACAGTTTTGTCATTACAAACTACTTCCTTTGCCCTGGTTTTCTCCCTGCTCCCTACATATAACCTTTCATATATTTATTTTGCTATCCACATTCTTCTTGAAGTATGTTGTTAAACTTAAGACCTCATAAAGTAAATCCTTAGAGTTATGAAAAAAGAAAGTGAGGTCATTTTGTAGTTGTGCGGCTAATTTACAATCTGAACACTTTTGCATTTTTCCCATGTTAAAGAAACTTTAAAAACTTAACAGTAGATTTCTTTGTGGCTTTTACTAATGAAGTTGTATTTTTTTTTTTTCCACTAGTGGTAGGTGTTGAATAATCTGAATGGGAATTTGAAGGTTCATGGCTTCCAAACCAGCAGGAGTTAAGGCTTAATTGCTTGGAAATACATTTTCATGGCAGATACAAGTAACAGAAAAATGTCTGTATGTCAAAAGAGGGTCTGTGCTAATCAGTTAACCAAACATGTGCCACCCCACACCTAGAGACAATGTAACAGTTAACAGCTTGAAGCTATTAAAAATGTACCAATAGGGGACTTTCTTATATTTTTTTTCACTAATATGCTTCTTCACTCTAAATAAAGGAATAGAGAAATTCTGTACTCAACTACTATCAGTGAAAAGAAAAGTACATTCACCTAGTTTGAGCTTCAAAACACATTACACTCAATGCTGTACATTAAAGTAACACTTTAAAAGTCACTCAATTGCTAATACACTCTCGCTATGTCAACTCAGAAGCTGCCTATTAGATCTGGTTACACTCCAGAGACAGGATTTGATTTCCAGCTCTAGAGATCAGGTCAAGAATTGCAATAACAATTGGTAATTAGCAGTTAGATCTCAATTTACCACATTAGAAGGTCATTTCTCCAAAGCATTTGGTCTCATGAGAGGAAAGGAATACAGGAGACTATAAACTGTTGAAACTTTGAAATCTGGGAAAGACTGTGGAATCTAAGATGCTCCTTGAAATCTCTAGACATTCTAAGTACAATATAATGAGATCTTTCTTAAAATCTCATTTTTTAAAAATCAATTCATAACTTTAGGCCTTAATTCTGGGTTTTGCATTAATACATACACATAACAAAACAATACTCTTGGCTTAACATTTGTTTGTCATCTTTAAAATGATAATATTCCTGTGAGCATGGATAAAAGAGAGTATGTGAACATAGGGATTTTAAATACTTTCTACTCTCCCCATCAAAAATATGATTAAATTGTGTATCAAAAAAATCTAAACAGTGCAACATGTTTTAAAGTAGAGCTTTACTTTGTGGTATGAATGTGACTGATCTCCGATAATTCACATAAAAACTCAAAAAAAAATGATATGTGGGAAATGTATTTTTTTAATTTTTTAAATTAACTTGAGCTCTGCTATCTAACCTAAATCCCATTAAATTAGAACAAATGTAATCTTAGTCACTGTTGGAACTTCTACACAATCCTCAACTTGATATCATGTTCAAGATTCTGGAATCTTACACTGGGTCCATGTAGTTGGGTGGGGTGAGGTAATCGCTCCATCCATCAATCAATACTCTATAAACTTGACTGCAAAGATCTTCCATTTATTCTGTGTCCTTGTCCATCAGGCCTGGGAGATTTGTTGACTCCGTATGGTGTCACTTGGGATATGGTGATCATATGTGAGGCAGAATTTTTGATGCCTCTGTTACTATATCCAGAGATGCCTTCTGGAGCTTTACCTCTCTGGGGTCTCCCTGCCTCCACCAGGACACTGTCAGAAAATAGGACCCCACTTCCTGACTTTCCAGAGTCTATACATCTCTCTCTTTTCCATAGCTAAGGGAATGTCTTCTGAGCCTTATGGACACACTTTTATCTTTTCTGCTTCTCCCAAGACATCTTTTTTCTCAGAACCTGTCTTTTTACATATAGTAAGATTATTAGCAAACAAATTCCAGGACATATTATAGGTTACCACTACACTGAATGTCATTACATATCTCTCCTCGTCTAAGGCTATGAAGCACAGAGCCTACTAACTGTCTTGGTAGAGAGAAAGAAAAAAGAAAAAAATGAAGATGGAAGAATTAAATGTAAATTAATACCCTGAAATACTATCCAGCCATATTTAGAGAATAAATATTTGAGTATTTCAAAGACATAGATTATATGAATGTTTTGATGATATAATTCAGTAAGAAACAACGTGAATCATTCTAGTATCAGCTAAGTACTAGAAATTCTAAAGGCAAACATTAGTCTTGTACTTATAAAAATGTAGGTATTATTAATGACTGAAGGGAGAATTTTACTTCTAGAATTGTTCACAGCAAGTCTACTAGTTTCATAAAGAGAATAGTATAGTCCTAACAGAAGAGGATGGGTATATCTTTATGACATTAAGAATTGCATAAGTTAAGCACTTTTGGATGCAAGAAACAAAGGCCTCACTTAGGTTACCTCAAGTAATGAAGTTTTATGGCAAAGATCTCTAGAATTTCCATATTGCAGGAGCTTTCAACAGGATATTTGGATGGAAGGGAAAGCTAAACAAATGGTCTTAAATTTTCCTTCCATAACATACCTATTGCTTTTTTATATATATATTGAATGGACTCCTTAATACCACTGATAGAGAATAAGGTTGACAATAAAATATATTAGTATGTTGATATCTAAATAGCATCAGAAAAATTAGTAGATAACTTTTGAAGGAGAACAGGTGTAAAACTGAAATAAAAGCAACAGTACAAAGGCAATGAAAGACAAAAATAAACCAATTTAATTTCAAGTGCTCTCCTAAAAATATAAAAGAAAGTAAAAACCTTCTCTATTCATAAACAGTATGATATGATTTACATATATTTGAAAATAAAGTCAGGTAGCTTTAGGGTTAGCAATAAGGAAGTAGTAAATAAGCAAGTGCCAAACAAGATGACCCAGGACATACTTCAATCTCCTATATTATAATGCTATGATTATACTAGATATAAACCAAATTTTGGTATGGAAGTAATCAGCACTGTGGGCTACCAGAGTTGATACTGAACTTCTCAAGAGAGGTACTAAGAGGGAAGAGAGGTATAGTTAAAGAGGGACATAAAGGCATGGTTTTGAGTTTTATAAATATATAGGTATATATACTTGACAGCTCTGGAGATATTGCAAAAGTCTTGCTTATCTGACTGGCTCTGGACAGGTCTATAAATCTGATAATTCATGTCATTATAATTCTGTTTGCTTTATCTATCTATTTAGTTGCATGGAAGAAACTATAGACAGGGAGAATAGGCAGAGGCTTTTCTTCCTTTTGTCCTGGGGTTGTAGTGACCCAAGTAGTCATTGCCCTTCCCTGACCATCAGCTCTGGGGTTTAGACCTTCCCAGAGAGAGAAAGTTGAACAGTGAATAGTATCAACAGGCCACAGCAATGGTTCCTGAAATCCAATAGCAGCTTAATATATTGACAATTGTCTATTACTATATCATCCAGAAAATTGTATTCTCAAGCAATTAAACCTTATCTCCTGCTAGTTTAGAAGTCATGAAGCATCAAATGTCTTATTTTATTTAATCAATCTCTATTCTTGGTCCAAAGAGTTATGGCTGGGGAAAGGCTGATTTGGTACAGAAAGTATATAAAGAGCTACTTAGAGTTGTTGCAGTGCTGCAGGACTTTGGGCAGGCAGTTTTTGTCAAAAGCAGTTCAGGACATTGCTGGAAACTGAAGCATAGTAGACTCTTTTTGTAATATGTGAATCTGTAGGAAAGGAAGCTCAAAAGTATATCAGTTGAGAATAGAATTTCTTATATAATAATCTATACATTGTGAAGGGAAGTTAGAATTCATGAATTAATTTTAAAACAAAAAAATACAATTTTAACTTAAAACGTACTGCCTAAAAGTTCTGGGGGTGTAAAAGACTATTTTATTTACATAACTTTGATCAATACACAACCTGAGTATAAATCATATTTTAATCTTTTAATGTGTAGGCATTTAGACTACTGAATGAATTCTAGTTCTTCAACACTATCAAGTATTATATTTAATATTGAGCCTGCAACACTGCCAAGCTTATATGCTTTCTCTTTAGTAAAACACATACAAAAAAACAACAATGGCTATCCTTTTCTGGTTATCCAAGAAACAATGGGAACATTTTTTAAGGGATAAGTTATTATATCCTCCTCTATTCTGTGTTCAGCTCACAGCTCTCTGTGGTGATTTCTGTTGGCTATAATTTCCATCACTGGTCACATTTTGGCAATGACTATCAGACAGAGGTAGTTTTCAGTAGTCTTTCCAGAAACAGCATCTCTTGGTTGCAGACCTAAATCTTAGACTATTGGTAGATTCAGATGTCTTTGAGTCAATTCTCACCTATCACTCTGTCAGTTACTCAGGTAAGTTTATTCATGTCTTAATGTATTTTTTATTTTCAATATTTTTTCTTTGACCCATGGGTTGTTTAGAAGTATATTGTTTACTTCCCAAGTGTTTGAAAAATGGAGTAGACATACTTTTATCCATCCTTCTGCTAAGTATAATTCTAAGCTAGGAGCATTACATGTAAAACAAATGTAGGACAACTCTGAAGAGTAGATAGAAGGTAGGAGGCTGGCTAGGGAACTTGGGACCCAAGAAACAATGCAGTGATGAGTTTGCTCTGTTTTCTTATTGCTTCATATATGCCAGACTTAGAGCAGAAGCTAGCAACCTAGACATGCCATTGGGTGCAGACCAAAATAATAACAAAGGAAAAAAGCAACAACAACAAAATTATGCTCCATCCAGATGTCCAAGAAATGGGCAGTCCAGCAAGATAATAGACCATTTTCTAGACCACTTAGTTCCAAACACTTCAGAAAAAATACTGCCCCATCCATAACCATGCTGACAAGGCTGAGTGGTAAGATGTGACTTCCACACCCTCCATGCTGTAACAAGGTACACAAATCCCTCCTCTAGTGTTAAGTCATAAAAGATCTGAGGTATCACTGGAGGCTAATTAAAGAACCTGGACTTTCATACACATATGAAAGAAATGAGGCAACATGTTCACTTCTTTTGCTGGAGTGGTATCAAAAAACCCAGTTAAAATGCTGGAGACACGGCAGTGACCAAGAGAGATTATGACTCTCTTTCCCGAAATTAATATTCTAGTGGGCCCAAATGTTTGTGATATTTAAAACACAATGGTTATAGGGTAATATGTGTTAAAGAATGATTGTGTCTTGCTATTAATGTACAAACCAAAGATAGTGAATATTTGCAAAGAGCAGATAACCAAACAAAAACTCATCTAGCAAGGTGAAGGAGCAAAGTAAGAGACAAGGATTATAAACTTAAGCAACCCAGATAACTGAGGTGTCCACAGTTCTCAATAAAGAATAGTGACTACTTTCCAGATAGAAAAAAATTCATTATGTCCTGGGGTGCATATATATTTTATGGAGTGGCTATATAATAGGACAAAAAAGCATGCCCTTCACGGATGCCCCATAGCTGAGTAATTATTGAGTTATACTAATTTTCAGTATATCCTGAATTCTAATTTGATTTAACTAACTCTTTCCATAATTATGATAGCTTTAACTGTGCTATAGTTTTTTTGTTTTGTTTTTTTTTTGCGGTACACGGGCCTCTCACTGTTGTGGCCTCTCCCGTTGCGGAGCACAGGCTCCGGATGCGCAGGCTCGGCGGCCATGGCTCACAGGCCCAGCTGCTCCGCGGCATGTGGGATCTTCCTGGACTGGGGCTCGAACCCGTGTCCCCTGCATCGGCAGGCCGACTCTCAACCACTGCGCCACCAGGGAAGCCCTGTGCCATAGATATTTTTGTGGATGAAGTTATGTTAACCCTAATTGGTCAATGGTGGGGATTAGAATGAAGAAGGCCGAATATCTTAATATTTTGAACTATAAAGGTATCCTCACTTTTCTTCTAAAATGTTGATATAAGGTGAATTTCTTTAAGCTCTCAATCATGAAGACTTATAAAATAATCTCACATGTAAAGCGGAACTAACACATGGATTTTAAGGATGACGTTAAGCAAAGATATCAAGGGCATGTAATTATTTTTCAAGTAATTTTAAAATATGTATTATCAAAACTAAAAATTATTTTACTTTCTGATATTAGAAGTAAAAAAAGTAGATGTAAGTCAAAGATAACAAAGACATCTGGAGTTACACATATGAGCCACTTTTAGAATGTGTCACTTCCCAGTTTTACTCTTTAGTCTTTTTCACTTAAAAAAGCAACAAAACCCAGTTATGCTAGTATTACTTGTTCGTATCAAGTTGGAAAAAAACTCTTATAGTAACCTTGAAAGTAAAGGAAGTCTGTTTACTTTTAGTGTAATATTTATTAGTAATACTGAGCCTGCAAATTCTAATGCCAGAGAGATAACATGTATGAATAATTATATTTTCTGTGATCTTGAAAAAGGAGATGTTTTTTACATAACAAAGAGGGATGCACATTAATCCATTTTTGCAACATTTTAAAAGTTTTTGTAAACAGGATGAATTGGAAGTCAGATAATTAAAAGTAAAAGTAGAAGACAAGTGATCAGGTTTGGAAAGGGTTTGTTGAAGAGCCCTGTCCGCTCTTTTGTAGCACGTGATAACAGGCCATCTAATCTGTAACTGCACTGTGAGGCACTCATGTCCAGCATGGACATTAGAATGAATTCTCACTACAGATCTTGCAAATTACAGAACAAAACTGAAAAACAACATTTAATATTATGCCTGCCCCTGACATTCCACAGTTTTTACCTTTTCCAGTTTCTCACAGCTAGAGAGGGATGGCCAACTTGCCAATGCTGGGTGGTAGCGGCTTGTTCCTAAAATCAGTGGAAATTTGTACTGGACAAGGTTCAGTTACCTTTGTCCTGTTCATTGGTACCTTATGCTTGTAGAAATTAGAATGAAACTGATGTCAAGTGACTGTTTTGTTCCAAAACCTTCCTGAGTAACGGCTATGTGTTGCCTTCAAAATCAAGTCCTCTTCTGACTAGCAGTCAAGCAAATGGCCTTTCTGGTTGAAATCTTCTTCGTCTTTTTTTTTTTTTTTTAATCATTCATTCATTCATTGGCTGCACTGGGTCTTCCTTGCTGCACGTGGGCTTTCTCTAGTTGCGCTGAGCGGGGCTACTACTCTTCGTTACAGTGCATGTGTTTCTCATTGTGGAGACTTCTCTTTGTTGCGGAGCACTGGCTCTGGGCACACTGGCTTCAGCAGTTGTGGCTCACAGGCTCTAGAGTGCAGGCTCAGTAGTTGCGATGCAAGGGCTTAGTTGTTCCACGGCATGTGGGATCTTCCTGGACCAGGGCTCAAACTTGTGTCCCCTGCACTGGCAGGCAGATTCTTAACCACTGCACCATCAGGGAAGTCTGAAATATTCTTAATATAATTATCTTCCACGATCCTCCACCTGCTTCCTCATCTTCCACATCTCGATCTCCAAAATAACACTCTATTTTTGCATGTGGGACTTTCCATAGTTTTATCAGCTATTCCCTTTGCCCTGCCAGTCCCTTTATTTCCTCTTCTCCAAATTAATGCCACTTTTCAAGGCCTGGCTCAAATGTCACTGTCTCCAGGTACCTTCCTCAATGCTACCATGAGGTTTTCCCTCTGTGTTTCAAGTGTTCTTGTTGGCATCACTGTTATAACACATCACGTTTAGCCTTGTATTAAAATTTTACTGCAAACTTGCCTTCATCCCCGTTAAGACCAGGCCCTGTGTTGTATTTGTCTTGCTTTAAATTGTATCACCTTTTATGTGATCATAATATTTACATATTACATAGCCATCACTTAATGTCTTTTTAATTGAATTTTAGAAGCTAAGAATATATATGTGTGTGTGTGTGTGTGTATATATATATATATATATACATATATATATATATATACACACACACACACACATATATGACATAGAGGCTAAAATAAAAGTACTTAATGGGAAGTTAAGAGAGGTTAGTTGTAAAAGTTTCATGTCTAGATGAGACTGAGTAAAGTAATAGAGGAATTTCTTTTCAAAATAAGGAGGAAAACAGAAAACTAAAACCTAGTACACAAGCAATTTTAGACTTACAATTTAGCCTTAGGACAAGATTCTGAGGCAGAGAACACAAGGTTTAATGCCTGTAAGGGACACACAGGTAATAGAAATGTGGGAAGCAGTTTGAATTATGATGGATAAACTGCTAAAAGAGGGAAGCTATTACCCAGATCCAGTTGATTTTTGTCATGAACTAACATAAGCCCAATACTACCTAACTGGATTTTTAAAGAGAAGGCCAAAATCAGATATTTATGAGAGAACTCACACTTTATTTTAAAATGGCAAATAATTTCAAATTTTTTTCTAAGGTTAAATAAAAGCCCAACATCAATTTACAGTCTCTGATTTCTGTTCTAAGATTTTTATATAAGATTATTGAAATGAAGGAGAAAAGTAAAATTAAGAGCAGTAGTTGGAGATAGTAGAAAATCTAGCATACCTTTTTGAAGTACAGACTTGTAGATCATGTGTGTAGAAATTTGAAAATGGTATAATGGCAAGTATAATCTAAGCCATAACAAGAGAGAACTTTTTTGACATAAAGGTTGATTCTAGAGTTTGAGTTGATCTAACTATAATAACTACTCTTTGTTAACACTGTCTAAGTCCATGTGTCTGGGGCTGTAAACATCCTGCAGATATTTTCTCAATCTTCTGGATAGACCTACATGGTAGGTATTATTACTTCAGATGAAGAAACTGAGGCCTAAGAATGAACTAACTTTCCCCAAGGTTCTTACACAGAAAGAAATTAAATCCAGCTCTTCCAGGCTACAAAGTCTGCCTCCAATTATTTGGGCATAGAATCCGTATGTGTATGTTTAGCTGATTCACATCAGCGCTTTCTGGGGTGCATGGTCTCTAGGTGTTTACAATTCTTTCTGGGCCTGGGAAACTAATGGCGAGTCATTAGACACTGGCAACTCAACTGAAGTGGCCTGAGGAGTTCTACCAGTAACTAGCTGGTATCTCACTTGCTATCTGAAATATCTCTAAGACAGCTGTCAGCCAACAGACTGGAGGGTTTATTACTGATCTAGTAGTACAGTTGAGAAAAAAAAAAAAATTCCTGAAACAGCCAGGTTTTAAGCCATCTATCTAAAGATAAAGAAGGAACAAACTTGAAAGATATATGTAGAATAAATAAGTAGGATTGATTTGGCAATCAGTCTAATGTGTGCAGTAAAAGAAAAAAAAAGATGAGTCAGTGATTAGTATGAAGTTTCTCTTTTAGGATTTTACTGAGTAGATCAAAAGATGATTATAAGGGAGTATGGTACAGGAATAAGATGCAGACGTAGAGAATGGACTTGAGGACACGGGGAGGGGGAAGGGTAAACTGGGTCAAAGTGAGAGTGGTCCAAGTGGCATGGACGTATATACACTACCAAATGTAAAATAGATAGCTACTGGGAAGCAGCCAGATAGCACAGGGAGATCAGCTTGGTGCTTTGTGACCACCTAGAGGAGTGGGATAGGGAGGGTGAGAGGGAGATGCCAGAGGGAGGAGATATGGGGATATATGTATATGTATAGCTGATTCACTTTATTATAAAGCAGAAAATAACACAACCTTGTAAAGCAATTATACTCCAATAAAGATGTTAAAAAAAAAAAGGAGGTAGTATTTTGTGCCAATAGAAATAAATTAAATAAAATATAATACACACTTTGGTTATGTAGTATGAGTCTGGCCCTATTGATGTTAGTTAAACAAGAATCACTGTTATCAATTTCTAGTACAGTTGAGGAGCTTTCTAAAAAAGCTTATTATTTACCTATCATAATTTATTTTTAATCACTAAATTGAGGTTTCTTTATCTGAGTCCTAAAGTTTGGCTTTTATTCTCTTGATAAAACATTGACAAGTTGAGAAGAACATTCACTGAGTGCATTTGATGGGCAAGTATACTTCATGCTGCTTTGGATGAGTAACCTATGAGTGGATTTTGGCCATTTTGTTTTAAGCTGTCAGATAAATTTCTCTTGGGCATCTTTCCTATTGCTGTGCATCTGAGCAAAATAATATTTTATTATTGGTCATAATTAATAATTTATTGAAACATACCAAATGAATGCTCTCAAAATATGGATGTAAATATTATTAGGTCTCTGAATACAGCAGTCCCAGTCACAGTGTGATTTTTGCAATATGAATTGCAGTTATGAGTTAGATCATTTGCTATCAGAACAAGTTGAGACTTATAATATAAAAAATTGACAGATTCTTTCTGCCTACAAATGAGAAAACAGATTTGTAAAATGTGAAATGAGCCATTCTGTCAAAGTAGAATTTGAGTTTCAAGTGTAAACACTTGAGTTAATGGCTGGGGTTTCTCAATCTCAGAAGCTCTGGTGCATGGGGAGGGTGAAGCAGAGGTTACCAGAGCTCTTCAGCATTTTACTTAGAACATCCTTATAGGACTTAATTAGGCAGATTACCTGTTATGCATGGTGTAGTGTGCTGAACATTTTTAAACTGGTATGTCCTCAAGGCAAATGGAAGGCACAGTCGGAAGGAATTACACTCTACACAAATAACTCAGAGCATTTTATTAGTGGACCTCATAGAAATGAAATCTTCCTTGCCAATGCACCATTTAATGTTTAACTCAGTTGAGTACCAAAGAGTTTGTTAAATGTTGAACAGCCATCTGGATTTATGGATCCCTCCCGAGTACCCTTTCAGGGGCTATTTTTTTTTTTTTTCTAGTGACAGCATTGGAGCTTTGAAATGAAACAAAAAACCTTCAGTTTTTAACACTATGTGCTTTGTTCTAAATTATAAGATAAGAGTGCCAGTGTAACTATTTACAAAAAAAAAAAGACAAATTTGGTTGTTGAAAAACAATATTTTATAATTAGAGCTTAAAAAAATTAAAATCACTTAAGATGTGTCCATGAACGGTAACTGTTTACTAATCCTTTCAGGATGCAAATGTTAACTTGCTACATACATGTTAAATTACTGATTCTATTTAATCACTTTATTCGCCTAACCACCTACAGGGAAGGGTCACTATGTCAAGCAATCCTGAATGGTATTTTGTGTGAATTGGAAACAAAGCTTTTAAAGGCCAGAGGTTTAGGAACATAAACCAGATGTACTCATTTTTAAAAGTCTACTTAGTTGTGGGGGGAGAAAGGTCAGACTCTTAGATCTTTTAAAAAATCTTACTGTCAAACACATTCCAAGAAACTAAGCATGTTGCTAGTCTCAGAGTGCTGCTACACTGACTTTTTTTTCCTTTGAATGAAATATTTGCTCTGATCTGTATTGTACGTGAGTTTTTTTCTACATTTAGATCACAATAAGATACTTGAAGATTTTCTTAATCATTTAAAAACCCCTAAAATAAGTCAGAATATTTAAACTTTTCTTTTATAGAAATGATGTTGAATTATGTAAAAACAAATCATAATTCTCAACACGTGTCTGATTTAAATGTCAGTTTTCAATTGTTTGCGGAGCATAAATCTAGGTCATGAAATGGCTATTAAAAAGACTTTTATAAAGATATATTTATATAAAGTTGAATGCCTTTCATCTTTAGGGTGACGATACGCATGATGCATGATGCTCATTTCCATAGTAACAAATTAAATTTAAAAGGAGCTTATTGATATTCACGCTTCAAAATTTTTGTAGGATATAAATTATGTTGAGTTTTTGTTTAAACTATTTTTTATATTGTGTATACAACTCTTCATGTAAAATAGGCATTCTTTATGGTAACATCCTTGATTTACGTTTTCTTAACTGCTGAAACAAATTATGCCAGTGTCTAAGCTGTTACCTGGTTCCCATTTATCTTACTTCCAAAGGCAGCACTGTGTGTATTTAGCAGTGTGTGCTCATGTCTTATGGCCTTGAAGTTGAATCCTGCTTATTAGCTATGTGATCTTGGGTAAATTGTTTAAACTCTTTAAGCCTCAGTTTTGTCAACTACAAAATGGAGATAATAACATATGTATTTCACATGGTTAGTAAGAAAATGAAATGAGAAACTATATAATATTCTAACCTTGTAGCTGGTACAACAGTGCCCTGCACATTGTAAATAGTCAATAAATTTTAGCCACTCAATCCAACCACATAATAAATCAAGTAGTATCTCTGTTTAAGAAACAGTAGTAGAGTTCAGAAAAGCATTGGACTTGTTTTCTAGTTCTAATCCTCTGATCATAGGAAATATCTTTAAAAATCTCTTAGCCCTTTAAATGCCTATATTAAAACAAGCTTTATGGACTACGGTGAAACTCCAATAACCTAGCACCATTGCTCAATAAAGTTATGTAAGCATTTAATTTATACTGCTTTATAAATTTCAGTTTTATTATTAAAAATAATTTCAGTTTAAACAGATTAGGTTTATATCTGCATCATTTGTGTGTGGCAAAGCCTACAAGTTGCTTCCTGACATCTTCCTTAGTAATAGAATTCCTGATTTCTAGCTGTCCGCATGGACATCTGGAAAAAATGTTGTATTTCCTAGCCTCAGTGCTCTGTTTACTAGCAGAAAGCAAATCATGCTGAGCTCTAACATGACACCATAACTGGGAAAAACTGCCTGCTGCCTGGCAAAATGTTGCCTATGTTGTACCCCTTTGATAACAGAATCACTAGTAATTTACTCGTGTTGAAACACACACTCATTCTGCATATAGATTTGTCTTTCTTGCCCACAGTGATGCTTCAAACAATATCCGTAAACATACTGGACACCTTCTTCAGTCTAATATATCCCACATACTATTGCTTCTTACCAAGGATCCCACTTTACAGTAAAAGAATTGGAGCAAATGGATAGTGATCACAGTATTCAATAATCTTACCAGGTGCTCCATCATCCAGATAGAGTGAGCCTTAGAAAAGACCACCATATTTACTACTCAGTAACGGCACCAACTGAAAAATAACCTGATAAGATTTGGTGATGTATGTACATGCATAATCTTCTTAACTAACAACCAGTACAGTGGTGTTTTTGCCACAGATGGAATAACGTGTCTGGGAAGCAAGGGTAGGAGCGGCACTCTTTCCACTTTATGACCGATTTACAAAAAGTTGCTTCTAATCCCTGTGAACTCGACCTCTCCTACTTTAGAGATCTTAGTCCCCAAAGAAGAAACTCTTCCACCAGGAGACACAGTGGTAGCTCTACTGGACTCAGAGTTGAGCCTGCCACCTGGCCATTCTATCTTCTCATGACAATCAATAGGCACAAAAGAAGTTTGCTGTTACTGTGGTGATTGATCCTCATTAAACAGGGGAAAGAGGATGGCTGTTGTACATTAGGACACAGAAAAGATTTGAACTCAGTGCATGTCTGATGTGCCTGAAAGAACTGCCATATCCACTGCTAAAAATTTAATGGAAAAACCGTAGCACCTCAACATAGGCAAGACTGCTGAGAGTCCTGACCTTCTGATGTGAATGTTTGAGCTGCCACAAAATAAAGGCTCTTGTGAGGCTGTGGATGAGAAGCAAATAAAACATGGACTTGAAGGTAGAGGAAGGAAATTGAAAATACCAAGCATGTCATCTCTACCAGACATAAATGAGGGCTTCAGTAGGTAACCACATATTCTTCCTTCTTCTGTGATGTTAACTTACTCTACTTTTTTCCTCCATCTCTTCCTTTCTCCTACAATTTTATATCCAGTGTGGGTTGTGGTTAATTTTATAATTTTATCCTTGGTTTACAAGATAACAAGACATGGCTATGACTGAATTAGTGGAGAAATGATCACACAGAGATGGGAAGAAGGCTTGATAGGAGTCATTTTCATTTATAGAGTGATAGTTGCATCATGTTAGCTGGGATCACACTGTGGTTTCAGTTGCTGTTGCTTTGAAACTGAAACTTAGATTTAGGATGAAGAGTATTATGGATAGCAAGTACCTATAGGGGAAAACCTTGGCTCAGACAACCTTGGCTCCAAACACTCTTTACTGTGCTATCTTGCACTGCAAAGGCTGGAAAATGAAAAACCCCATTTTCAGGTCTCTGATTATCTAGAGTTCTGTTGTAATTTAGTTTCTGACAAATGCATTTTATGTCTTAGATTTGGAGCTGAGTTATGTGGCAAGAGGCGCAGAATATGATGCATCCATTTTGATGATAAGGTTTGTAGCAGAGGCATCAAGGAACCTAATTAGATGACTCCGTGAAATGTTGTGTGCAGCACCCCCCACTGGAGCAAGACAGTGAGGTTCTATAGTTTACAGCCTCCAGATTCATTGCTTTCTTACAATGGCAGTGGCACCTTAGCTGCTCATATCAGAGGCACTGTGGTTTGGGGAACTGGGAAATTTATTTCTCCACTCTGATCTTTGGAGTGGAGAAATAAATTTCTTGACTAAATCACTCAGCCCTTACAATAATTCTATCTGGTCAATATACAATTTAATTAACTTCAGTGTAACAAACTATTTATTCTGCACCTGCCCCATGCAAAACTACATATTAGTACAAAGAGGAAGATGATGTGACCTTTGCTCAAGGAACTCACACTCTTATAGGAGAGTCAGTCACTATGATTCATCACACTCTAAAATAATGGAAGAAAAAATTATTGGGGTGGCCAAAAATTTTGTTCGGGTGTTTTCCATTAAGATGTTACAGAAAAACCTGAACAAATTTTTGGCCAACCCAATAAATGCTACAGGAACTTAAAGAAAAGGGATTAATTCTATTTGGTATTGGATAAGATTCCATAAACATTGAGCCTTAAATAGAGAAAACTGCATAATTTTAACAAAGAATTTAAGGTGGTAAGGAAGCATTCCTCAGCATTTGAGATTGAGGAACTGGAATCCAGTGCTTGGGCAAAGAGTCTGTCAAATACAGATGAACACTGAGTTTGTCCATGACTGGAAAACCTAGAGTGTGAAAGGGAGACCTAAGGGAATCAGTCTAGAAAAGTAAGCTGGGGATCAGATAGCACTGATAATTAAGTGCAAACGGAGTTTAGAGGTTAATTTGTTTTGTTTTTTGTAGGCAACGAAGACTGACAGATCTCAGTTACAGGAAGAAAATTGTGGAGCTAGTGTATAGATTAGATTAAATGTGAGCAAGGGAAGAATATGTAGAAGACCAGGAGGTTATTGCCATAGAAGGGGATGTAATCAAGGCAATACTATAAAGAATGAAGAAAGACAGATAGACTTCATAGACATCATAGAGTAAAATCAACAGAGCTTGGTCTCCTACTGAATATGAAAGTTGATTTTAAAAAGTTATACTCAAAATGGCTTCATATTTTCTAAACTGAATTCCTGGAGACATAATGAGACCAGTGACTGCAATTGGAAACACAGGGGCAAAGCAGATCAGATAGAAAATCTGTTGAGTTCTGTTCTGATTTGCTGCACTGGAAATACCTACATGAGGTCTATCCAGAGATGTCCCAATAGATTTTTAAAGTCTTGAATTCAAAAGTGAAGCCAAGGTTACAAATGAAGATTTTTGAGTCATGTACTTCAAAACTAAAGATGGCATCTGACAGGCATTCTAAGCAATTCCAGTCCGCCATTGTGGTTTGTCACAGCATCACCAGCAAACTTTCCAACAATTAGGAGCCACATCCAAGTAGTTTCTAAAACGTTGAAAGGTAATGGAGAGAATAGTAGTTAATTAGAATGAGAAGAGCACTGTTTAAATCACTGAGATGCTCTTGAGGACTTTTACACACACTGGGCAAGATTTTACTTTTTTTTTTTTTTTTTTTTTTTTTTGCGGTACGCGGGCCTCTCACTGTTGTGGCGGAGGAACTTAAAGAAGCCTGTGCTCCCGTTGCGGAGCACAGGCTCCGGACGTGCAGGCTCAGCGGCCATGGCTCACGGGCCCAGCCGCTTCGCGGCATGTGGGATCTTCCCGGACCGGGGCACGAACCCATGTTCCCTGCATTGGCAGGCAGACTCTCAACCACTGTGCCACCAGGGAATCCCAACACTGGGCAAGATTTTAAAGGCAGTCAGAACCACTTGGATTATTTCTGTTAATTTAGACTTTTTTATCCACTACCTGATAAGGTTTGGAAAACTTAAGATATATTTTTAAGAATGTTTAATTTAAAATTTGTATGAGCATACTTTCCTCTTAAACATGTTCCTCATTCTAAATTGCTCAACACGTTTTCACAAACTTCCAGAATTCATAGTATTTTTCAAGGGATAACAGACACTCATCAAAACATAAATTCTCTTCTTCCAGTTTTGGTGGGGTTAGAGATTTTGATTTGTTATAACCCACCCTCCTGCTCCTTGTTTGATGGAATAGACTGAGATTACATTTATTTGGTCCTTTTTAAGCATTCCAATGAAAATATAAGAAAAAAAAATAATGACTAAGTTATGTCTGATGGTGTACTCATATATGCATTAATAATAGATGGTGAAATCCTTTTTTCTAAAAGAAATTTGATCTACATAACTTACTGTGGAAGAAAATCACAGTTTCACACTGCTGACTTTACTACTGAAGATTTTGATGGGATTTTTTGTGTGTAAAGCAGTTCAAAAGATTAAAAGAAAAAATCTGCTGCCTGTGATATAATTTCAATCAAAGAGATTGCAAAGAAAGGAAAATAATTGAAAACAAGCATATCAAGAAATAAGATATGGTGATACCAATCAGTTTTGTGTGTGTAGTTTTAATTACAAGTAAACTCCAATACCAACAGAATACTAGCAAAGTACTTTGTGCTGAGGAAACAGAGTCAAAGAAATCGCCTATAGACTTAGTGTCATGGAAACAAAGAATTTTAGAGCTGGAACTTTCCTCAGAGACTACCTAGCACAATCCCCTCATTTTATCCATGAGGAAATTTAAGTCCACAGAGGCAATGTGATTGCTTATGGTTTTATGACTATTAATGTCAGAGAGAAGGAATAAAAATGGATCTACTCTTTACTTGAGAAATTGTACTAACCCCACAAGTCAGTATTTTTGCCTCCTTCTCTCTCTTAAACAGATGAGAAAGAGAGAGTCAGAAATATGTGCTAGAGTCAAATTGCAATGACAAGGCTGTATGACTTTTTTTTTTTTTCCCCTCTCAGCCATAGTTGGAAGTATCTAAATAAAAATGTCAATTCCTGAAAATTCTCTTTCTGTATGAGAGGGACTCAGACATGGATAGTGTGACTTGAAGATCAGTCCATAAAGTATAGTGCCATAGATTATAAACTTGACACTAAGTTGTCCTGGAACACTGCAAGAAACTCACAGAACCTTGGTGAAATATTTAAAATTTTTGAAGTATCCCTCTGCGCAGTATATGTTGAATACCATGCAAACTGCTAGCTTGACATAGTTCACAGTTTTAATATTAGGTTATTTTCCTTTTGATGGTGTCATATTTTTGCAAAACTGGGATTTGGCAATTGTGATAAAAAGCAAATCTCAAGAGAAAACAATGTGTCACAGGAAATTAAGATAGTGGTATCAGATGAGATTACACTAAGTGTATGGTATACAGCAGCCATAGTCATCTCACTTATGTCATTGTATTTAGAAATAAAATAAATAATTTTTCTTCTGATTTCTATATATGACTTTTTTTGCAAATGCTTATTAAGTTGTTTGGGCCTAACTACTTAGTAAATGAAACTGTTAGGTATTTATTTCATCATGAAATAATATTGGAACACCAAGGGAACCATAAACTGAGAACCTCTGAGAACCACATAGATGCCCTTCTTCTCTGAGCAGATCAAGTGTCCACCCACAAGTGAAGCTGGGGACCTGGAAACTGCCTTCTGTGAGGAAATGTAGAACAAAAAGAAGTAATACTTCTTAACACTAAAAATGATTTTTTATCATAAACATGTATTTCACAGCTCACTATATATGGTACTACTCTTGGAATTAAGGAAGTCAGACTACTGAATGCAATATTCTCTGATGTAAATAAGCCCAGTATATACACAACCTACTCCATTCTTTCATCAACCAGGTCCTGCTACATTTTGTCCTGCCGCACTGGCTCCACTGTACAGGAAATACTATCCTACAGCTTTTGTATAGTAGCTTTCTCTAAACCTTTTGTTCAGTTTCTTTATAAAGTAAGATTACACAATTCATGTTATTTAGTGATGTCAGATAACCTAAAATAGCAAATTAATTTATTTTAAAGAGTGAATTATACTTTAGGACTTTTTATAATCTTCTATGAAAAAAATTCTCTGAACAATCAGAATTTCTAAAGCTAATAATAGCATTTGGTTTATGATTACAAGGCCACTTTAAAACATGAGTTTTCTACATGAAGATTTACTGAGAGCAACAAACATTTTGAGGAATATAGAACTTCATTAGAGGCAACTTATTTCTAGAAAGATACTTTACAAGCTAAAACTAAAGAAATTATAACCAAATTAATTTTTAGAACTCTCTAATCCATCCTTTGTCTACACTTCTGCAAGATTTTTTTGGTTTGTTTTATTGTTCAAAGAAGAAACAATCACTCAAACCCTGGAGGGTGAAATCAGAGGAGTAAATTAAGAGAAAGAACTCCTTAGCCATTTAAACCTGAGGTCAAGGCATACTTTAGAGGCCTTAATGTTTCTCTAGTTTCAGTTGCCTGCCAAATCTTCAGATAATTCTTGAATCAATTCAATTCTTCAATCAGTTCAATCAGTTCACTCATCAGTATGTTTCAGTGTGTACTGAGAAAAAATTATAATATTACTCCGTAATTACTTGTAGACACTTGTACATTTTAATTTTTCCTTAACATATTTTTATGTGAAATAAAGGTGATTTTATGTCTGTCTTTGGGGAGTTCACATGCTGATAGAGAGGCTGGAGGTTTGATCATAGGAACCTGAATTACCACAAAACAAAACAAAACAAAACACACACACACAGTACAACAAGGGTACAATAAGAGAATCCTGAGTAGTGTTGAGTAAAGTCAACTAATGGTTTATAAGGGAGAAGACTCTAGAAGTTTGCCAACTAAGAATTGTTAACCATTACCTATGTAATTGTAAAATAGGTATTTGGGTAGAATCATTGGGCAGTATACCTCTAAGTAGTTCTGATAAATAAATATGCTTTTTTTTTCCTGTAAAAAAATGCAAAACTGTCAAAATCTTTTTTTTTTTTGGTATAAATTCTAGATAGAAATACTGGTACACGAGGGAAGTTCCAGATGCAAGACCAGCACGTGGTACACTGTACATGACACACTAATGCTTATCATTTCCAGAACTGAAAACTTTTTCTAAATCTAAGAAGCACAACATATGTCAATACAGAGACAGAAAGGAGCATTACCTTCAAAAGGACAACATGTGACACAGATGTAGTGAGTCTGACTGCTTTATAGATGGCTTGAGAATAATATGGTAACACTATGGAAATCAATTTGCCAATATGTAGCAGGAGCATTTAAATAGTAATTCCTATTGATCCAATGATTTCACAACTATGAATCTCTCCTCAAGGAAACAAGAAACAAAAACAGAAATATAGATCAATGGAACAGGATAGAAAGCCCAGAAATAAACCCACACACCTATGGTCAATTAATCTACAACAAAGGAGACAAGAATATACAATGGAGAAAAGACAGTCTCTTCAATAAGAAGTGCTGGGAAAACTGGACAGTTACATGTAAAAGAATGAAATTAGAACATTCTCTAACACCATACACAAAAATAAACTCAAAATGGGTTAAAGACCTAAATGTAAAACTGGATACTATAAAACTCCTAGAGGAAAACATAAGAACACTCTTTGACATAAATCACAGCAATATCTTTCTGGATCAGTCTCCTAGAGTAATGAAAATAAAAACAAAAATAAACAAATGAGATCTAATTAAATTTAAAAGCTTCTGCACAGCAAAGAAAACCAACAAAATGAAAAGACAACCCATGGAATGGGAGAAAATATTTGCAAATGATGCAACAAACAAGGGGCTAATATCCAAAATATACAAACAACACACACAACTCAATATCAAAAAAAGAAACAATCAAAAAATAGGCTGAAGACCTAAATAGACATTTCTCCAAAGAAGACATACAGATGGCCAAAAGGTACATGAAAAGATGCTCAACATGGCTAATTATTAAAGAAACACAAATCAGAACTACAACGAGGTATCACCTCACACCAGTCAGAATAACCATCATCAAAAAGTCCTCAAATAGGGCTTCCCTGGTGGCGCAGTGGTTGAGAGTCTGCCTGCCAGGGGACATGGGTTCGTGCCCAGGTCCGGGAAGATCCCACATGCCGCAGAGCGGCTGGGCCCGTGAGCCATGGCCACTGAGTCTGCGCGTCTGGAGCCTGTGCGCCGCAACGGGAGAGGCCACAACAGTGAGAGGACCACGTACCGCAAAAAAAAAAAAAAAAAAGTCCTCAAATAATAAATGCTGGAGAGGGTGTGGAGAAAAAGAAACCCTCCTACACTGTTGGTGGGAAGGTAAATTGGTACAGCCACTATGGAGAACAGTATGGAGGTTCCTTAAAAAACTAAAACAGAGCTATCATATGATCCTGCAATCCCATTCCTGGGCATATATCCAGAAAAAAGCATAATTCGAAAAGATACATGCACTCCAATGTTCAATGCAGCACTATTTACAATAGCCAGGACATGAAAACAACCTAAATGTCCATTGACAGATGAATGGATAAAGAAGATGTGGTATAAGCATGCAATGGAATATTACTCAGCCATAAAAAAGAATGAAATAATGCTGTTTGCAGCAACACAGATGGACCTAGAAATTATCATACTAAGTGAAGTAAGCCAGAGAAAGACAAATATTATACATGGAATCTTAAAAAATGATATAAATCAACTTATACACAAAACAGAAATAGATCCACAGACATAGAAAACAAACTTATGGTTACCAAAGGGGATGTGAGGGGTAAATTAGAAGTTTGAGACTAACATATACACACTACTATTTATAAAATAGGTAACCAACAAGGGCCTACTGTGTAGCACAGGGAACTCTGCTCAGTATTTTGTAATAACCTATAAGGGAAAAGAATCTGAAAAAGTGTATATATATATATATATATATAGAGAGAGAGAGAGAGAGAGAGAGAGAGAGAGAGAGACACACATGTGTATCTATATATACACATATATATATATACACATATATATGTATAACTGAATCACTTTGTTGTAGACCTGAAACTAACACAGCATTGTAAATCAACTATACTCCACTTTAAAAAAATAGGCAACAAGCAGAAATTTTAAATAGAAAAGAAAGACACCTTCCAAAGATGTGCTTTGCAACTTTATATATAATAGCAAAAACTAAATATCACCTGTTAAATATTATGAAAAGCATTAATAAAATATACTATAACTTCTGATAGAATACTAAATGGTCTAAAATATTTATAAAGAATAATAACTTATTCTTATACAACACTAATTATATGGCAGAAATTGAATACTTTACTTACAGCTAGTAACCGGCAAAGCCAGGAGTGAAACCTAGGAAGACGGGCTTCAGAGTCTATATTCTAATTACTACATGCAGTGTCATTAGAAAGTGCTTGTGATATGAAGCTACATGAATAGTTGTTTTGTTTTTTTTTTAAAGGCAGGATAGTAACCTGCATTCCAGGATTACCTTGTGATACAAAAAATATGTAAAGGAAAGACTGAAAAGTATTGTACAAAGAGATACTAGTTTATTATGAAAGATAATTTTTCTGTTTCTTTATATATTTTCTACTTTTTCTCAGTTTCTAAAATAACTTTCTTGTGAATATTTTTAATACTTTAGAAGGCTATTTATACCTTAAAATGATAGGAAGATGAATCTGATATAACAAACAATCTCAATAGGACACCTACTATTGCTATGTATCATAGATTTGACATACCTCAAACAAAGTCAGTGGTTTCTCTAATTTTAAAAATTGTTATAATCCTATATTGCAAGTGGTAGTCTGCAATTCTTTGCTTGCTATCACAAGGACCAAGATTGCTGGTCCGGGTCTTCCACTGACCTCCTAGGTTGAAGCTATTTGACACAACGCACATAAACCGGTAACACAAAGTCAGTGGTTTCTCTAATTTTAAAAATTGTTATGATCCTATATTTGCCTATAGATGTGATGTATCAGTCAAATGTCTTAAAATAAAATATAATTAATGTGCACTTTGTGAAGCAAGTGGAATTAAAATGCCAGGAACTTAGATGCAGTATTAAAATGTTAAGCATAGAAAAAAAATGTCCTGATAGAAAATTCAGTAAATTTCGTGTTTATTACTAAATTTGACAGAGTATGAAGGGGCAGAAACAATGAAGAGCAGGGTAGTTTTCCTTTCATGCCTACCTGATCTGCTGAATGAGAATACAACTGTGGAAATTTGGGAGGGATAAAGAAGAGAGGGAAATAGCCAGGAGGGAAAAGAGAATGCTTAGGACATACCTAAGAATTAGAACTGAGAGAGAAAGAGATTGGAAGAAGAAAAGCTGGAAAGGAAATCAGTGGGAAACAATTGGAAATAGCACATACTTTGGAGGTATATTGAAGCTCAGTATAATAAAGAAATTCCAGGTTAGCCTTATCTAGTGGTTATCTCAGTGAAAAAGGTCAAAACAGGCAGAAATCTAAGCCTGCTTTTATGACCATAGTTAATTTGCTCTCCTAAAATCTATGCAGTCTCAGACGCATTCATTACAATGATCATCTGTCAGCAGCAAATCTTTAAACATATATTATAAGACCTTCAAATGTTAGGTACTAGTTAACATAACAACATAGCATCTTTCATAGGTAAACCCTTTTTCTGAATGATTTTAATTGACAGTACCCAATCATTTTCAAATAAACATTTATGAAAGAGCAGAAGCAGCAGTTTAACATGCCATTTAAAAAAACTGACAGTAACTTGGGAAAAGAAAACTAGATTTTTGTGTGTGTGAAACCTAAATGCTTACTCTAAGCAATATGGCATGTTTAGCTGATTCAGCAATACCTTTACCATCTCTTTGTCAATTTAGTCCCAGAATACATCTTTGCTTAGACATTTTAGTTGGATGTTGCAAAAGGTTACTGTAATAGTGTTCATTTATAAATAATTAATGATATAATAAAGAGGCCTGAATTTGACTACATAGCCACTGAATAAATAAGAACAAAGCAAATTAGCAGGAATACAATTTGATTTTCACACTACAGTGGGAGCTAGGTTTTTAGTTTGATCGATGGCTTTATGAAAACGCTTCTATTTATTTTTCGTGTTACTTAATTTAATCACTATGCTGAAGTAGCTGAAAGGTAAAACCTCATAGAACACCCTTTGTGAATTAATATAAATTTCATTTTAGCTAAGGTTTTGTTAAAAATCCTTATTTAGCACTGATTTTGCCTTTAAGCAGGTGATTTAAAAATTAGGTTTGTAATTGAACAAAGTTTAGACAGCCAACATCTTGAAATTAGCAAGGGCAAAATGTACAAAGAAAACCCCCAAATCCTCTGAGATAAGAAGCATAGGAAGCACAGTCTTGGTTCTTGATCATTTTGTTTTAACTAGACTGGCAATCACCAGGTTCGGCAAGCACTGAGTAGCCTGAAAATTTTGAAATGGATTCAGTTCTGTAAATCACATGACTTGCCTTCTTAACTGCTTGACCTCTGTTTTCTTCTCTTTCTTAAGAAATGAAGTGTGGATAATTGAAAGTCAATAGTTGAAAAGTTTTTATACTATGTGCTATAACTGTCCAATGGCACTCACTTTATTTGATTTTTCTGTTAATGTTTGGATGCCCTCCCACCTCACCCTCAGCATTCTCTTTACTGATTTCGTCTTAAAAAAAAAAAAACAAAAACACTGTCTGAAGTTATAACAAACTTTCTAGAACATGACAATGGTGCTAGTTGTCCAATCATTAGGTATTAGTGGTTGAGACCAAAAAAAAAAAAGCAATACTAAAAATAGACAAACAGATAAAATCCTGCTGAATATGTGTTCCAGCAGTAGGAAAATGGTATAACAAATTAAATAAATAAGCTCATGCAAAATACATGGTTCAACAAGAAAGAATTTGATTTCCCTCTGAAATCTGTGAAATTGGAAATCAAGCTGCCAATCATATCTAAGAAATGATTTAAAGTTATATGGTGGAAAGAACAAAAGAACTGAGTAGAATTTTATTTTGGACTGGACATATTTTCGGAGTCTACATATTGCAAGACATTTTATATTAAGAAGTTAAGACACAGCTACTACACAAGCATTTAAGGCAATCATTCCAGACACTTCAGATGCACTGCTGAATACGGAATTATCTTTATGATAATTTTAATCTTTGGATAATTTAAATCCAAAATTCCTGTTGAAAACTGTACTGTCCTCAGTGATTTGGATTGGTATTAATGCTTTATCTCAAACAAGGGAATAAATTATAGTCTTCCACATAGATACAAAGAATTTACCAACAAGATTTGTTTAATTTCCTTTCACGTATGAGAGAAGTTTACATGTATTTCTTTTTATCTATCTAAATTGTGAATTATTTGCTTACTGTAAAATATTAGTATGCTGAAAGATATGCATTTATTTGTAAGATGATAATACAGCCTTTGGCATCTATTACTAAGTTCACATTAGCTTTGTAGCTATGTCTTTAAGAGATTCTACTACCCACACAGAATTGGTTTTAAACATCCCCTCCCTGGGGTCTTGAAGAACTTCCTGTTAATGAACTATACTGCTTCCATCCACCACTACTTTGCTGTTGAAAAGCTTTTCCTAAATGTCACATCGAAATCCACAAATTCTATATCTACAAACACAGAGATTTCACATGCTGCAAGTATAAGTATGCAATTTTTAAACTTTATTCTAGAAATTATCAATAATTTTATTGGACCATAACATTCAATTCAAGGCAGCATTCTTAGAATTTGAGCAATATATGTTCATTTTAGTAGATATAGTTTGGAGAGACACTCCATTCACTCAATATTTTCCTTTTCTTCCCATGCATAAAATCCAGATGTTATTAACAATTCACAAAAAAAAAATTTAGAGATTGGAAGTGACATATGAGATTGCAACATAGATGAGAAGGGTTGTTATTACATGGTGACAAATATAGCTTATAAGTCACCAGGGAGCTGACTATTTCAATTTTTCTTTTTCTTTTTTTTTTTTAATATTTATAGACATACTGGTAGACTATATATAATCATCCTGGAAAACGCATCTGTAAAAATAAAATGGCTAAATGTCTCCTAATTAAATATAATTATAAGTTAAACTGTTTTCTGTCATATGAATAAAATATACTCATGTAAAATTTAGATTCCAAAACTAAACAAGCTTAAAGTACCTTTGTGAGGAACAGTTGCAGTTGTGAATTCCTACTAGTGTGTCAAGGTCTCCTGTTCTTATGTGTTTTCATATTTATTCCAAATTCATTCCTAACTATGAGTTATTACCAGAGATAAAATATTTTGTGATTTTTTATTTATTATTTTAACTTAGCCAGATATTTCAAGACTACTTAGAAAATGAATAAGAAGGAAGCTTCCTTTTTTCCCTCAAAATATCAGACCTGGAAAAGTAGAAAAAAATATTTCTCACTTCAATCATTTGCATATATTAAACTTAATAATTTGAATGCTCTATCACTTCAAATCAAATAAGTCGTAAAAATATACTAACTTAATAAAGCCACCCAATGCATCTCTTTGGGGAGTTACAGAGGCAGAGGTAATGAAAACACTACTAAATTCTTGATTAGAATTAATAAATATGTTTTGTATTAATAATGACCTGAAAAGTGTTTGTCATCCTCTAGATATATACCAAAAAACAGAAAATAAAAACTGGCTAGGAATTAGATTTCCAAATGTCATTTACTAGTAAATATTAAGTGGAGTTTGGGGTTAACTTAGAACTACTAAACAGGTTCAGAATGGCCATCCTAATGAATTCAGGTGCAGTCTACTCTTATTATTGCTTTTTATGACATACATAAGACTGCCCATAGATTGAAATGTCTGATCATAAGAAATACGCTTCTACTATATTTTCAAATTCTTTGAAAATTATATTCATTTAAATCAGGTAATATCTTTGGAGACTGCTGCATTCTGAGTTTAGTGCATATCAATTGACAGCTAACTTGTAGACTTATTTAGAATTTTCTACTTCAATGCTAAGCCAGATATGAATTTATTCATTTTCTCCTCATTCTCCCCCTTTTACAAAACTGTTATCCAGTTCCATCCTATAGGCTTTTGATTAGCACAATGCAGTTGACTTACCAAAACATAGCCAAGTGAGAGATGGATTAATATGTCAACTATAATTGACAACTGGATGTCTAGTACCAGTTTGGTATAATTCCATGGGGTTTCAGGACTTCTAGTTGAATACTTTCAGTCAGGAAAAAAAATGTTTCAGTAAAGTTAATATTTCAAATATTCCTGCATACTTATACAACACATTAAAGGCTAAAATCATTTGGTATTATCCCAATGTGTTAGATAGTTTTAAACCTAATACTTTGTAATGAGTATACTATACCCCTACACTTGCTCATTTTCCGGTATGGAAGGAGACAAGGGAAGAAAAACACTTTGTAAATGCACAGACCAGTATAAAGTGCCTGACATATAGGATTATGAACTTCAGTGGGCTACATGTCTTTCAGCAGGCCCGGAGGATTCTAGCTGCACTTTACTCCCAATTAGTATGGTGAGGAAAGAACTCAAAATAAAAAACATATAACATTAATAGTCCTCTGGACAACAAATCATAAATAGAAACTCACAACTAATATTTCCTAAGTGACCCAGAGACTGATGTTTCCATTTTTACAGTTCACTTACCTGAAAAATGAGACTGAGAAAGCATACATCAGACGATTGTGAGAGTAAGTTAATTGGTGATTGTACAAAACCAGGGTAGTCACATACATATCTAATAGAAAATGTTAAAATACACAAAGTGACCAGAGAATATACCTGCAAAGGTCAGCGGATATGTACAGAATTCTTTTGCAGTAGCAGCTACTACAGTGACCACAAAGTATATTCTAGAAAGCAAAACATGGATTACCCTTAAGCTTACACAGGAGACTAAATTCAGGGGAAACTGCATTCCCTAGTTCCTACTCTCAAAAGAGACAACAGTACAGCCAGGCTCTGAGGTTAAGGCACTGTATATATGGTTTTAGGAATCATTTCCAGCCAGATTTTTCAAAGAGCACATTTAAAGAAATCTGTGAGGAGCAATGACAGTCAAAATTGTTCCTACAGAGAAATAGAATTATTTGCAGAAGTATGGTGGAAGCAACTAGCACAAATGAAAATGAAGAGTTTGAACAGCCCCTGTAGTTTGCTGCCTCCATTACAGTTTCATTCCATCGTCAGATGGTCAACGTATTCACGGAAAACACGGGTGAACAGCTGTTTGTGACAAGATTGTAGATTGTCCCTTCTAGCTACCTCCTAATTTGCCTTCTAAGATAAAGATGAACAAAATAACTGTAAAGAATAAGCTCTAATTATGATGAGGGAAAATTATTCCTCAAGCTGAAGCATAAGCAATCTCCTTTGTCCAAATAAACATTATTTTTGCCAAATATTAGATGCCCTGTAACTTTTCTTTCATGTACCTTTTTTTTTTCAGGAAAAAAAAAAAATCTCGATTCTGTGCAAGAGGTTAAACAATAGCCCTTGAATTTTAATGCTTCTTAGCAAGAAGTTTTTCCAGAGCTTACTTTTCTTCCTTATTTTTAAAAGCACTATACTCAAAAGAAAAGGTTTAAGCCTTTATAAAAAGCTTTCAATGTCATATTTGAGAATAAAAATTCTCTTTCCAAATAATATATACAACTTCAACTGAATCAATCTGATCAATATCTTTAAATAACATAAAAATGTACTGTCTTTATAATTTCATCTTTAATAAGGAGAAACTTTATATACACATTAATTCTTTCAGCAGAATTCATTGAGCAATTCATTTGAGTAAAATATTCTGCCCAAAAAAGGGAACAAAGATGAATTTGCCCTTCTTACAAGTAGCTCACATTCTTGCTGGGAAGCAAGACATGTACAAATAGACACAATATCATGTCAACATATGTTATTATGGCATCCACATGGTGGTAGAAAATAGTTAAATAGTAAAAACAGAGGCCGCTGTGCCCAGAGAAGTGCAGAATAGTGCTTCTTCACAAGGATCTGCCTAATGGACCATCCCTACCTTGAGAGATCTTCTTCTTTCCGAAAAGCAGCATGACTTTCTCTGGCTGACGAGTGGCAAATAACAGCAGAAAAATAAATTATAAGTAGCTGCCCATCCAAATATACAATTTGTCAAAGACATAAAGACAGCTCAAAAAAAAAAAAGAAGGTGAAATGCCTCAGAGCCCTGCAAATGGTAACAGCGCCTTCATGATCCTATGAAAACAAATTGGTATTTTACACTATATTGAAGGAAAGTAGCTCCTGTTTTATACAGTGACTGGAAATTCAGTATTTAACCCCTGAGCAGTAATGATGCAGAAACTGGGAACAATCTCTGATTAGTTTTAAAAATCCCAATACAAAAAAAAAAAACAAACAAACAGAATTCTCTAGCTTAGATGGCTATGGAATAAGTACCTCATAGGGTTTAAAAAAAAAAAAAAGGAGACTTGATTATTAAGGAAAAGAAATGCTCTAAATCAGATCAAGTCAAAGGCAGTTTCTTGAGCCACACTGGCTAAGCATTTCAAAGCTTAAGTGAAGGGGAATGGTACTGATGAACCTAGTGGCAGGGCAGGAATAAAGACGCAGACATAGAGAATGGACGTGAGGACATGGCGGGGGAGGAGGGTGAGAGGGGGAAGCTGGGGCGAAGTGAGAGAAGCATTGACATATATACACTACCAAATGTAAAATATATAGCTAGTGGGAAGCAGCCACATAGCACAGGGGGATCAGCTTGGTGCTTTGTGACCACCTAGAAGGGTGGGATAGGGAGGGTGGGAGGGAGGGGATAAGGGGATATATGTATACCTATGGCTGATTCACTTTGTTGTACAATAGAAGCTAACACAGCATTGTGAGACAATTATACTCCAGTAAAGATATATTAAAAAAATAATTAAAATATCCGAAGGGTTAAAAAAAAAGAAAATAATACAAGAATTTTGCTACTTATATTTATGGTTTGCTAGGTGTATTATCATGATTGAATAAAGAAGCCATGTATGTACTTTTTGTGTTTCATAGTATGTGTTTAATCAGTCTGTGCTATTCCCTTCTTCACACTAATTTTTTCTGGATTAATGAATCTCTTGTTACTCTTATGGATAGAAAGCTGAATAAGATAGACCTTAGTTCTTGGTGCTCAAATGGGGAAAGGCATAAATCCAAGAAAACACACTGTAGTATTGTTGGCTATAACAAACAACTGGAACAGCCTAAATCCCAATAAAAATAACAAATGAGTAATTTATGACTACCCATGCAGGCATTAAAAGTTTAAGGTAAATGGTATAAGATATAAAGGTATAAGGCTGTTTTGATACACAAAGAGGATCACAATTGAATAAAATCAAGCTGCATATTGAAAAGACAGTATTTTCTTTAAAAAAAAAAACTGTATATAGCTGACTGTATATATATGAGAAGATATGCAGAGAAAAAAAAGGAACTCTGAAAGAACTTACATCAGGCTGTTTAAAGTGTTTACTTCTGAATCAGGGAACTGAGGCAACTGAATAGTTATCTACTCTCTCTACATAGTTTCTCCATATATTTATTGTGTACAACTTCAGTGTTTATATTCTTCTTACAAAAACATGTTATTTCTGACGTTTAAAAGCTATTTACCAAAAAATAAGTAAACTGTGTCTCCAAAATGAGCAGAGTAGTTGTGAAGGATCTACTAAAGAATGTGGCTTAGACATAGCTATCCGTGTCACCTGTGCTATATCCCACACTCAATAAAGATAAGACAAGGAGTGTGTGAGAGCACAAATAAGAGTAGCCAACTTGGAACAATTAGCTGGTGGATGAAGTAGGAAGGGCAGAGAAGGGTCAGGAAACTAGGGAAGAACTCTCAGAGGAGAAAACTTCCTAAAAAGGGAACGAGGGCCTGAGTCAAGCTCACCAAGAAGAGAAGGTTGGAAAACACATTCCAGGCTGATTAAATAGTACTAAAAAGAGCATGGAGGTGTAAGACTTGGTGTTGTGTTCGGAGAACAGTGAAAAATATAGTTGAATAATGGGGTGGGTGGAGATAATAGTGAAAAACAAGACAAGCAGAATAAATTAGGATCAGACTATAAATGCGTGAAGGATCCCAGGGGCCATGTTATATAGATTTGGAAAGTTTTTAAGCAAGACAGGCACAGACTTATATTTTTGAAAGTTATACTATTGGCAAGTGGGAAAAAGAACTAGAGCAGGGGAACATTCCTAGATTTTAAAACATTTTTATTTCAAGATGAGGAGGCCTTTTTGGAGGAGATGTTCAATACAGGATGGAGGCAATATGTCCCAGGCTTGGATGGAAATGTTTTTAAACATATGTTTTATCATTAATATCATGGAGCGTATGCTCAAAATCCTATATACAGCATATTCTTGGCTTATCACCAAAAATTATTTATTACGCACCCACCTGCATATGAAATTATAGCAGTCTAAATCCCTTGCAAATGTCAAATGTATGTTTTAACGTGTGTGCCACATAATACACATAAAGCACTGTAACTTCTCTTCAACCCCCTCCAGTACTGTCTTGAATCTCAAGAATATCACATATATTAAACTTCAATGAACAAAGAAACAGTTTGAGAATTTTTCTATATAATTCAATTCAATAAGAATGCATGTTGTGGAGGCAGAGGTGAAAAGATGAACAGAAAATAGACAATATGCTTCCTAGTTTAACGAAAGTTATAATGTAAGTGGAGAGGGGGGAAAAATCTTATAGACGTGAAATGGTTGGTTCCTGAGGCAACATTTGAGCATGTATACAATGATAAAGTGCATACTGTGAAAGCACTGAAGGGATCCTTGGTCAGGAAAAGATCACCATGAGCTGGTTAGTTAGATAAGGAGGTGAGTTTAACACTTTTACTAATAAAATATATCTAAAATCGCTAACAATTTAAAAAGCAGAAAACGTAGAATGGCCTTTCAATTGCTACCCAGATTTGTAGTTCAATGTGACCTTGTAGAATTGTTAAACTTTAGCATTGAACCCTGGTATAATTCAGGAATAGGAACATGCTTTTGAACACTATGTAGCTTAGCTTAAATTTAATTAATTTCTTATATTTCAAAAACAATGCAATAAGTAAGTTGTATTTGGTTTACTTATATTTTCCATTTATCAACCTGCCTTAAGATTATTGTTTCTTACAGTCATGACAGAATGAGAGCTGGAATGGTGGTGGAGATGAAACATACAAGGGAGGGAGGCAGACAAAACCCTTCTAATTTTACCATTCTGCTCATTGACACACCTCCTCTTTCACCTACTTTATTGAGTATTCCTTGCACTATTGATCTAGTATTTATGATTAATGTATAATGTTATACATATGTTTAAAAAGTACACAGTTATGGGCCCAAAATACACCTGTGCCTACAAGGTTCCTGCAGGTTAATGTCTTCTGCTAGGGAAAATGGCCTCATTTGCATTGACTTTCAATGAGATCCTGTAGGCAAACACCTGAAGCCAATCATTTGCAGATACCTGCCCGCAGGCATAAGTGTGCTATCAGAGAGCCTGTATACCCTATGCCTATAGTGTTTAGCTTATTTGGCTGTGGATAACTTAAAATTTGGGCCATTGAGCCAATAGACAGTGACTGCACATACTTGTGGAAACTAATCTGCATTTGGAATGCATGGAGAGGGCATGGTCAGTGATAGAAATAAACCTGATGATAGAAAAGGTGTTTGGTCTCTAAAAAAAAGAAAAGTAATAAGTAATCTTATTTATTTATAACTCCTAATATGAAAGAGTTATACATATGAAAGCAATGAGGTAAAAATAAATTGCAACATAGTTGAGGTGTCAATAATAATTATAGGGAATTTAGAGAAGAGCAATCAAATGTTTGATTTACAAAAGAATACATTATCAGTGTCTTCCAATAATAGGAGATTTAAGTGTTGCTTTGTATCATATTTATTTTCCCATAAATATGTTTTGAAAATTTTCTCGGCCAAGTCACAAAAGTTTATTCAAGCATATATTTTTTTTTCAAATATTTATTGAGTGTTTACTGCATGATATGCTTAGGGAGGGACATTTTCTAATATAAAAATAAATAAGAAACCTATTAAGGAGGAAATAAGGAGTAAAAATAACCATAGTACAATGTGACTGGCTCCTACACTATAGACCTATAGTTATTTTTGATAACTCATTGGACGGAGTGATTACTTCTTTGCCAGCTCCTTTTCTTGCCAATGTGATTTAGGGTCCAGGGATTTAGTCCTTGAAGCCCCCTCTTCTCTGCCTATACTCTCTCTCAAGCTACTATCAAGCAGTCTCTCAGCTTTTAAGGGTCATCAATGCACTAATGACTACCAATCTCCAAATACATGTATCCAACTACCTACCGGACATTTCCACCTATATGTCTAGTAGGCATCTCAAGATTATTATGGCCAAAACACAACTCTTGATATATGACCCCTCCACACACAACCTGCTCCTACCTTAGTCAAATGCATTCATCCTGTGGCTCAGGCTAAAAATTTATCTTTTGCTCCTATCTCTTCCTTACATTCCATAACCAATATATCAGCAAGTACTATAGCCTCTAACTTTTAATTTTATCCTGAATTTGGTTAGTTTCCATAACATTCACTCTTCTCACTTTAGTTTAAGCCTCCATCATCTTTCATGTACCTACTCAATCTCTCAACTGGCCTCCTGGCTTCCATTCCTGACCCTTTAATCTATCTCCCACTTGGGAGCCAAGTGCCCTTTCTAAATCTTAAAACAAGATTATATCACTTCCTGTCTTAAAATTTTCATTGGCTTCCAGTCATACAAAGTTTAAACCCAATGCCATGACCTTACAATGCCCTGCTTCTGGCTTCTGTCTCACTCTCTGCACTCATCTCCCACTTCTGTCCTCCTCATTCCTTCTGTTTTTACTACTCTTGTCTTTTTGTGCTGACCTAGATGTTTTACTCTTGCTGTTACCCTTGCCAGGCAAACTCTTCTCATAGATGTCACATGATTCACTCCATCATTGCATTGAACATTTTCTGAACTATCCCTTCCCCATAGATGCTTTCCGGACCACCTACCTAAGAAAATCTACTCATATTCTCTTTCCTGCATTAGTTTTCTTCATGTAACACAGCCTTTCCTTTAAAATTATCTATTTACTTTTATATTTTTATTGCCTCTTCCAAAGGCAGTAAGCTTCATGAGGGCAAGGACTTGTTTCTTATTTTCACTGCTGTTTCCATAAGCTTAGAAATGTACTTAAAACATTGTGACTATCCAATAAACATTATTAGAATGCATGAATGAAAGAGGAGTTGGTACTTGATTTTGATCAGAAAGAATGAATAAATATATCGCATGAGTAAAGGACATTCCAGAAAGGGATGGTAAGTAAAAGTTTGGAGATGTAAACAGCATGGGGCATGCACAAATGGTTAATAGTTCCCTGTGGGTGGAGTACTCTTGGAATCATGATAAAGATTCAGATACTTGTGTAAATTCCATTCACACATGGACCCTGAACCAAAGAAAAAGCAGCAAATGGATAGAATTAAAACCTTATTATTAGCCTTTATAATGTTTCACATTATTTCTGCAATCTGTAAAATAAATGTTATTAAAGGACAAGGAAAGTGATTCCACCAAACCCTTGATGAAGTACACTCTTTCAACTGTTCATAATTTGTCTCTAAATGTCATTGACAGTATCATGATGCATATGTAAAAGTGGGACTAAACCCCCGGAGTGACGTGTAACCCTTGTGCCAATAGATACAGGTTTGGCCAGGGACACTCATATTTAAGACTCATCATATTTTGTGGCTTAGTCTCTTCATCTCTCTGGCTGAATGGAGCCTTACCTCAAACAGAGCCACCTGATGTTGTCTTGTTACGTGCCAGGTGAATCTGTCTACTGCTGTCAAGTTCAGGACTGTGTATAGCTGTGTTGCAGCATGTTAACATCCTCCTGTCCACCCAGTCCAAGTTTACTTCAGAGCAATGCCTCTGCCCTCAATTATTTGGAGCTTTATAGTCATCCAATACTAATAATACTTTATTAGTGGCATAATAAACAGGATACAGAGCGCAGAGTGTCCAGCTGGTCATAGCTTGTGGATCACTTAATCTTTCTCCTTGTTTTCATATCTGACTTATGAATGAATTTGACATAGTGGTTTGGAGACAGAGGACAAAGTCTGTCACAAGACCTGTAGCTTGATGATTATCTGGACATGCTCTTTGGTTACCTTTAGAACAACACCCTTTAAGGTGTGATGATGGAGAGTCCTATGCACCAAGCTCATAGGTCAACAAGGTTAAAATTAATATGCCAAGCTGAGTCCTAATGAAGAAATGATTTCTAGAAGAGGCTGATGCTTAGGAAAATATTAAATATGAGAACTTAAACCCTGCTACAGCAGATAACTTGCCTTTCTTGATTGATGCTCTATTTCTAGCACCTGGCCTGTCTTGAAATTTTGAATAAACATTTTAATTAGCTAATCTAGTTCTCCCCATTAGGCAGTAAGTTCATGGAGGGTAGGACCTTTGTCTAAAATAAAGTAGACCATCACAGGACTATTTGATATAACTCTCTGTGATGATGAAAATGATTTGTAATTCTGTGCTGTCCCACACGGTAGTCACTAGACTTGTACGGCTAGTAAGAATGTGAAATTTAGTTAGCACAAATGAAGAACTGAATTTTTAACTGTTAAAAATGTTATTTTATATAAAAATAGCCATCTGTGACTAGTGGTTAATGTGTTGGACAGAACAGATCTGGAGTATTCAGAGTAACATGACCTTTTATCTTTTAATATATAGTACGTGTATTTTAAGTTGTCAGAAAACCCTTTCATTATTTGAAACATACACACACATAAAACAGGATTGAGACCATTTGGAACTGGCCATGCCTATTTATGGGCAAGATACCTGGAAAAGATTTTTTAATGTTCCCAAATGTTTTGCTTGAATTTCCTGTTAACAACAATACCCCTTGGTATCCAAAAGAACTTATTGAAATGGAAATCATAAATTTTGAAGTTAGTACAAAATAAAGTCATTAATAAAATCATTAAACTGTCAAAACTCCTAGGTTATAAAGCATTTGAAGCAAACAAGGTACGCCTAATATTTTCTCTCTTCATTGCTTGTGTGAAGAGGATGGCAAGGAGGATTGTCTATAATTTTCCTTCTTGACAAAAAGATAAAATTCTCACAGATGAATGGTGATGTGTTCCTACTTTCTTCTATTAATCCATTCATTTTAAGATGAAGAGAATACGGGAAGGAGTGTTTTCTAACCATTTTCTAATTTTCATTAAACTGAATGAAGACAGTATGTTTATTAAGTTGCTAGAAACTTTCTCACAGTGACTTTTGCAGCTGTGCAAACTAGCCCCCCACTCTCTTCTCCACTGACAACTTCATTTTAAATAAAAGTTATGACTTGTTCTCCCTGAGTTCTCTCTTCCCTTTCTGTAAATCCCAAATTACCTTCCACTTTCATCCTGGGTCACAAAGAATTTTTACTGGAAAACTAAGTAAAAAGCATGGTATTCATGAATTTCTTTGAGTGTCTGCCGCTTTGTGTAAAGAACTAATAAAGACTTCTTAGGATCACTCTGGAGAACTTTATGCTGTTTCATGTCTGTGGCAGGAGTTTCTCTAGCAAATTTCACCTTTATGGTAAAAACATGAAGAATATATAAACTACATGTGGACAAGAGGTAGCAGAATATTTACTGGATTTGTGTTTAACCAGGTATTTAATAGTCATACAACACACAACATACCTGAAGCATGTGACAGTCATCATCATCCTTTATAGACAAATTTTAATTACAACTTTGATTTTTGTTTCAATTCACTAGGGTTAAATTGTCTATATCGACCTTCAAATACAGATGTTTCAAATTTATTTTTCTTAAAAACATTTTATTTTTAGAAAAGTTTTACTTATACACATATGCAGTTTTTGTGCAGCAAAAATTACTGTAGAAGAGTAATGCTTAGAACAATTCGGAACAATTAAACAAATCATTCTCCATATTTTATCCTGGTTCTTTGCTAAACGTATAATTTCCACTAACATCTCAATGTGTATGAGTCACAAACTCTACCCCTGACTTTTCCACTAAATTCTCGTCCAGCAATTCACTAGACTATGAAGACAGGACCATCTCTTATTCACCATTTATTTTTAAGGCCCCAGTAGAATGCTCATGGTCAGGGATCAGTATATACAAGAATTAGTGACTGAGTTTTTAACTGCCTTCTGGAAAATGACAATTAAAACCATCACCCTCCTAATGCCAAATTGCTTCTCTTCCATTTTAATTTCTGTTAGTGAATCACACTCTTCCAGTCACAGTCCTGAAGTCATCTTCACCTTGATTGATATCTTCATTCCCTTTGCCAGATAGATGTTAAATTCTATCTTTAACAAAATTAAGTCACTTCTCCCATTCATCTTCTAATCTCATTCCCACTGCCAAAATTTTATTTTAGGACTTTATTAATGATATTGAATGAATTGTGCCCCCCTAAAATTCATATGTTGAAGACCTAACCCAATGTGACCATATTTGGATATGGGGCCCAGGGGTCCATAAGAAGGTAGATAAGGTTAAACGGGATCATACATAGGGGGCCATGATCCAATATAAGAAGAGACTTTAGAGCAGCCTCCTTCTTAGTGAGGGGTGAAAAAAAGAGAAGAGGTCATGTGAGCACATAGCAAGATGGAAATCACCTACAAGCCAGGAAGAGCTATCTCTATGGAAACCAACTATACCGGTACTCCCCTCTCAGACTTCTGGCCTCCAGAACTATGAGTAACTAAATGTCCTCTGTTTAAGCCACTCATTCTATGGTATTTTGATATGGCAACCTGAGCCAAAACGATTACCTTTGCCTGGAATATTACATCAGCTTTTTTACTGGGATTATAACTAGGCCTCTTCTTTACATCACTCTAACTAGGATTCTGTGATCAGATATTCCAAAGAATAGCACAGACTCAAATGTGTCTAATATCTTCTCATTTTTCTAGCATATAGTAATAATAGTTAATAAATCACTGGTTATTACATGCCAGGACTAAGCACTCTACTTGCATTGTTGCACTTCATATTTAGAATCGTATGAATGATATGATATCTTTAATCCTCAGTTTGCAGAGACTTTTAAGCAATTTGCCCAATATCACAGAGCTAACCAATAATGAGACAGGGCATAAAGCCACAATGTCGCATAAAAAGGCCACAATGCAACACTGTATTACATAGGTTTGCTTAACTTGGCATGAAAGGGAAGTAGAAACTCAAGTGAAGGCTACTGCAATATTTTGGATAAGTATCGTGTAGACAGTTGGCAGAATGAACAGAATCACAGGCAAAAATCAACTGGATCTGAGGATATATCACAGGCAAAAATCAGCTGGACATATCACAGGGAAAAATATCACATATCACAGGCAAAAATCAACTGGATCTGAGGATACATCGTAAATCATGGATTATAACATGGTCTACAATGACTTGAATGAAAATCTCAACTTTATAAGAAGTTACAAGTCTTATTTACTTGATTTCTATCAAATGCATCAGAAATCTATTGCCTTTTTTCAAATTCTAAAACATCACATTTTATGATAGATATCCTGACTCCTTTAAGATTCATCTCAATCTTATTTTTCTAAACATTTACCTTCACTTTAGTCCTTTCCTTGGTATAATTAAGCTCCTACCACCTTTGGTCTTATTTCATACTTTTATAGTTAGAAGATTTCTTTTGCTAATTATACATTTAGAATCTTGTTCCTGTACTTCCCACTGAATTGTGCTGAATATCTGCCTTATGACCAGTGCTCAATGACTGTTGATATGAATCATACAATACAGTAACAATCTTTAGTTTTATCATTTGCAAGAATGAATAGCTTTATAAATAATAAATTTGCTTATAAGCTCTTGGAAGAAATGTTTTAATTTTTTTTCAATTAAAATTATTAATTTGGTCTAATGTAAATGAAAGTCTATAAGGAATTTGCTGAAGTTGAGGTGTTTATCTTTTAAATTGTTTAATCCCAGAAGGATACTACTGTTAACATGTATAACAGTATCCATCCCAATTTTTCAAAGAAAAGCTATTATACAATTGCAATGAAAATGATCACAAATGTTGTTATTATGGTTAATTACCTTTGAAATTAAGAGACAATGAACACATATTAAGGTCCACAAAACTTTACGTCTGTCAGGGATTATGAACAGTCATATAGAAATAGAACCTAGGCCAGAGGTCTTTTTTTATTATTTTGTCTAAAAACTATTTTATACTTTTAACATTTTTTTGTAACTAAGGCTTCAAGTTTTACAGCATTATATAGCACAAATAGTGCTAAATGGGATATATAAAATAACTTTGATCAAAATTAAAATAAAGAGCTAATTTCCATTAGGAACACTTAGGGAACAATTCGTAGTTCAGAGTATACACCTGCCTTACAAGGAAAATAACTTTTGTCCAATGAATTATTTTATTGATAAAGCTCATAACCAATAAATTTTCAACTAGACAGGAGAGAAATAGCCACATTTCTTTTTGATTGGTGTTACTTCTAGCCACTGAAACTCATACCAGATATTTGTCCCTTATACAACCACTGAAAGATAGCCACTTATAACTCTGTTTTCAAAAATCTACAATACTGACTATAAAACTCAAGAATATCAAGATATGCTACATAAATATGATTACTGAGGAAACTTTTCTAAAGCAAGAAAAAATAGTCCCTACTCCCATTAATACTATTAGTGGCAGTAGTTATTTATAAGAAATATCAGCTGCATTAAACATTCTAATGCTGCCAAAGGCTGTAGACAGAGAGCAAGCCTAACACCCAGTTTTAAAACAAGAAAAGTAACTTGGAATTTAAGAGCTCAAGAAAACCACAGAGACCACCTGAACCATTCTATGTCATCAGAGCAGAAATTAAGTCTGTCTTCCCATTAGGACTAGAATTTTTTTGGATCTTGCATATGTCATTGTAACATCAGCCCTGGCATGGATCTTAGAACATCATGAATTTTTGAAAAAATTAAATATTTGCTAAATGAATTAATAAAACCAGACAGTTGTTTTGCAGACAGTTGTTTAGAGCAGGTTTAGGTCAAAATCAAAAGGATGGTACACAGATATTATATGTACCTCCTGCCCTGACACATGCATAGCTTTTCCTATTATCAACATCCACCACCAAAGTGGTGCATTTGTTACAATTTATAAACTTACATTGACACATGTTTATTACCCAAACTCCATAGTTTACATTAGGGTTCACTCTTGGTGCTGTATGTTCTATGGGTTTAGGTGAATTTAATGACATGTGTCCACCATTATAGTATCAGACAGAATATTTTCACTGCCCTATAAACCCTCTGTGATCTGCCTACTCATCCCTCCCCCCCAATTAACCCCTTGATAACAACGGATTTTTTTTTACTATCTCCATAGTTCATCCTTTACAGATTGTTATATAGATGAAATCATACAGTATGTACATTTCCAGATTTGTTTCTTTCACTTAGTAATATGCATGTTTATTACCTGTCTTTTAGTGACTTGATAACTCATTTTCTCTTAACATGAAATACTATTCCATTGTCTGAATGTACCACATTTTATTTATTCATTAACCTTCTGAAGGACATCTTGGTTGCTTCCAAGTTTTAGCAATTATGAATAAAGCTGCAATAAACATCTATGGGCAGGTTTTTGTGTGGACATATGTTTTCAACCCCTTTGGGTAAATACCAAGAATTGTGATTCCTAGATCATATGAAAAAATAATGTTTAGTTTTGTAAGAAACCAACAAACTGTCTTCCAAAGTAGCTGTACCATTTTGCAATCCCACCAGCAATGAATGAGACTGTTATTACACATTTTCACACGCATTCGGTGCTGTCAGTGTTCTGGATTTGGGCCATTCTAATAGATGTGTGGTGGTATTTCATTGTTGTTTTAATTTGCATTTCTCTGATGACATATGATATGGAGCATCTTTTCATATGCTTATTTGTCATCTGTACATCTTCTTTGGTGAAATATCAGTTAAGGTCTTTGGCTCATTTTTTTTTAATTGGGTTGTTTGATTTCTTATTGACTTTTAAGAGTTTTCTGTATATTTTGGGTAGCAGTTCTTTATCAGATGTGTCTTTTGCAAATATTTTCTCCCAATCTGTGGCTTGTCTTTTCCATTCTCTTGACAATGGCTTTCTTAGAGCAGAAATTTATAATTTTAATGAAGTCCAGCTTGTCAAGTTTTTCTTTCATGGATTGTGCCTTTGATATTGTATCTAAAAATGTCATTTAGATTTTTTCCTATGTTATCTTTAGGGAGTTTTATAGTTTTGTGTTTTACATGTAGGTCTGTGATTCATTTTAAGTTAATTCTTGTGATGGGAGTAAAGGAGTAAGGTGTATGTCAAGATTCCTTAGTCCTTAGTGGTTTATTTGTTGTTGTTGCTTTTGTTGTTGTTGTTTTTGCATGTGGATTTCCAGATTTTCTAGCACCATTTGTTGAAAAGACTATCCATTGTAATGCCTTTTTGCTCATTTGTCAAAGATTGGTTGACTATATTTATGCAGGTCTATTTCTAGACTATCTATTCTGTTCCATTAATCTGTCTGTCTATTATTTTGCCAATACCACACTCTTGTGGCACTACTGTTGCTTTGTACTAAGCCTGGAAGTCAGGTAGTATCAGACCTCCAATTTTGTTCTTATCTTTCAATATTAAATTGACTATTCTGGGTCTTTTTCCTCTCCACATAAATTTTAGAATTAGTCTGTCAGTATCTTCCAGATAACTTGCTGGGATTGCATTAAATCTATAGAAGAAGTTGGGAAGAGCTGACATTTTTACAACCTTGAGTAGTTCCAGCTATGAACATGAAATATCTCTCCATTTATCGATACTTAGTTCCTGATTTCATTTATTGTAGATTTGTAGTTTTCCTTACACAGATCATTTACATATTTTGTTAGATTTATAACTAAATATTTCATTGGGAAGGTTCTAATGTGAATATTATTGTAATTTTAATTTTAAATTTCACTTGTTAATTGCTAGTATATAGGAAAGCAACTTAATTTTATATATTAACCCTGTGTCATGCAACCTTGCTATAATCACTTATTAGTTCCAGGAGGGTTATTGTTTGTTTTCTGTCAATCTGTCAGAGTTTCTATGTAGACAATCATGCCACATGCAAACAAAGACAGTTTTATTTATTTCTTCCCAATCAGTGTACTTTTATTTCCTCTTCTTGTCTTATTACATTTAGCTAGGACTTTCAGTACAATATCCAAAAGCAAGGGTGAAAGGGGACATCCTTGTCTTGTTCCTGATCTTACTGGAAAAGCTTGTCATTTCTCCCCATGAAGGACGATGTTAGAAGTAGGCTTTTTGTATTCAATAGATATGCATTATCAAATTGAGGAAGTTTCTGTCTATTCCTATTTTACTGAGAGTTTTTTTTTTTTTTAACATAAATGTGTGTTGGGTTTTGTCAAATGTTTTTTCTGCATCTATTGATATAATCATTAATTTTTTTTAGTATACTGATGTGATGAATTACATTAATTGACTCTTAGATGTTAACCTTGCATATCTGGGATAATTTCCACTTGGTCATGGTGTATAATTATGTTTATATACTATTGGATTCAATTTAATAATATTTCACTGAGGATTTTTGCATTTATGTTCATGAGAGACATTGATCTATAGTTTTCTTGTAATGTATGTCTGGGTTTGATACTAGGGTTATGCTGAGCTCATAAAATGAGTCAGGATATATTCCCTCAGCTTCTATATTCTGAAAGAGATTTTAGACAATTGATATAACTTCTTCCTTAAAGGTTTGATAGAATGTCTCTGTGATCTAATCTGTGCCTGGTGCTGTTTTGGAAGGTTATTAGCTATTGATTCAACTTGTTTAATAGATATAGGCTTACTCAGCTTGTCTTTTTCATCTTGTGTGTGTTTTGGCAGATTGTCTTTCAAGGAATTGGCTCATTTTGATAAATTATCAAATCTATGAGCATAGAGTTGTTATTTGTATTCTCTTACTATCTTTTAATGTTCATAGAATCTGTAGTGATGTCCCCTCTTCTATTTCTCATATTATTAATTTGTGTTCTCTTTTTTTTTCTTAGTCAGTCATGCCAAACACTTACCCATTTTATTGCTCTTTTCAAAGAACCAGCTTTGATTTATTGATTTTCTCTACTGATTTTCTGTTTCAATTCACTGATTTATGTTCTGATTTTTATTTCTTTTCTTTCACTTACTTTGGATTTAATTTGCTCTTCTTTTTCTAGTTTCCTAAGGTTAAAGCTTAGATTACTGAGTTTAGAGATTTCTTTTTTTCTAATAAATACATTCAGTGCTATAAATTTCCTTCTAAGCACTGTTTTTGGTGTATCCCAAAAATTCTGAAAAGTTGTGTTTTTTTCATTTAGTTCAAAATATATTTAACTTTCTCTTGAATGTTCTTCTTTGACCCATGTGCTATTTAGAAGTAGGTTTTTTAATCTCCATGTATTTGGGGATTTTCCAGTTATCTTCTGTTGTCAATTTCTAGTTTAATTCCATTGTGGTCCTAGAGTAGCCATTGCATAACTTTTATTACTTTAAGTTTGTTAAGGTATGTTTTACGTCCTATAATGTGGTCTATCTTGGTGAATGTTCTCTGTAAGCTTCACAAGAAAGTGTATTCTGCTGTTGTGGGATAAACTATTCTGTGTATATCCATTGTACTGAGTTGATTGATAGAGTGGTTGAGTTCAACCATGTCCTTACTAACTTTCTCCCTGTTGGATCCATCTATTTCTGAAAGAAGTTGTTGAAGTCTCCAGGTATGATAGTGGATTCTTCTATTTCTCCTCTCAGTTCTATTAGGTTTTGCCTCATTCATTTTGATGCTCTCTTATTAAATACATACACATAAATAATTTTCATGCCTTTAAAAAACAGAAAAAAATTGTCAGGTCCTTTGGAGGACTGACTCCTTTATCATTATACAATGCTCCTCTTTTTCCCTGATAACTTTCTTTGATTTAAAGCCTATTCTGTCTGAAATTAAAGTGGCTACTCCTGCTTTCTTTTGATTAGTATATCATGGTATATTTTTCTCAATCATTTACTTTTAATCTACACATGTCTTTACATTTAAGAAGGGTTCCTTGTAGACAATACATAGTTGGGTCTGTTTTTTGAGCTGCTTTATCAATCTCTGTCTTTTAATTGGTGCACTTAGACAACTGACATACAAAGTGATTATTGATACAGTTGGATTAATGTTTACCAGGTTTGGTACTGTTTTCTATTTGTTACTCTTGTTCTTTGTTCCTATTCTTATACACTTTTTTTGCCTGTCATAGTTTTAATTTAGCATTTATAATGATTCTTTCTTTTTTCCTTGCTTAACATATAGTTTATACTTCTTTTCAAACTTTTTTTAATGATCAACCTAGAGTTTGCAACGTACATTTACACTAATTCAAGTCCACTTTCAAATAACACTGTGTCACTTCACAGGTAGTGTGAGTACCTTATAATAACAAAATAATCCTAATGGCTCTCTCCTGTCCCTTGAATCATTGTTGTCATTTATTTCACTTATATATAAACATATATAATCAAGTGCATTCTTGCTATTATTTTGATCATATTGTTATTTGTTAGAGCAATAGCTTTAGAATAGCTTTAAAATAAGCATAAGCATTCTAAAGCAATAGCTTTAGAATAGCTTTAAATAAAATAAACTTAAAGTAAAATAAGCGTTCTAAAGCAATAACTTTAGAATAGCTTTAAAATAATGAAAGCAATAGCTTTGCTTATTTTACTAACCTTTGTGATCATGCCATCATTGAGTATGTGAAAAGGGATAAAACTAATGAATTACTGTTTAGATATTAGCAGGGTTTTAATTTTATTGACAGTATAAACATTGAAAAAGTTCTTTAAAGAAAATGATAGCATTGTTGTCTCTGGAGTATTTCAAATCAGGATAGACTCTAAACTGAAAAATTGTTTCCAGAAAAAAAATTATAAAATTAATGCTTTAAAGCATTTGGCTTAAGACTTCTGTAATAAACAATATGATTCTCTTTTATATAAACTATCAAAATGCATTTCATGGGTAATTTCAGAACTTTCCACTTTACTTGAGTGACAGCTCAACAAGTGGTCATGGTGGAGGCTAATACACTATAGTGAGAGTGATATTCATTATAAATTAGAGAAGGCTTGTTTAAACTGGAAGAGTTGAGTCCACTGCAATTGTAATGTTAAGAACAAACATGATATTTGATGTTATAAGATATAAATGTACGTTCCAGTTATTCAGTTTCATGAACTGCTCTTGAAAGTATTTTCCATTATACTGTTTCTTTACTTTGAAGTGGTTTGTGACACACATGAAGTGATTATTACCATGGCAAGTATCCAGATTGCTAGATATTGGAAACTGAAACCTCATATGAGGAGAACAGTCCCTGAATACCTTTATTATTCACACTGGAATCAATGACATATTATTTAGTTACTGCAGTTTGTAAAACCATCGGATTTGTTCTGTTTTGAACAAAGAAATTCATTTTTTTCTTCCTAACTTCTTCCTTGCTACAACAGAGTTTTTGGTAAGATCATGTCAACACATCCTCTATAAATTCATTATAAAAGTGAAAAAAGCCCCAGCTAAACTTTCAGACTGGGGGCCTTCAGAAGGAGTAGTATTTATAGGTAGTTTGGAGGGAAGTAATCCAGGATAGTGAAGTGTCAGCAAAGATCACTGACTATTCCTTTAGCTGGGAGAGAAAAGGACCCATCGGGGTCTTTGTCCAAATCTTGTCAGTGATGTTTACAATGTTCAAGTTTTATTTGGAACTCAAAAAATGAATTACACAGAAAAGCAGCACAAAGTGGTTTTGGTTGATGTTATTTCTTTAGATTTATTATAGCTCTAAGTTTGAAAACCTATATATAAAAGAGAAATTTTCTGTGAGCAATAGAATGATAACACAATTCAGAACAGAGTGGAGAAAGTAAGCATATATATTCATATGGCATGCCCTTGACCAATATACTGTGCTTATATATATATATATATATATATATATATATATATATATATATATATATATATATATATATATATTAGCAAAGACACAGTAATAATGAATGTGTTGGCAACTTTCAGTTACATAGCATTTACCAATGTGGATATAATTATAATTGTATCTGCTTGATTGAAGTGTAATGAAGTACATCAGGTTTTCCTCCCTATCCAAAAATAGAGCATTCCTATTAAACCTTTTGTAGGTTGACATGGCATAAGGCAAAGAAGCAATTACCTTAGGGCACATCTTGCTAATGGATGCACAAAAGAAACCAAGATAAAGCACAGATGCTCACAGACAGAGTTCAAATCTATGGCAGCTTGATCACTGAGATGCTAAGTGTAGTTCCTGGGGAAGGAGTTTTGTGGTGCTACTCTAGCTGCATGCTGCCTCTATAACAGCTCACTGCAAAACAAACCCTGAACACTATTTTCAATTTTTGCCTTTGTGCATAAAAGGGAAAATCCTCTTTGGATTTTTCCTTTGATTAGAAAAAAACAGGTACTAATGTCAGTCTTTCATAAAAGCTAAGTGGCATGCAGTAAATTTTTGAAAAGCAGGGGGTACCTGTATCTACCCTTGTTCTAAAAATTATCTTAAAAATCTTTAGATAATTTTAATAATGCTTAGAAAAAGTATATCAAATTATTTTCTACAATTTTGGGGGTGGGGAGCCTCTTATCTCTATAAAATACCTAGGTCTGAAAAACAGTTTTTTGATATAAGCTTTTGCTTGTTGTTCACATTTTTAACACATATATCTCAGGGTATTATTGCTTTTTATTTTTTTCCTTAGTCAACTATACTTCCCATGGAGTCTAAATCTTAAATTATTTGTTAGCCTCTTTTAGCCCACTTAAATAACCTTTTTTTAAAATACAACATGTATACATATTTTTTTGTTTCTAAAAATTCTAAACCAAGAAGATGGAATATTCTTGCTCAATGGAACACTTGTTATAAACGTATACATATAAATTTAATCAGTATTTAAAATATTAACACCTCTAAGGCCTGAATGAAATATTAATTTTCTGTCCAAAAGTATCACCACTAAAAATAGATACATGCTTCATTCATTTATTGCACATTTTGTTCACTTAACATATATTATTTGAATGAATTTTTAATTCTGCCATGTTATAAATGATATGTGGTAAACAAAGGGTGACAAGTATTGCAAAAGCCATCTGTTTTGATTTTTTTTAACTCTATAAATTAAAAAAAAAAACTTTTTCAGTTGGGTCTGAAGCAATTTACAGTATCATTATAAAAGCATAACTTTTATAATATTCTCAATTTCTCATGCAAAATCATTATAATGATTTTGTGAGCTAGAAGTATTGTGGGCTAGAGAGAAAAGAAAGAACTATCATTTATTCTAGTAGTTTGACTCAAAAAACAGCCTATAGGATAATATGAAATGGTCTACTTTTCCCCCAGATGTTGAGTACAAATAATAGCATTAATCTTATATGCCACATCACATGCCAGACTAAATTATAAGTACCAAGCAGGATTGTTTCAGTCATATTGAGGAGTCCATTACAGAACTAAAGTCACAACCTAATTCTATTTAACAAAATATGTGCTGAGCTCTTAATATGAACAAATTAAGGGAATGTTGAGTTGTTGAAAACCCCTTCTAGACAGCTTGGGCTCCACTTGGGTGATACTGAGAGCTCTGCAAAAAGGCTAGCTCCCTTTCCATAGATTTCAAGATGATCATCTGGTCATATTTTCTAATATTCTTAAGGTATTTTAAAGTTACTCTGAATGATCTACTTCCTTCTCTTCTTATTTTATATGAGAGTCTTGTCCTAATATCCCCAAAACTGTCTCTGATACAATTATTAAATGTAGACCACACTGGATAACCCCCCCCAACCTGCTTCATTTCCTGGATCTGTCCTTGAGCCTTTCCCATTATTAAGAAGGATCTCCAACCCAAGGCAATAAAGCTCCAATCCATAATTAGAGACAATTTAGTAGGGTGGCTATAAACAGATGAGCTAATTATTTTTTTTCAAACATTCATCCCAATTACCTATTAAGACAATGTCTCAGTTTTGTATATAATCATCTTGTTCTCTCAGTATTCTCCGTGCTCCTGTCAAATTCTACAGTTTCTGAATAGACATTTTCTTCTCCAAACCTCTCTCATATTATTTGCTCAATTTAAAATTTTCTTCTAACTCTATGCCTTCTAAAATCTAGATAGCCGCATTCATGAAAGATGAATTAATTCCTATCTTTTATGCCAAACATTTCTCGTATTTGATGAGTGGACTTTGACTCTATGCTACATTGGACTTGTTTTAGCCTCACTTTTCTGAGTCTAAAATGCAGATCTGATCATGTCATTCCCCCTTGACATACTTTATAAAGTTTTGCATTAACTTTCTTCTGTCTGTTTTCTCAGCCTAGGCCTGTGCTCTAATTTGTGACATTGAGATGAGGGCAGACATAAATAAAAACCCAAAGATATCAGATAAAAAGTAGAATGCAGAGAATTAACATTGGATGACACAAGGAGTGACTGAGTGGTTACTTTATATAGGATCATCACAAGTGACCTCTGCAGTGAGTAACCTCTCAGATGTCCCCCAATGATTCCCACCTTCTGGTCTTTGTACCATTATAAATACCCCCCTTTGAATGTGGACTGAACTTATTGACTCACTTCTAATAAAGAATACAAAATTGATGGAATATCACTTTTGAGATTAGGTTACAAAAAGACTGTGCCTCTCTTTTGGTCTCGCTCTCTGGAAAGCATACATGGCATAGAAGTAGAGTCTGGCCGACAACCTGTGAGGATCTGACACCTGACAACAGCCACATGTGTGAGCTTGTAAGAGGATTCCTCTTCTAATCAAACACAAGGATGACTGCAGTTCTGGCTGACATTTTGATTGTGATGTGAGCGACACTGAGTCAGAGTCACCTAGTTAGCTACACCTGAATTCCTGATCCACAGAAACCAGAGGTAAGAATTATTTATTGTTCTAAGATGTTACATGTTTTCATGTTGGTTACACAGTAATAGCCAACAAATTCATATTTGGGTGCTTGGAATTGAAATGCTTCCATAACAAATATCAAAAATTATGAAGGAGTTTTGGATTGGGCAGTGAGTTTTGAGGAAACTTTTAATGAAAGCTTAAAACATCTTGAACACACTGTTCATAGAACTTTGGTCTCCGAGGATGCTGCAGGTGAGGACTGACACAAAAGTGAAGAAAATCTTATAGAAAACTCAGGTAATATTGGCAGAATATTTAGCAGCATTGCTGTGGAAAGTTATATGGAACATAGAACATGTTCCCAAAGAACTAGGTGTTATAGCTAAGGGGATTTCAAAACAAAGTGTTGAAAATGTCATGTGGTTTCTTTTTGTTGCTTAAAGTAAAATGCAAGATGAGGGAGTTAAATAGAGGGAGGACTGGTAAACAAAACCAGCCATGGCTTGATGCTTTTGAACATTCTTAGTCTCTCCACATAGCAAATGATGATAAAAATAAATAAATGTCTGAGAAAACATCAAATCCAGGGTGTTGCTTGAAAAACATGGTCTAAAGAAGCTGATGACGTGACTGTGAAACTTTTGTTAAGACCTACAAAAGCCCAAAGGTTTTGTCTCAGTGTACTATTCAATCACACAAAAAGTCCCTAGAGAGATCAAAGATGTGTCTCACAGATTCTCTCCGTTAAGCAATAAGATCTTTAAAAAGTTTACAGGCATTGTCCAGCAATCATCTCAGGAGAACTCTTTGTTAAGGAGGGGTGTCTAGGAGAGTTCTGTAGATGCAGCTTTTGAGTAAATGCCAATGAGATTCATAGGTGGCCCACAAAGTTTTTGAAAGAATTATATTAGTAGAAGTACTACTACCATAGAGTGAAGGAGACAGAGTAATAGTATAAAAGGAAAGAGGTAGTTGGACCCCCACAATTCTACTGGCAGGAAGTAGGCTGAGTAAGCTACTAATCTGAAAGCACATGATGCCTTTTATGAAAAAGAAAGAATAATCAGAAAGTAGAATCAAGACCTCAGAGTGTAGAGCTGTGCATCTAAATTTTTTTTCAAGATTTGAAAACTGATTAAGGAATTTTCAACATTTACCTGAATGGATTTCAGAATTGCTACAGACCAGTGACTTCTTTGTGCCTCATTCTTGAAGATGAATGTTTGTAATAGTTATACTTTGCCTGTCCCACCACAGTATTTTGAATGTGTGTGGAGGGAGAGCATGTATTGTCTCTTTAGTTTCATAGTTCTACAGATCAAGGGGAACCACACTCAAATAGCTGTACTTAAGTAGCTACTCTTGAGGAGCCTCATCCACATCTACACCAGACTTAAACAAAAAAGATTCTGAATTTTAAGCTCTTGTTGTGATAGACTTTTGGAAACCTTGGGTTGTGGTGTATTTTGCATATGGGAAAAACATGAGTTATTGAGGGTCTTAGGACAGACTGATGTAGACAGAGATTGCCCCAAATGATCCTCACTTTTTGGTGTTTACACTCTTGCATAAAACCTTCTCCTTGAGTGTGGGTTAGACTTTTGAGTAGATTCTAATAAATAGAATTAAGTAAAAGTGATAAAATGTCATTTCTCCAAGATTTTGCTAAAAAGAAGACTATGACTCCCATCTTGAGCTGGAAGAGAGGGCTCTCCCTCTTTTGCTGGCTCAATCTGAGGGAGACTAGCTGCCATGTTTTACAAAGCCCTATAAAGAGACCCATTTGATGAGAAACTAATGTCTCTGGTCAATAACCAGTGCATACCTGAGGTCTTCCAACAGCCACAGGAGTGAGCATGGAAGTGAATCCTCCCCTAGTCAAGCTGTAGCTCTGGCTGATATCTTGACCATAACTTGTGAGAGACCCTAAGCCAGATAACTCAATTAAGCCACTCTAAGTCATTTCTGATCCATAACAACTGCGATATAATAAATGTTTGTTTTAAGTAATTAATTGATGGTATAATTTGTTATACATCACTATTTAAATAATATAGCTTACCAAAGGAGAAAATGTTTAAGCTGAGACATACATCATATGAAGCAGACAGCCAAGTACTCATCAAGAGAAGCACATTCTAGTTAAATCACATAGCTAATGTAAAGATCCTAGAGAAATTATAAATACACTGTATTCAGAACCAGAAGGAAGGTTTATATGGATCATACAATGGGAGAAAGTAAAAGTGGTAGGAAGTAAGTTTGAATAGATAGGGAGAGGTGAATTTATTTAAAGCCATAAAGGCCATGGCTATGAGTTTGGATTTATTCCAAGTTTGGTGGAAAATCCGGGATGGAGTTTCAGTAGGGAGAGAATTTATCTTGAAAATTTTACTCTTCCTGTTTTTATAGGACAAATTAAGTGGAAGAGGGAAGTAAGAAAGAGGGGGCTGGACAGTCAACATAGTTATCTTTTAGAAAGCTCTGACATTATTCCTGGAGAGAATAATGGAAACTTAGAGTGTAGTGCTGGCAAATATATGGAAAGATTTGAAATAAATTTTAAAGATCATGCCAAGAGGACTTTGTGATTGAATGGGAGGAATGAGTACATAAGATTACTTATGTACTTATTGGCTACAGCTGGTAGATGGAAGATTCATTTTATCTTATATACCCACTTAAATTACAAGCATTTTACAGTAACAGATCTCATATTATAATTCTTTTAGATCCACACAATCCCTAATATAGAGTGTTTTATTGAATATACAATAAAACTTGTATATAGATTAAATAATCTCATTTATTCTGATGGTCATGGGTTTTTGACAATACCTTGCATGAGCTCCTATGGCTTGATATTTCTGCCAAAAATCAAAAGTACTAGCTAAAAACAGAACAATTACTAAACACTTTCTGTACTTAAAAGTAAATAGGGATATGTAAGAATAATAAAGGCAGCTAAAGGAAAAACTGATTATGTATACGTTGGTCAGCTCCCTTAGTTAGAGATTGATTATAACCGTATCTTAACATTCCCAGGTCTCCCAGTGTGATATTTCATCTCTATATTCTGACTGGCTCTGTATTGTTAGGACTGCAGTTTCACAAAAATGTTAGGTGTTATACATGAGCCTGGATAAAATTAAATTAATAAGGTCCCCCAAAGAGCTATTGATTTTGTCTTAACAATCTCCACACAGGGTGATTTTTTTCCTTGTGCTTCTCTTTAACAATTTTCAATCAAATACAGAATCTGTATTTTATATCCTTCAGAAATTTCCACTTAAATCCATATGTGACATTTGCCCCTAATACTAATTAGCATGAAGATTTCAACATGGACTGTAGGAGAGGAAAAGATTTGCTACTGTGCTGTTTGAGCACTTAATCATAAGCTTTCAAAGACTACAATAGAATTTACATATGCCACCATTTAGTGGTGTGAGCTTGAGTACTTTCAGATGTCTCCATTTCATTTGGTGTCATCTCTTCACAGTAATCATCACTCAGCTGTTTCCCATTAGCCTTCGATTGTAGGTTAGAGAAATGATTCAGCCCAATTCTTTTCCTTGGATTTTGTAACTGACAAAATCAGAAGCAAACTTCTCATTTTCTTTCCCTTCTTTAAAATAGTTCTCCAAGATTTTAATGTTTGTTTCTTAAAATATTATTTGAAATTTATAATCTATCTTTTCTAGCATAATACCAACCACATTATAATATCCTTTGTATATATGATATTCATATATATATATATATATATATATATATATATATATATACACACATAACTCCTTTAGAAATCTAATCTATTTGTTAACCAGAGAAGACTCTGTCTTCCTATTGCAATTTAATGATTAACTTCACACATCTCAATTAGGATTTTAAATGTGCAATATGTGTCCATAGAGGAATTTTTTTTTTTTGATTTTTGTTCCAAAATGTTGCTTGGTATATTTTTCAGCATTTTATTAACTAACTGCATAAGAGCCTGCTAAAAATGTGAGACTGAATTTTTTTTTCTGTTAATTTTTTTCTACAATTACAATAGTTTTAAACTTTCAAGTACTGTGGAAAATTAGTGCTAGTATCAATAGGAATAAAGAAGCATTAAATGTAAAGTTCAAATTAGCATTATGAGTACATATCTAAGTGGTTTTTGCCAAAAGGTAAAGTTGAGATATTTATAATGATTTTAATTTCTGCAAGCTCACATCAGTGTAGCATTCACTAAGGAAGAATTCAGAATTAGTTGGATTCTTGGATCCATTGAAAGGGAATTTAATTATTGTAGCCATTCTTTTCTAATTCATTATTTTATTCATTCAATAGGCATTTTGGAACAACTATGATATTTAAATCATCTTTGCAATAAAATGAGAGAGATAAATATGGATGAGCTTTTAAAAGCTTATAATTTATGAATAAAGATAATACATAAAAATATAATAAGGTTAAAAAATGAAAAATTCTCAACAAAGGAAATGTGAAACTATGATGAACTATAAAAAATAAAGAGAAGCTACTCTGGTGTAGTAGACAGGGTACTGAATTAGAAGTCAGGAGAGCTGGATTCAGATCTCAGGCATTTCTCTTGTTATTTGTACCTCAATTTTTCTGAGTCTCAATTAACTTCATGAAATTAATTTTGAAACACATAGTAGATTATCAATAAACAGTGATATTATTATTAACCAGATATTTTATCTACAGGATATCTAATTCTTCTAATAATCCTACGAAGGATATATGTATTACTCTCCACATTTTGTATATGAAATTATTCATAGAGATTATTAGTCCTTTTAAAATGACTACTAATAAGTGAATAAATGAATAAAGTAGAATTAGAAATCAAACCTAATTCTAAACTCATACAATTTCACTGCCCTGTATTGCAAAGCACACTTTAAAGTTGGTCATTGCTGCTGTTGTTACTCTTTATCATAATTCTTCTCTTTCTCTGCTTCGTCTAATTTTCCACTGTTAAACTGATCATTAAAACCTTGGGTTGCTTGAGTTATCCATAAATTAGATTATTCTCACTTGTGCAGACTCCTAACTAATGTTAAGATAGCAACTCACATCTGAAGATTTTAATTTTCTATTGAATATATATATTCAATACTTATATATTACATATATGCATATGTTTATGTGTGTAAATATATTTATGCATTTTTTCAAAAGAAGGATAGTATAGAATTTCAATAATAAATAATTGCCAACTACATCACAGGTTTGTAGTAAATAGTTCATGCTCCTCTTTTCTATCTAAAATACCAAGAATGTTCCCAAGCTATATTCTTATTTTTCTTCCAGTGTTAGTGATGGTTATATTCTTAGTTCCTTATCATTTAGAATGATTGAGTCCGAATCATTCTGAAAATAGTTGTCTACCCTCATTCAAAGTTCCCAAAGTTAACTAACTCCGACTTCTCAAGCTTTCATTATGAGATCTTATTTCCAAAAATTTAATCTACGAATTCTTCAACATCAACCTCTTAATGTCTTTTTAGACTTTGAAACATCTACCTAAAGCCAGTCCCTTAATACTAATCTTTCCAGTGGTAAATGTATGATGAGGATTGTACTTCACCCTGCATGTAAAAAATCCCTGCTCATACTGATACAAGTTCAGTTTTAGTCAACAAGGTCCTCCTTCATTTTATATTATTTTTCCTTTTTTCCTGGACAATTAAATTCCTCATTGTTTATTTTAAGAACTTTTACAGATGAGCAAGAAACATGGTGGATGTTGACTCTGCCATCATAATGTATTATTTTAATTTCTTTATTCTGCATCTTCATTCTGTACCTCATCCATAATTCAGGTTTTCTTCCCAAATTAAAAGATATATTAAATATATCAAACCCTATTTATTTAATAATTTTAAAAACAAAATGTGGTCTATATTTTGTAAATTATTAAATACACTAGGTAATGTAAAATATTAACCTGCAATTTTATGACTTTTCCATGGAAAACTAAAACCTAATAAATCTATTTATAAGTTTTTATAGATCCTTTGAGGTCTAATAATATAATCTAATAATTGAGAAATAATAAAATGTATTTCCCTCTGAGTTGTATCCTTATTAACAGTGATTCATAGATTGTATGTTTCCATATTTGAACTATGATTCACTTATGAAAGGTCACAAAAATATGACTCCTTGCTAAAACAGTAGATCCTCAACTGTTGTTTCTTAAGGACATGCTACTAAATGTGCCTGAAGTGTATATTCCACAGGCAAATGTGTTCAGCAAATGTTGCATACTCCTTAGCTCCCTCTAGGAGATTTATAATATGTACTCATACAGCCCAGGTTCTAAGAAATTCTGGAGTAAAGAAACTTGTTTTGCTTGTTTAAAAGCCATTATCAAATTAATTTGAACACAGAACACCGTTTTCATACTATCCATGCCAATATGGGAAACGCAGAATTAAGATCCCATCAAACATAATGTATTGAGAGCCTAGATACCTCATTTCCTGTATGCACACTACGTGAATTAGAGAGAACTTATTTTTAGAGGAATTATTTTAAACAATATTATGTTTTTGTCAGAAAATGTAGAGTCTCAGATATTTTATAATTTTGTGATATGCAGTCATGTGCTAAATAGCAAATAAGTTTGAATAATAAAATCTCTAAAGTGTTCAGAGAAACAATGTTGGACAGAGCTTTAAGATTTGGCCAGTAATCCTTTCTAGGCTAGCAAGTCTTCTGTAAATTGTCCCTAAGCTTTACGAGTCAACTGTGTTATAAATCTTTCTACTTGGCTGCTAGAATGACAACGTTTTTTCTAGTAGCCATGTGTCTTGATCGAGTTCTGAAAAGAGTGTTTTCCAGGGTATATGAAGTTGAAGGTTTCACAAAATCAAGGAACTACAGATTAGTTAAAGAAATTTTGTGAAGTGCTGAACTGACAAAATTTCATTTAGGAAGATTGGGTAATAACAATAATCACTACCAGTTGTTCAGTGTTACCCATGTGCCAGACGGTGTTCCAACCAGTACTGATCAAGGGAAAAATGGGAAACTTCCGTTTGGGCTGACAGTTATAAGGTGCCACGCTGTGTTTTTCTCATGCCATCTAAAATATGGCTCTTATTTGTAACTAGTGTCCCAGAATGATAATCTGAACTCAAATGAAATTATAATGTAACTCAGCACCTCCACTGTGTGAAGATATAATGGGGGAGGGGAGAAAAGAGTGACAAGAAATTTTAAGCAGATTTTTTCTGAATTAGACAATTCTTCCATCTACTTTAAGTCACATACTATGTTGCTTTGATATATTGCATTTTGTTGTAATTGAGAAACAGTATTCAGTGTCACAATAGCATCATGGGAATTAAAGAGGATTTCTCTCTCTTCCTCCCTGCCAAGAACCCAATTTGAAGCCTGTATCCTCCTTAAACTAATAAGTAAAAGACGATTCCTCTAGGATACCTCATTACTCCTTCCATCTTCTCCAATTTGGATCATTAACCATTTGTTATATTTGTCCATTGCTAATGGTATTTCTTTTAGAAAACTTTCTGAAATAAAGTTCCTTTACAATACTATAATTTCTATTACTATCAAAGGTATTTTAAAGCTTTTTGAAACTTTACCACATCAGTCATGAGGAGCTATTCCTGGCAATCCTCTGTCTATGTGAGACCACAGTTATAATATTCTAAGAAAAAAATTCTGCCTTTCTGATTCAAAAATAATATTTTAAATATTATCAAATTTAATTTGGGTGATGTTGTTAATGTCAGATGGAAAGTAGTAAATAGGTTTCTTTCAGAGTAGACTATGAATCTGGATTTGCAACTGTACAACCTATCTGTACTGTACAACTGTACAACAATTGGTAATTAATTGTTAATTAATTAGGCTGTCCATGATATAGGCCTAAGACCAGAGCAGAAATCTGAACATGGTCTGAGTTATAACCTGACCTTACCACTTTTTAGTGGGGAGGCCAGAGATAGATCATTTATCCTCTTCCAGTTACTGTTCTCTCGTTTGTAAAATGAGGCCATTACTTGCCATATATATCTGGAATTACAGTGAAGATTGATTTTATGGAGGTTTATAAACTCTCAGTGCTTTGTAAACTCAAAAGAAGTATACACACAAAGGTGTTGGGTAGTATTAATACTTATTCTTTCTTAAAGTAGTTAATTTTTAAAATATTAATAGTAGGATATGCCAGAGGACTTCTTAAAGTTTGTTTCAGTCCCAGGGCTCTAATGCAACTCCAGCAGAGGGTCCACACATTTCTTATGGTCTATTTAAAACAAAACTGATCCTAGATGGTCTTAAAAAAAAAAAATAAAGCAGCAAAACAAGAGTCAGGTTCAAACATTATCAATTTAATAATTGACTTTTTTTCTTAAGATATGTGTCCTTGTTAATGTTCAAATAAAAAATTTTTAATATAATTAAGAAGTACACAGCGAACTATCTTCACCTGGAGTCAAAACAGCAAAAACTTCCATCTGTTGGTTATCATCCAGCATTAGGTTCTTTCACATCATTTCTGATACATGGTTCCAGAAATTCAGGAATGCCAACTGGAAGTGAGTTTAATGTAAAAAGCTACTATTCTGGGACTCATTGTGTCATTTTATGGAAAGTTCCTTTTAAATAAAAATTAGACTATATTCTTCTCTAATGTGATTTAATTAAAATAAGAAGAGGTGACTATTAAAAGAGGCACATATAAAAAACTTCTGTTTTGGAGAATTGAGTTTTCATAAATTTTAGTCATTAAATAGGACTTATGACGACTCTCAATCATTTAAGTGATTCCCATTGGTATTTTTTCTCAATATTTTTTTCATTTTTCTTCAATATTTCCCAAGTTTAGATGGTATATTTGTGTGCTCAGGCTGCCATAACAAAATACCATAGATTGGGTGGCTTAAAGAACAGAAATTTATTTTCTCATACTTCTGGAGCCTGGAAGTCTGAGATCAAAGTGCTAGTATGGTCACTGTCTGGTGAGGGCTTTTTTTCTGACTTGTAGATGACCACATTCTCACTGTGTGGTCACATGCATTTTTGTTTGTGCATGCGGAAAGGGAGAGAGAGCAAACTGTCTGGTGTTTCTTCTTATAAGGACACTAATTCTACTGGATTAGTACACCACCCTAAAATGACCTCCTTTATCCTTCATTACTTCCATAGGGACTCCATCTCCAAATACAGCCACACTAGGGCTTTGGGGCTTCAACATATGAATTTTGGTGGGACATAAATAATTCAGTACAGAAGAGATGGAAATTCAACACCAAACTCTTTATTTTCTCCTTTACATTCTTTCATTCGGTCCTCTATTCATATAGGCCAATCAATCAAAATCTACTATATGCTAGGCATTTTGCTAGATTCCAGGGATAAAAAAACAAAAGAGTAAGTCATGGGTCCTTAAGGAATCCATCTTCAGTATGATGACTTATATATAAACAAACGTGAAAACTATGAAACTTCTCTCCCTTGTGAAAAGTTCAGCACATAGGTGAATTCTATGATGAAGTAGAATTAAATCATCCAAACAGTAGAGTTTGTAAAATTAATTCAGATATCTCTTTCTAGTCAAGATAGAATATTAGGTACTCTCCTGTCTGAAACAAACACAAATCAAGAAAAAATACATAAAACTACAGTTTATCAGGCAATTCAAGACAGTGATCCCAGAGAAATGGGATAAATGAAATGAGTCCTAGTTTCCCAGCTTATTGCCTTGAGAGAATTTCCAGGTCATTGCACAAGGAGGAAAACCTCAGGCAGAGTCTGGCAGGCTCCCTGAGTTATATAAATGGAGCTGAGAGCCTGGAAATACCAAAAGTGGCTAAAGACAACAGGACTGTGTACCAAGGGGAGAGAGTTCCAGAGAGGGAGAATGCCAGAGAACAGCAGAAGGTGCCCCTTGTGAATTCAGCAGAGTACTGGTCATCTCATCTATGTGAGGAAATGATACAAGTTTGGAGAAAAACAGTCCAAAAGGATTAAATGGAACAGTGCCCAGTACTCACACTGGCCATCTAGAGTCATGCCTGTCTCCACTAGGCACACTGGAAAACCTAATTTATAGGGAATTGTACAGAGTACCCAGTAATGTGAGCACAGAATATTCCGTAGTGGACATAATTAGTTCTAGGAATGCATGTTTCATACCAACTAGGAAATCTTTGTAGCAAGATCCAAAAGGATCAATTTCCAATTAATTTATCTAAATTCTAGAACAAAACTCAAGAATATGGAAATTCAAAAATATACAGCACCCAAAAAGATACAATTTACTATGACTAGGATCCAATGAAACATTACCAGTCATGCAACACAGGAAAATATGACACTCCTACAATGAGGAAAAAAAAATCAAATATAATCCAGAACAGACACAGTTTTTAGAATTAGTAGACAAGAGAATGAACAGAGTCATTATAAACACGGTTGACCCTTGAAAAATGAAGGTTTGAACTGTGCAGGTGCACCTTTATGCCAATATTTTTTAATAGTAAATACACAGGGTTGGTGGTTGGTGGAATCTGAAGATGTGGAGGAATTGTGGATATGGAGGTCAGACTATAAATTATATACAGAATAACCCCCATAGTTTTCAAGGATTAACTGTATTTCATACATTGATATAGGTTGAAGAGGTTGAAAATAAGTGTAGAGAAATGGAATATATTTTTAAAGTACTAAATTAAACTTCTATAAGTAAAAAAATTAATATCTGAAAGGAAAAATACAGTGGATGAAACTAATGACAGATTAAACATTGCATAGAAAAAGATTAGTAAGCTTGAAGATATTAGAATAGAAACTATCCAAAATGGAACCCATAGAAAAAATAAATTATTAAAAAAATGAAAAGAGGGTCAGCAGCTATGGAATGATCTTGAATAGTCTAATATTTGTGTAATTGGAAACTCTGAAAGGAGGAGGATGAAGAAATACTAATTAAATGTATTCCAAAATTGATTTAAAAATTGTCAACCCACAGATCCAAGAAGCCCAATGAATCTCAAGTACACACACACACACACACACACACACACACACACACACACAGGACATGAAGAAAACCACACTAATGTATACAATAGTCCAACTGGTCAAATCCAGTGTTAAGGAGAAAATCTTAAAAAATTGGAGAGGGAGAGGGAATATATTGCCTACAGAATAACAAAGATAAGGATGAGAGCAGATTTATTTTCCTGTTGAAACAATTCATGTGACAAAACAGTACAGAAATATCTTTAAAATATGAAAAGAAAAATATTTCAACCTATAATTTATACAAAGCAAAAACGTTTCAAAAAAAATGAAGGCAAAATAATGACTTTTCAACATACAAAGACTGAAGTAATTCATCGCCATCAGATTAACACTACAAGAAAAATGGAATAAAGTCCTTCAGGGAAAAGAAAAATTATCTCAGATAGAAAAGTTACATTCATTTATCTATATAAATGAATGTAACTCATGGGTCAAAGAAGGATTTAAAGGAAAAAATAAAAAAAATTTAAATGGAATTAAAATGAAAAGAGTGTATATAAGAATTTGAAAGGTACTGGTAAAGCGCTACCTTGTGGGGAGTGAATTTACAGCATTCAGTTCTATTAGTAAAGAATAAATGTGTCAAGTCAATTACCTCAATTACTATCACAAAAACTAGGAAAATAAGAGCAAATTAAAATAAAAGTAAACAGAAGAAATTATTAAAAAGAAAAATCAGAGAGAAAAATCAAAGAAATAAACAGAAAATAAGAGAGAAAACTCAATGAAACCAAACTGGTTTTTAAAAAGATTAAAAAAAAAAAAAAAAACAAATCTTCAACGAGATTGACCAAGAATAAAAAGGGAAGACACAAGTTACCAATGGCTAGATTGAAAGAGATGCTATCACTACAGATTATATAGATAGTAAAAGGCCACTAAAAGAATATTATTTTAAAAATCTTTATGTCAGTAAATTTTAAAACTTAAATGAAATGGCCAAATTCCTTGAAAGACATAAATTTTAAAAACTTCCTCTCAAAAAACTGTCTATAACACTGTATTACATAAACAAAAATGGAAAAATTCTAAACAAAATATTAGCGAAGTAAATACGACACATAAAAGGGATAATCCATCATAACTAAGTAGAATTTATCCCAGGTATACGAGATTCATTTAACATTAAAAAATCAATACTACTCACCTACTAACAAACTAAAATTTTAAACAATATGTTCATCTCAATAGATGCAGAGAAAGCATCTAACAAAATCTAACATATATTCCTGATAAAAACTCACAGTAAACTAGGAATATAGGATAATTGCCCAAACCTAATAAAAAGTATCTACAGAAAACCTACAGTTAACACTATACTTAATGGTGAAAGATAAAATGCTTTCCCCCTATGATCAGGAATAAAACAAGGATTCCTAGTCTCACCACCTCTATTCAGTATTGTTCATGATGTTTTACTCTGTGCAATATGGCAAGAAAAAAAAAATGTATCCAGACTGAAAAAGAAGTAAAGATTTTCTTAACCAAAGATAACATACTCATCTATATAGAAAATTTAACAGAATCTGCAAAAAGCTAACAAAAATAATAAATGAGTTTATCAGGGCTACAGCATACAAGATCCATATAAAAATCAGTTGTATTTCTACAAGTTAGAAATAATCAAAATGAATTTTTAAAAAGACCATTTGCATTAGCATCAAAAATATGTAAAATATTTAGGCAAAAATGTGACAAAATATGTGCAAGATCTGAAACTTTCCAAACATTATTGAGAGAAATTAGGAAGGCCTAAATAAGTAATGTTTTTATGAGTCAGAAGACTCACTATTATTAAGGTGTCAATTCTCCTGAACTTAATTGAATGTGATACCAATGAAAAGCATAGCGGTTTTTGTTTTGTTTTGTTAAACTTGACAAGCTGATGCTGGAGCTCATATGTAAATTCAAATGAGCTAGAAAACTCCAAACAACTTTGAAAAGAGTAATAAAGTGAGGAAACTAACACAACCTGATTTCAAGACTCATTATAAAGGTAAAAAACAAAACAAAACAAAACAAAAAACAACATTGTGTTAGCTTAAGTTAGACCAATGGAATATAATGGAGTGTGCAAAATAGACCACACATATATAGAAAATTTATTTTGAACACAAATGCAAAGACAGTTCAGTAGAGAAAGGACAATGTTCTCAAAAGTAGATGTTCTAATGTTTAAAAAAAAGAAAATAACTTTGATCACTACCTTGCATCATATGAAAAACTTAAAATGGATTATAGACTTATATGCAAAACTTAATACCATAAAACTTCTAAAAGAAATCATAGGAGACATAGGCAAATATTTCTTAGATATGATATTGAAAGAACATTTCACAAAAGAAAACAGATAATAAATTGGAGTTCATCAAAGTTGAAAACATTACTTTATCAAGAATCAATATTAAAGAGAATGAAAAGAAAAGCCACGGACTGGGAGAAAACATTTGAAAATCCTATATTTGACACAGGACTCATCTCCAGAATATAAAAAGAACTTTTGATGCTCAACAAGAAAATAACCAGATATAAATGGGCAAAAGATATGAACAGACCCTTCGCTAAAGATAAACAGATGGCAAACTTAACTAAAATTAAAGACTGGCCATACCAAACATTGGTGAGGATATGGAAGAACTATACCTCTCAGAAAGCTGGTACAAATGTAAAGTATAATCACTTTGAAAAAGAGTTTGGCAGTTTCTTAAACATGTAAACCTACATCTATCAGATGATTCAGACATTTCACTTCCAGGAATTATCCAAGGGAAATGAAAGTGTACGTACATAACAAACATGAAGGATCATGGCTTTACCTGTAATAGACAAAGATGGGAAACAACCCAAATTTCCATCAACAGAAGTCATTCCTATTGATATCCCTATAACATAATTGTGTTATTTTTATGCGATGGAGTACTCTCAGCAATAAAAAGAAATGAATGAATGATACACACTAGGACATGGATGAGTCAAAATATAATTATACTGAGTGAAAGAAGTCCCCCAAAAGGGGTACATACTTTATGATTCCATATATATAAAGTTTTAGGAAGTACAGACAAATCTATGGAGGCAGAAAGCAGACAAGTGGCTGCCTGGGAATGGGATGGGATGGGATGGGATGGGATGGGATGGGATGGGATGGGATGGGATGGGATGGGATGGGATGGGATGGGATGGGGTGGGATGGAGAGAAGAGTGAAATGAAAGGATTACACAAGTACAAGGAGACTTTTGGATCTTATCCTAATTTTCTAAATGTTTCCTGAGTATGTACTTACACCAAAACTTGTCAAATTGTATACTTGTATATGTACAATCTATTATACATATGTCAATTATACAGCCATAAAGCCGGTAAAGATTAAATATATGATTGTAAAACCCTAATTGCTACATACAGATTCTTGCTTCAGTTTGATAAATTCCATTTTGGCTATTTGTCCTGTAAGCTATATATTCATCTCATATTTAGATTTATACCTAGTTTACTTTAACTATGCTTTTTTAAAGAAAAGTCACTTCTATGTTATTTTTCAGAAGAACAAAAACAGCACACTAAATCTCATGCATTTAAATGTTCTTAAATATACGTTTAGTCTAATATTTTTTAAATAGTGATGATATTCCAGGTTTCTTCTATATATTTACTGATTTTACTTCATCCTCAGTAGCTATCTGTAAGTGTCAGTGTCCACAACCACCACCTCCATTTTGCTGTGAAACATTTCAAATGTTGATTTCAGCCCCAAGGTAACATATTAAGGTTTTCTTTTCTTTTTTTTTTTTTTTTTTTTTTTTTTTTGCAGTACACGGGCCTATTACTGCTGTGGCGTGGCCTCTCCCGTTGTGGAGCACAGGCTCCGGACGCGCAGGCTTAGCGGCCATGGCTCACAGGCCCAGCCACTCCGCGGCATGTGGGATCTTCCCGGGCCAGGGCACGAACCCGTGTCCCCTGCATCGGCAGGCAGACTCTCAACCACTGCGCCACCAGGGAAGCCCAAATTTTTCTTAACATTTGCTTAATTTAATTTTAAACGTCTGAAATAAATATATATATATATAATAGCATTAAATATAATTATATAAAATATGTTTATAGGTATTAACCTATATTAATATGTTAAAATTAATTTACCATATGGGCAGGGTAGCGTTTCTTTCCAGGGTCCCGATGGGGAGGATCCATTTCTTTGCTCATTCAAGTTGTTAGCAAAATTCAGTTCTTTGCCATGGTAGGACTGAGATCCCCCTTTCCTCGCTGGGTCACAGCTGAGGGCCTTAATTGGCTTATAGAGGCCATCTGCAATTCTGGGCTTATGGTTCCCTTTCTAATGAGAGCCAGCAATAGTGGGTTGAGTCCTTCTCTCATGCTTTGACTTGCTCCTCCTTGTTCTTTCATCCCTGATCCACTCTTCCTTCCTCTTCTATGTTTAAGGGTCCATGGAGTTACACTGGGTCCAACTAGATAATCCAGAGTAATGTCCCTATTTTAAGGTCTACTGATTAGCAACCTTAATTCTATCTGCAACCTTAATTCCCTTCACATGTTTGTGTATATATGTGTGTGTGTCTGTGTGTGTGACATGTATCACTTAGTAGATTAAATGAGATCCTGTTAGCAAACATATTTAGTTTATAGTAGTCACTCTGTCAAATGAGAATTTCACTCTTCCTCTTTTATACTGAGAAGGGTGACCAAATGTTTTCTGTTTTTTCTGAAGCAAATAAAAAATAGTTTAAGCCATAGAATAAACCAGTGTTTGAATGTCCCATGCGATTCTTAATTTGAGTGTTGCTGAAGGAATAAATGATCTTTTTAAACTACCTTTAAACAACTGACAGAGTTGCCTCTTCAGAAAAATTAATTTTAAACTTTCTATTTAGTGTATTGCCTAAATGTAATTCAGAGTGATTTACAACCTTAAAACTCCATAACTGTGATGTTAATCTGCTGTCAGATGAGTGTTTTCCATAATATTACAGTCTTTTTCTTCCCTTAGTAACACAGTTTTTCTTCATAAGAAAATGAGGACGGCTAAGTATTAATTTTGTGTATGGAATGTTTGTCCTTTCATTATAAAATCTACTCTCAAAAGGAAATAGAATTCAATAAAGACATTTTTTACATTTCTAAATTTAAATGGTTTCATGATTTTCATTTTATCTAAGAGATTTTAAGCCACTTCCTTCAAGAAAAAACTAAGAATTTGGACAGAGTAGCTAACCTTGGCCCACAGTTAAGTTCAAGTCTGAAACCCCATATCTGATCAAGAAATGCTCAGCAGAGGTATCATTAGTTTTCACATATTGTTGGCAGACACATGGCATTTTAAAAACCAATTTTCAAGCATGAAATTTTCTGCTGTTTCTAGAACATCAATCAGAATCTGCCTATCCTCTTCTCTTTTTCTTCAGATCTATGTGAACAATGCCTCTCTTTTCTTTGTGCAATTTCTTGTTGCTTATTTAGTTTTATGCATCTGAAGGCTATTTCCTGAACAAAGTCTGAAGCATGATAACATTTTATGTAATCTAGACTATAGCAAAGAGAAATGTTTTATATTTGCATTTTCTCTGCAAAATGAAAACCGATGGTATAACTATCGTAATTTAATTCAGAGTGATACAGATTGTGTTTTTAAATAAACATTTGGAAACAACGCAAATGAAGACATAATAGTGTCACAGTATGATGGATGTCTTCTAATACAATTAAATTGACTTTTAAATTTTGAAAAACTGAACACTTGCTCACAATTTAGATATAAGTATTAAACATTAAGTATGATAATAGGAACTTTTTTTGTGGAGAGATGTTCTTTCAGATCCTCACAAACCACTTAATAAGATGAATGGTCATGTCATGTCTTATCTTTATGAGAGTATATGCAATTCTTGGTGTAAGACAAAACCAAATCCAATTGAATATGCGTCGGATTATTAGAAAAAATGTTGCAGCCAAGTTTTAGGATTAAAAAATAAAAGTTAAAAGATCTTTAACATGATTTCAGATTATTACAAAGAATATTCAATGACAATATTTTATACAATTTATCCTTTTCTTAAACATTATTATTTATGAGTTGGGATTTAATTAAGCAACTGTAATGAATTAGCTGTAACATGATCAATTTAGTATTTTGATAAAGATAAGTAGAGATTTTTAGAATGACATCTATAGAATTACAAATTGGATGCATAGGATCATGAAATAATCAATGGGAAAGTATTCTTAAAAGTCCAACCCATGACTGCTAAAAGAAGAGTTGAGTATTTCACTTTATTTTCCCAAACTTCCACCATCAGATATTAATTACCTTCAGTCATACAATGTTTCATTTTCTACTTTGAATTGCTTTTCTCTTTCTCTAAATTTTGAGAATATATTTCTAGAATGGCTGGGATAATGGAGTTGACCTTGCTATAACTGGTTATTTTATATTGCAGGACAGATCAAATACTCTTTTGTTTCTACTATAATCTAGTTGATTATGAGTTCCTTTTTTTTCACCTTTCAACACCTCTAAAATCAGGATGTATCTAACAAGTGCTGTAAAGCAGGTGACTGGCATGATGTAGCTGTCCTTACTTATGCATGTGCCTCAAAACTTACAGAATGGTCATCAGCAGGTTAGGAGAAAATCCTAAGAATACTGGAGACATTTTTTAAGAAACGCACAAAAGACTGTATTATGTGGAAACACAAAAATTTGTGACTATGAGCCTAAAAGTGATTTGGGAATGACAGATTCTAAATATGAAGAAATTTTAGGAATAGCTTAATCAATTTATTTTGTTTATTTTTTTAATCTGTATACACTATTTTGACATATGATAAAAATCTCTGTCTACATAAGTCTAAAAGAGCTCTTTCAGAATAATAATAAATGTTATAGGGCTTCCCTCGTGGCACAGTGGTTGAGAGTCCGCCTGCCGATGCAGGGGACACGGGTTCGTGCCCTGGTCCGGGAAGATCCCACATGCCGCGGAGTGGCTGGGTCCGTGAGCCATGGCCGCTGAGCCTGCGCGTCCGGAGCCTGTGCTCCGCAATGGGAGAGGCCACAACAGTGAGAGGCGCGCGTAACGCAAAAAAAAAAAAAAAAGTATAAGCTATGAGAAAGCATAGTTTAATCAGCAGTGTTTTTAATAGCACATAAAATAATTTTAGACTCAACAATTATGACATTTTGATCAGAACATTTAAGGGATTGTCCACACCTCTTCTTATTGACAAAAGTTTTTAAAAATGCCATTTTCCTATTCAAAAATTGAACATTCCATATAGTTAGCAAATATATTGTTCCTTATTCCATTTATTTCCTCTGTATTCTTTTTGCTCCCTGTACATATACAAAAGTATATAGAGTAAATATATTTATTTACAAGGCATTTTACAAACACTTTTGAAATTGAAAGTTCAAAAAGTGTTTCAAATGGCTATTTTGAAATTTGCACTGAAGTAGACTGTAGAGAAGAGAAAGTTAAAGAGACAAATGTGGGACATGTTTAAAATTCTACTTCACTTGTCAGCTGGTTCATTCCGTTTCATCATCAGACCTGTTGAGGCCTGATTTTGATGGAGGAAAAGTTAGAAAGGAGTAACAACTACCTTATTTACATGGAAATAAAACATTTTACCTGGCATCCTGATTTTCAAGAATTCAGTGAAAATGTGAATAAAATGCACATCTTCTTTTGCTGACCCATATGTCAATTACATATTTTAAACAGTTTTGTCTAACATAAAAATCAAAGTGTGTTTTTACTACCTTTCAAAAAAAAAAATCTGCTACCCTAGTTCTTAATTTTGCAATGTGAAGTAACAACAGAAATTCTCAGGAAGGCAAAAAAAAAAAAAAAAAAAGAACCCAGAGGATTAAACAACCAACATCCAACCCCAAAAAAGGACATAAACTGGTATCTCAAGAATCTGCATACTGCACAACTTTTTTCTTAATTGTAAGTCACCAATAGTTGTAAGGCTGGAATAGCCCATGTATAGTGCTGACAACAGATCAGTTACTTTTCCAATGTAAGAATTTGGTTGACCTGCTGGAATTTTGTTGTGGTAGTCTGTTTGTTTTCAAAGAAATGTTATACATGCATGCTGAGGTGTCTGCAGGTACAATATTGCTTACCCGATTATAGATGGTTGCCAAAATTGAAGACAAATAATGATTCATCATCCTTGGGAATACGGTAAGTAGAAAATTAATGCTTCCCAAGGAATATTTCTCACCGTATTTCTCACAACAGTATGTTTACTTCAAAGCAAAGTGTAGGAAAAATTCTTGAGAAGATGCCAATCCAAAAACAAAGTCAATTCAGCACATCAGATGAAAGAGATGCCAGGCCTGAAAACAGTACTCAGAGGAAGTGCCTAAAAATACTGGAGGTATATGCAAATGACCTTTTCATAGCTGATCACACTAATGGCTTGTCAGCCTGTTTACCTGTAGCACAGTAGTATCATCATGTGTGCTATGGATAGCTGAGAAAGCAGGGTAAGAGGAAAGCCTCTGGTTTCTGTTAATAGCAATATTTCCATTAGTTTTCAATTTCACTTCATTTAATCCAAGATTTACTCAGTCAACAAATACTTATTAAATGTCACCTATGTGCTAGGTTTTAAGATATGCATTTTTTTAGAATGCATATGTTCTACTTCAGATTTTTTTCTAAATTCTACTATTTTATGTTTTTCTTAAATTAGATCATCATTGTCAAACCATTTTTGAGGAAAAACACCTTCCTTATAAATTTATTTCTCTTAATTTTTCAGAAGACAAGTCTATAGGACAGAATTTGACTTGCTCCTTAAATATAAATCAAGATAACTCACTGTATCTACCTTCCAAAAAATAAGTAGTTAACTGTCAGAGTTACCCTCCACTTTGCATGGAAAGAGATCAGATCAGGAGTTTAACAGAAACAGGGACAACTCAGCCAGTAAGTGTCTTTAAAATGTTTATAAGAATTTCTCTTGAGTACTTAATTGCTCAGTTTTAAACTTCCTTCAACATTTAGCTAGGGCACATAAAGCTGTGAGTAGGACTTGAAAAACAGTTTTGCTCTTGGCTCAGAAATACCTGGAACAGGTACAGCTGAGAAACATGTGTTGAGTCTATACTGGCATTTCTAGGATATTATTTCTTAAAGATATAGTCCCATTCTCTTAGTTCTGCTAACTTTCTACTAATGAATATATTGAATCGTCCATTGCAGCAAAGCCTTTGCATTAGAACGTATGTATAGACAAAACAGAACTTGAGAGATTTGTTTTCAACATCTTTTTTGTACAGCTGTCTTTGCACTTATCAGTACCCTGAGACCTCTCATCCCAATATACTGAGAGTCCCTGAAACCAGGAGTCTCAATTTCCCATGCCTTCCAACAGCTGTACTTCCTAAAATCATACTTCATACTTTCCCTTCTGTTCACTTATTGACACTTTGATTTCCCAAGTATTATTGAGAACCTACAAAATGTCAGCTACTGTGTTTGTGGCTTAGGATATAAGTATGAATAAAACTTGGTCACCAGCCTCAGGAAAGAGAGAGCTTCATAGACTGGTAGTTACAATATAATATATTTAGGACAATGACAATGATATATACCAAATAAAATTAAAATACAAAAGAAGAGTAGCAAGAGTGACATAGAGAGTCAGGGAAGGTTTCCTAGAAAAGGCTATACTTGAACCTATTCCAAATGACAAGCTTTTTTCAAGAAAAAAGAGAGAAGGAAATTTCAGAATATACAACATAAATAGGTACAGAGATTGCATAGCATAGGCTGCCAGCATACTCATGTTCTAGTGAGGACTCTCATCCTGGCTTGCAGAAGGCTGCCTTCTAGCTGTGTGCTTGCATGGCCTTTCCATGGTACATGCACAGGGAGGGAGGAGGGAGAAAGATTTCTTCCTCTTCTTACAAGGCCACTAATCCTAACATATTTGCACCTCACCATTATGACTTCACTTAGCCTTAATTACCTCCTAAAAGCCCTATCTCTAAATTCAGTCATATTGAAGGTTTGGACTTCAGTATATGAATTTGAGAGAAAGAGTGGCACACAATTCAGTACATAGCACTCCTTAATATAGTTAGTAGGTATAATAGAAAGATGAGTTCCATTTTGCCTCTACCCATTGATTCCTAGACTAGTGAATTCTGACTCTGAGAAAGAAGGCACCACCTCTTGGCCTCCTGTTTCATATGTATGCTACACACTATAGGAAATCTCCCTAGCTTTGCAGGGTATTATCTCCCAACTGCTACTCTAACCCACACTTCAGCAGGCCATTCCAATGTTCTACATAGCTAAATGCTATATGGAGTAAGACATGTGGTAGAACCCATAAATTTTGTGGGCATGAGCCATTGTGTACTGCAGTTTGCTACAAAATGACTTTTTTTTTAACTTCCTTATTGGAGTATAATTGCTTTACAATGGTGTGTTAGTTTATGCTTCATAACAAAGTGAATCAGCTATACATACATCCCCATATCTCCAATGTGTAAATACCATGACAATAGCAAAATCATTTTCTAAGACTATATACGGTGGCATTGAAAAAAATTTGTTAAGGTAAAGTGTATGACATGTGAAAATATATCTATTTATACAAGGACAAATGGCTGTCTCCTTCATGAGAGAAAGTCTCCACACTTCCACCAGATGGCAAGGGGAGAAAGCTGACTGGCATCTAGAGGAAGGATCATATTGTCTATCAAATTACTGAAAAGATGCTTTGCAGTAGACATTCAGTGAGGATATTTCCATGAGAATATCTTCACACTCCACCCATTCAGAAAGGCTCATTCACATATCCATGATTCAGACCTCCTTGTCATCATTCTTCCATTTTTCTAGCCAATACATTAGTCATTGCACATAACTCAGTGTACCTTGGACTTGTCTCCTTCAGTTTGGCTTGGACAACCAATATTCTGTCACTTATCAAGAGGAATAATTTTTCTTCAGTATTGTTTTTAGGTAGGCTCCCTCCAGAGAAAGGCTGTGGCACTTGATAGACTCCCACTGCTCATGGGCTCATGGGAGTCTGAGCAGTCAGTCATGCAATTATACTATTCAGACATTCTTGACTTAGCATGGGATGCTGTAGTGCACATCCATTTTTTGGATTCTTTGGATTAAATAGCAACCATTTCAAAATGGGAATTTCAAATCATATAGTTGTGATTTGAAATAGTTATGATTTCAAATCAGATAGTTTTATGGTGCCCATAGTCAAGTGTTTAGACACTATCAGATCCTAGTAGAAATCTAAAATCTATTTTCCTAATGGAGAATACTTTTTGCCATAATAGAATCTCCCATTGGAGTTTCCAGGAGTTCCACTCAGCATTTTCAACTGCCACAGACATTTTCTGTACTATTAAATTTTCTGGGTAGGCGGTCTAAGTGCAGAGATGCTCGTACTACAGCCTTGAGGTAGCACAGAACCTTTATTTCTTTGTTCCCAATTTAAAACTGTCTTCTGAATTATTTAGCTAAAAAGTTGAAGCTGCACAAATAGATGTGATGTGTATTATCTCCAACACCTAGAGTTTCATCATGTGTCACTTTCCTTGTGGACTGTAAATGGCTCTGCAACTTTTCTCTCACTTTTCAGAGGATTTTTTTTTTTGAGAATGTCAATTGGCACCTTACTGTTTTCCCCAGCTTCACTGAGATACAATTGACACCTGATTTGACAGATAGTTTTTGGAGTTTATCTCCCATCCTCTAGCAATTACATGTTTTACTAAGGTAATTAGGGTTCATGCTACTTCCTACCTGATATGTCCAGTTAGTATAGCATCCTCAATATAATAGTCAAATGTAATGGTCTATAGGATGGCCAGAAAATCAAGGTCTCTCTGGTCTATTATGATAGAGAACAGATCAGAAATAATCCTCTGGTTGGACAGTAAAAGTATATTGCTTTCCTTGCCAGGTAGATGTAAATGGCTTCTGATTACATTTGCTGGTAAAAATAAGAAAAAAGAATTGCTATACCTAAAGCGGTATTTTAGCACCAGTAATTGGATAAAACATCTGAACTGTAGCTCTTTTGGCATGACTCCTTCTTAAATTTGAAAAACCCAGTCATACTCCAAGACCCATCTATTTGACTTTTGTGTTGGCCAGACAGGAGAGATAGATGTGAATGAAGTAGGAATTATTACTCTTGTTTTTTTTCAAATTTTGATGATGGCACTAATCTCCAAAATTTCCCTAGGAAAGCAGTATTGCTTTTAGTATATTTGGGGGAACTGATATATTCCAGTGGCTTCCACTGGGCTATTTCTACCACGATAATGCACACTTCACCAACAGAGGAACTAATGTGGGTATTTTGGTATGTATTAAATATAGCTATTTTCACTATTTATTCTGGAACTAGGAAAATAATCACAATGAGTTTTACTTCAACCAAGATTCTGTTTGTCTTTTGACCTCTATAAACCCCAAATCTGTCCAGTGTGTTTCAAGTCATTAGAGGTTAGTATCAATCTGGTGTCAGTGTCCACAAAACTTAAAGACAGAGTTTTATTCTTTGTCCTGTGCACAGTCACTTTCATGAATTGCTGCATGTCTCTCTGGGAGAAAATGTGGGGATGATTACCATGTGGCTGCATTGAAGAATGTTTCCTCGAAGAGAGCTGGCTTTCTCCATAAACACAAACTGGTTTCCCCAGCTATCCTAAAGTAGAGCATTTCTGTGAAACATTTTGTGAGCTGAAACGGCACAAAGGGAAAAGTATTTCCCACTTTCTGAAAGTTTGCATGATGCCACTTCACTTTTTAAAAGACCTACATTAGTATCTGTTTTTGCTAACTGAAATAACTCCAAAGAAGATTTTTGTTTTTAATAAAAAATCTGTTACTTTTCCAATGTAGGTCTATTGTAAAAATGAAGTGGTATAATGCAAACTTTCAGACAGTGGGAGATACCTATATCTTGAATTCTGTGAAATGTCTTAGATCTAGAACTTGAGTAAGAGAATATAAACCCACTACAGCAATTTGAATAAGGTTTCTGCTCACTAAACCTAGAATTTTCCCATTTATAATTTGCAAAAGGTATCTTAATAGCTTCTCCACCTAAATTATTCCTAGAGATCCTATGATCAACCATCTATATTTCTACTTGGGACAGTGTTCTGATTGTGACCTCTCTCTGAAGTTTATTATAGTAATCGTCCCTAATTTTTGCTAACAGTTAAGCCTCTCTACTACTTCGGCATATCAGTATTCCACTACTGCCATGGAAACTGGGGAGTCCAGTTTCATAACAGTATCTCCCATCATTATCTCCAGCTTCCTAAAGGATATTTACAGAGTTTTGAAGAGGGCTTGGGGAAAAGTATGTTCCCCCTGAGGCCCTAGAGTAGAAACTAGGAGTCGATTAAGTAGATTCCACATAGCACATTCATTCCAACGTTCTCTGAACCTTTGGGCACCTTTCCTATTCAGTAGGACCTACAAATTCCAACATCTCAATTTCATTGACCATAGGCCTGCCTTTAAATCATCATCTTAGAATACTACTCATATTCACTTACAGCACTTAAATCAACACAAATCATAAACGCTGAGTGAATACATTCATTTCAGTAAATTCAACCCATACTGATTTTACATTTCATGCTGCTTGGCCTAACAACCTTAAAGTCCCTCTCATTCATGCTCTCCAGACTTTTACTGATACTAATTGCCAGGGTTCTACAGCTCTTTCCTTCTAGATTAGTATTTGCACTTCTCCATTTAAACTATGTTGACATCTAGATCTTCCTCTACCTGGAGGCCATAAAAGAATTGGGAGTTAGGCCTGAGAAAATTGGCATTCCATTGAAACACAACTTGCTCCAGCTTATGTAGAGAGCAGTTTCTTTTATTAACAAGAAATTCCAGGTGTATTGGGGAATTCAAATTTCTCACCTTTACCTGTTTTCTTCCCTAATATGCCCATCCCATATCCCAACCTCCCATTCTTTTACAACCATAACCATTTCTTAGCATAGAGATATGGTAGAATTGCACACTTAATTTGCTCTGTAATTCTACTTAGGTTGCGATTAGGCCCTGAGCTTGATCCTATGTCTTTAGGAGATAAGACACTCTCCAAACTGCCTTTTTAAAAGTTCTATCTGAACATTGCAATTGGTATCCAAGACAATCAGTGTTTTTTTTCCTTTGTTGGCATTCTAGGAATGACCACAGAGGAAGTTAGAAAACCAACAGTGCACAGTATTCCTCCATCAAAGTTAAAATAAACTATTTCAGAAGGATTGAGTAACCAACTATGTCAGCTATTGCTGATGGGAAAATGAAAATGACTGAAATTTAACCTTTGGATTTAACAGGTTGTGTCATTATTGACGTTAACAAGAGCGGCTTCAGGGTAAAAACCAGACTTAAGTGGAGATGGAGATAACAGTAGGAGAATTTCTGGGAACAGTATTAAAATCATATAGTGTTTTCCTGTAACAAGGAGAAAATAAATGTGGTAGTAGCTAGTTGGGGGAGGGAGAGAAGTACATCATCAGCTCTTACCTGGGTGACTGTAGAGTTTTTCTTGTCTTTACCCTTAATCTTCTAAAGGCTTTTATCAACACTGCAGCCAGTATTTTGTACAAACATCCCTCCAATGGCTTCTCATTTCACTGAGAGTAAAACTCAAAGTCCTTATAATTGTTTAGAGGGCCCTGCATAAGATGGATCCTCATTACCTTTTGACTTTATCTTATTTTAGTCTACCTTCCCCACCCCTCTCACTTAATACTCTCAGTTCACCTTACTCTGTTTTTTTTCCTCTTTATTCCATAGCACTTACCATTTTCCATTATACTATATAGTGTATGTTATTTAACATTCTTTAATGTGCTTGCATTTACTTATAATGTTTATTGTTTATTACCCATCTCCCTCTTATATGTAAATTGCATGAGGACTGAGATATTTGTCTGATTTGTTTACTGATGCATCCCAAACATCTTCACACAGTAGGAACTAAATAAATATTGAATGAATAACCAAATGAATGAATAACTACTTTATAAAGTCTAGAGCTCAAGAATTCAAACAATACCAGTGTGAGTAACAATAAATATCAGTATTAGACTTAGGTTCTTTCCTCCCTTTTCATGCTACGGTACACCTCATTTGTCTGGCAGATTGCATCTGCTTACAGGAAGCACCTAATAGGGCCAAAGAAATTTCTCAAAATTCAAATTCCTCTTAAGACTTTCATTTTGACTCAAAAATGTTGTGATTAAATTTTCAGCCTTAATTCTTATTTTACTCATCCATGCACTTTTAGAGAGAGAAAAACCAGCACAAGGGACAAAAATTGAGGAGGATAGAAAATGTCCTCACAATATGGCCTTGAAGCCATAATTGAACTTCTGGTAAATACCTCATTTTTGCTGTTTTTTGTTTTGTTTTGTTTTGTTTTGTTAACCACAAATAGTAGCATAAAAATTCTAAATGGAAGAACTGGGTACACTGCTTTTCTTTAAGATCAAGCTGCAAAATTCCACTGAAGCAGATTCACCCATGAACTAATATGAAAAACTTTAGTTTCCTACAGTTATCAGTAGGTTGTATTGGGAATCTGGTACATATATTAATATTTTTTTCTGATTATTTCTTTGCCAAACGCTTAAAGACCTTATCATATTTCTTAGTGTAAAGTTCAAGTTTATTGACATGTCTTACATAACCTTAACCATGTCCTTTCCCAGTTTGCAGCCTCATCTCCTGCTTCCCTCCTCCTTTGCTCCAACCACAATGACCTTCTGAATAACATGTCCTTCTTTGCCTTTAGCACCTTCAGGTGCTATGTCTATGCTGAGGATACTCTTGCCATTATTCTTTATTTAGTTAACTCTTACACATCCTTCTGATCTCAACTTTAAAGTTTCTTAGGAAAGCCTTTTCTGACCCAAAGATTAGGTAAGGTCCCCTATTACATTTTCCTAAAGCACCTTCCACCTTCCCTTTATAATTTTATACATTTTGAAAGTATGTATTTATTTTTGTGATTGCTTGTTTAGTTTTCCCTCACCCAAAAGACCAGATTCTAGGTTTTGTAACCACAAGAACCATGTTTAATTTTTTCATCACTGTTTTCATTTTGCCTAGCATATACTAGTCCCACAATATACATATTAGAAGAAAAATGAATCAAGTTATTAGCTAGATAACTGTTTCCTATACCCCAGCTCTTGACTGTGTTAGTTGTCCCTGTTATGATCTCCATTATTACTCTATTTTTCCACTAGTTGGCATTGCACTTTATGACAACTGCATATGTGTATACACACACACACACACACACACACACACACACACACACACACAGGACAACATGAAGGAAGAAAACATAACTGATTTCCTCTCTATGTTTTTGGTGGAGCCTGTAATATTGTTTGACACATAATATACCTAGAGCTGTAGTTTTGTTTCTTTCAACATTTCCCTCTTATGCCAGCAAATATTTCTTACTATAAACCTGTTTTCAGGAGAATCTTTGGCCAGGTTATACTTTAGAGTTGTTGCAGTTTAAAAGGCTAGAGTCAGTATCCAAATTCTGCCAAAAGGAGTTTTATTAATAAATGAAATAAAGTCAATATAATGAAAATGGGAAAATTGGTCTAAACTCTATATCCCAAATATCCTTAATATCATCTAGTCCATAAAGACTAGATGGGCAAGAATGTATTAACTACTTAAAATTTAATATAACTTTTTCTGTAAGACCTGCCACACTACCTCCTACTACATGAGATGAGTTTTCTAAAATACAATTTGCAACTGTGCCCAGGGACAAAATTCATGTATTATTCTTAGATCTTACCCTAAGCTAGTGCTTGATCCTCACCTGTGGCTTTTTGCTACTCCCTAAACTTAATGATGTACTGAAGCAACCTCATATTGGTTTGAGAGAATGATCTCGCCCTATAACAGACTAATTAAAGGATGGCATCTCTTTGTGGTACCTTAAACTTCTTCATTGTTATTTTTAATAACAATCATTGATGTCATTTCAAAAATAAAGTGTTTTAGCTGTGCGGAAGTCACAGAATCAAATCTTTTTTTACACTCCCTACAACCACAGTTCTGAGAGGATGTCAGTGATGCCTCAGAATTCTTCTCATCTTTGAATCTTTTTTTCTGCTTCCTTGTTTTCCTTAAACATTTATATTATCTAGACAGGCAGAATAAGAACTAGTGAAAGAAAGCACTATAATTCCTTTGTCAATTTTCTCCTGATTTGCTCTTCCTTCCCTCTTTTCACCTTTGAACTAATAAATCCACTAAACATTTAAATGTGCCCTGATTGAGTAAAAATATTAAGAAAAAGCGAGATTACAGAAAATACAAATACAATAATCAAATTATTATTGTGAACTTTCTCCCTAGAATTGGGAATGAGACAAGGACGCAAGTATCCTCACTTCTATTCAAAATTTTATTCAATATCTAACTATCCAGTACAATAAAGCCTAGGAACAAAGGAGACAGAAACAGTATAATGGTTAGATAAAATGAATGAAACTAGTATTATCTGAAAACATGATTGTTTACATCGAAAATTCAGAAGAATCTACAAAAAAACTTTTAGAATTAATAAATGCTTTAGCAAGGAGACCGTATGCAGAGTCAACAGACAAATAAATTGTATTTCTACATATTAGCAATATAACTAACACTGAAATTTAAAAATAAAGTTAACTACAGAAACAGCAAAATATGTCAAATGCTTAAATAAATCTGACAAATGATGTGCAATACTTCTAGCCTAAAAACTCCAAAAGAGTATGAGAGAAATTTTAAAAAGCGATAAATAAATGAGTAGGTATACTTGTATGTGGATTGGAAATTCAAAGTATAAAAATGTCAATTCTTCCCAAATTAATCTATAGATTTAGTGTAGTTCCAATTAAAATGTCAGCAAGGGTGCATATGCATGTGTGTGTGTAAATAGACAACCAGGTTCTCAAACTCATATGGAAATGAAAAGAGCTAAAAATAGTCAAAGCAATCTTGAAGAAGTAAGAAAAACTGAAAAACTTACTCCATTTATCAATATCTAAGATAAAATTACTGTGATTTAGACAATGTGATACTGATGCAACAATAGACAAGTTTACCATTTAAATAGAATAGAGAGTTAAAAAATAAACCCACACATAAATGCTCAACTGATTTACAACAAAGGTGGCACTGGTGCTTTAAGATATGAATGATCTTTTCAATAAATGGTGCTGGGTACATTATATGAGAAAAATGTATCTGGATTTCTATCTCTTACATAACCAAAAATTAGGAAAAGATCAATAGCAGATATAAATATGAAAAGTAGATTAATAAAGCTTTTAAGGAGATCAACAGAATAAAATTTTTATGAGGTTAATAGACACAGATTCTCAAATGAAACTCAAAAAGTACTAATCATAAAAGAAAAGAAAAATGATAACTGATCTTAAATTTAAGAACTTCTGTTTATCAGAAGTCACCTTTATAACATGGAAAAATGTCACAGAATAAGAGAAGATCTTCACTATAAATATAACTGGCAAAGGACTAGTTTCTAGAATATATCAAGTTCTCTAACAAATTATTAAGAAAAAACAGAATTTATCCAATAGATGGACAAAAGATTTATGGGGACATTTCACAAAAGAGGATATCCAAATTACCAATAAATATAAGTAAAGATATTCATCTGCATTGTGATTGTGTATCAGAAAATGCAGATTAAAATCACATCATGATACCATAAAACACACACCATAATAATTAAAGTAAAATGATGGAAAATATAAAGTATTAGCAAGTGTTTGGGGTACCTGAAACTCTCATAACCTGCTGGCGGGAGTAGCAATTAGTAAAACCACTTTGTAAGTCTGCATGGCAGAATCTACCAAAGCTAAAAATTTGCATACCTGATGACCCAACAATTCTACTCCTAGATTTATACCTAATATAATGTGCATATATTTACCAAAGATATGTATGAGAATGTTCATTGCAGCACTTATCATAAACCACCAAACTGACAAATACCCAGATTTCTGTCATTGGATAAAGTGTGCTATGTTCACAAAATGAAGTGCCATACTTCTACAATGAGAATGGATAATTCTCAACTACATAGAACAACATGGATAAATTTCAAACATATAATGTTGAGCAAAATAAGTCAGGAAGAAAAATATACACAAGATGACATTCAGATATAGTACAAAGACATACAAAACTAATCTATGCTGTTAGAAGTCAGGGTAGAGTCTACTCCCATAGGTATAGTGACTGGAAGGAAACGGAAGCCTCTGTAGTATTATTGGTAATGATCTGGGTTATTTTTTTGTTTGTTTTGTTTTAGGATTTTATCTCAGAGCAATTAGGCAAGGCTATTTAGCTAGAAATTCCATCAAGCTGTATGTTCATGATATGTGATCTTTTTTGGATGTGGATTAAACTTCAACAAAAAATTTTTAAATTTTTTCCAAATCTAAAAGGAGAGGTTTTATTTTATTTTATTTTTTTTCATCGCAGGGTCCCTAATTTTCATTGTGTAATATATTTTTCTTTTATACTATTGTATATAGTTTTTCTTTGAATAATAAGGTTTTGTTTTTATTAATAGACAAAATTCCAATCCAAGCTGTGCCCCATTATACACATCTTGTATTATATAACATGAGAGAGAGAGTACAAGCTATTTAATTCTGATATTTCCATTTCTGGAATAAAAACCAGAAGTTTCAGATTTAAGTAATTTTTATTAGAACCACCCATGGCAAAAAAGCAGGCCCAACATGTGTGCCCCAAATTATTCCTGTCATCAGTCTTTTCAACATACTCAGAATACATAATCTTTCACTTTTATGACAGAAATGCATTAACTTATTCAATTTTGCAAGCTTTAAAAATATTATTAAATATTTAAAGCAAAGACCCATCTTAGAAAATGTTATGCATATTTCTCTAATAGAAATTTTATACTGAATTTCTCAGAACAAGCAAGTGAACTTTCTTTTGAAAGAAGGAGGGGAAAAAACCCACAATATTCAAAACACAGAGACCATAAACATATCAATATATACTGCATTATGAATAATGAGATTAGAATTTTCATAATGATTTTTATTTAAAATTCACATAATTTCATGTTCCTATGGACTACCTACCTCAGTCTTAGGCAGGTGTTATGCCCCTGGTTCTCAGGGATAGGAGACTTCTCAATAATCTATCTCTCCTCTAGCAGTAGAGGGACTCTTATGGTCTCAGGACCACAACAGCAGAGATTCCCCACTCCACCAACCACAAATATTCAATGTTTGATATACTGAAACCACATTTTTTTATATCTATAAAAAATTAATGTCCTGGTATGTAAACTAGGAGCCTTGTTAGGTCAGATGAAAGAGAGTCATTGGGTGCCTCTTTTTTATAATAGAAGCATATCATCATTTTCTGATTTCATAAGTCCATCAAATACTTTCCACATTATACACAGTATTTCACATATAGATACTCATGTACTCTTTCACATGTTCACACGGAAACACATACACTAAAAACATAACACCAAATAAACAAATCAAATAAAATAACACAATCTTTCTAACTGTCTTGACATACTTATGTTACTTCATTCATATTTCTAACTCAGATATTACTTGTAATTACCATATTCATTAAATTGTCACTATTGGCTTTGGTTTAGGCATTCCCACTATAACACTAACCAAAATACCACCACCAACAACTGGTTAATTGTTTTTAAGATCATGTATTTTATTGACTACATCAGGTACATGATACTTCCTGACCATCAAATAACTTAAATTTTGAAAAACAGGAATCTCCAAGGGAAAAGTGAATGGGATTACTGGCTTTCCTGTAACAGAGGCCAAATGCCATACAAGCTAGAGGAAACATTCAGCTGAAATTTTAAATAAATGGCTAAAAGTTGAGTGTGATATCTCACATGTATAGAAACTTGGGATGTTAAAATCACAAGGGAAACTGACATCTACTTAAAGGCTCTTTTCCACAGGATTCACTATATGTTCTCAAGAAAGACTAATAGAGGACAAGAGTCTAGACAGAGCCTTATTTATGATGCAAGCCTAGAGGACGAGAAAAAATAGTTACTGTGGAAAAGACACAAATACTCACTGGGATTCTTCTTCTTTATATGTCCCACAGAACAAAAGTCTAAAGCATAACAAACACCATCACCCTCAGGCCATAGACCAAAACCCATTACAGCTAATGGAGGAAGAACAGCAACAAAAAGCAACCCCTACTTCTGAGGTAAGGGTAGGAATATATTCTGAGCTGAGACCATAGGAGTCCCTCTACTGCTGGAAGAAAGATAGGATCACTGAGAAGTCTCCCATCCCTGAGAACCAGGGGCATAACTCCTGCCTAAGACTGAGATAGGACCATAGCAGAAGAGATTATCCACTCCACCATCCACTACCAACCTAGGAAGGGTTATGTAAAGAGTAACAGCAGTCTAATCCTGGGGAAAAATCAAGAGAGAGAAATCTTCTCTAAAGATAGGTGTAATGGGAAGACCTAAAACTAAGGGTGGAACAAACAATAGGAAAACTCTCTGGAAGATCAACCCCAACCTAAACACAGGTAACTCAGAGGCATTTGTAACCTGTGGTACACTGAAGGCAGGCATAGCAACAAATCAAATCTAGCTAAACTCTTAACTAAACTGACTCAAACTTTGAAATTAAAAACAGAAAAAAGAGGGTATGTACATTTCCAAGCATGAATATTATTTACCTAATTTTCTGCTATTCTATATAAGATGTCTGGATTTCATCCCCAAATCACAAGACACCCAAGGAACCAAAAAAAACCAACACAAGGTGAAGAGACAAAGCAATCAACAAAACCAGATTCAGAAATGAGAGAGCTGTTGGAACTATCAGACAGGGAGTTTAAAACAAATTTGGTTAATAAATCAAAAGCTGTATTGGAAATGGCAGACAACATGCATGATCATATGGTAAACTATATAAAAAAAGAACATAATGGAAATGCTAGAAATGAAATACACATTAACACTGGTAAAGAATGTTTTCAGTGGTCCCATCAGTAGATGATACATATAAAGAAAGAATCAGTGACTTGAAGATAGATCAATAGAAACTGCCCAAACTGAAATGCAAAGATGAAAAAATAAAAGATTAAATTTAAAACAGAACAGAGCATAGTGAAGCCAAGGACTGTGGGAAAATATAAATCTAACATACATGCTAGTAGATCTATAAGAGGAGAAAAGTGAAAAAATGGGGCAGAAGAAGTATTCAAAGATGACAGTGCATAAGAAGTTTCTAAAGTTAATGAAAAATTAAAAAGGCAGTTTCAAGAAGCTTGCATAACATCAAGCAAGGCAATTAAAACAAAAACAAACTAGTCATAAGTTACCCAAGCAGTTGAAAATCTAAGACAAAGAGAACATTTTGAACACAGCCAGATAATATAACATATTGCATACAGGTAAACAAAGGTAAAATTTGCATCAGAATTTTTGTCAGTGAATACAACAAAGTACATTCTTGATTAGGCTTAAGAAAGTCAACCCAGAATTCTGTACTCAGAGAAGATACCTATCATAAATGAAGGAGCAATAAAGACTTCTTTTTTTCTTCAGACACAGAAAAGCAGAGAGCTCTTTACTTGAAGACTTAAATACAATAAATTTTAAAGGAAGTTGTTCACTCATAAAAAATATAATAAACTTTATAAAAAAACTTATCTACACAAAGAAATTGATAATGTTGAGAGTAGAATAATAAAGATGAATATATACTTTATTTTTTCTTCTTGTAATTGCTGTAATAGAAAAATGACTGATTTAAACAAAAATAGTAGCAATGTACTATGTGTTTATAGCATATGTAGGAGTAAAATATGTGATAAAATAGCACAATGGATGAGGGAGAGAAACTGTGGTAAGATACTTTCACTATACATGAAGTGGTACAGTATTATTTGAAGATAAACTGGGATTAGAGAGGCATATTGGGAAGTCTAGGATAACAACCACATTTTAAAAAATATGTATATATAATAAGTCACAAGTGAGATAAGATGGATTTGTAAAAAATAATAATTAATCCAAAAAATGGCAATAAAAGAGTGAAAGAGAAGCAAAAGCATATGAAAAAATTAGAAAAAAAATCAAAATATAGACTTTAATCATATTAGCAAAAGTAAATGTAAATGGTCTAAACACACACTTATTTTAAAAGACAGATTATTCAACTGAATAACAAAATAAGGCAAGAGCCAACTCTAAGCCAACTCTAAGCTGTCTAAAAATTAAAACAAAACACTTAAAGTAGAAAGACACAAACACTTTCCAAAATATCTGGGGTAGCTATATTGATATCAGACAATGTAGATTTCAGAATAAGGGATATTGCAAATTATACTTAGGAAAATTGAATAATTATAAATATGTCATTCTACAAGGACATGATAACAATGTTAAATGGATATGCATCTAAAAACAGAGCTTCAAATTACATAATTCTCCTTAAACTCTTCTAAAGATTAAATTTCAATCCAATTCAAATTCCAATCCAAATTCAAGCAGAGTTGTGTGTGTGTGTGTGTGTGTGTGTGTGTAGAAATTAACAAGTTGATTCTAAAATATTTATGAAAATGCATAGGAGCTAGAATAACTCAAAAAGAAGAGTAAAGTTGGAGGACACACTACGTGAATTCAGGACTCATTATAAAGCTGCAGAAATCAAGGTAGTATGTTATTGGAGAAAGGATGGACACATAGAGCAATGGAACAGAATTGAGAATTTAGAAATAAGTCCACACATACATGGTCAGTTGATGTTTGACAAAGGTATAATGACAATTCAATGAAAAAGAATAGTATTTTCAATAAATGATGATGAAACAAGTTTACATTCATAGGCAAAAAAGTGAATTGTATTCCTACTTCATACCATATAAAAAATTAATTCAGAATCAATCACAGACCTAAATGCAATAATTAAAACTACAAAGCATCTGGAAGAAAATCTTTATGAGATTGGGTTAGGTGAAATTATATAGACACAACACCAAAAGTTTGAATCATAAAAGAAAAAAAACTAATAAATTGAATTTCATCAAAATTAAGGAATTTACTCCTTGAAAGACACTACTAAGAGAATTAAATGTGGCAGTCTGAGAGGAAATAATTTCAAGCACATATCACATAAAATATGTATATCTAGAATATATTTAAAAACTTCCAAAGCTCAATATAAAAATTAACAACCAAAGCATAAATAGATAAATATTTAAACACTATTCCATTAAAAAACTGTAAATCAGCACGTGAAAAGATGTCCAACATCACTACCCGTTGGAGAAATGTAAATTAAAACTACAACTAGATACCACAACAGACCAATCTGACAATACCAAGAGCTGGCAAAGAGGCAAAGCTACTGGAGCTCTCAAACAGTACTTGTATAAAATGACAAATTTTACAACTACCTTGGAAACAGTTGGACCATGTCTTGCAAAATTAAACATATGTTTACCACATAACCCAATAATCCTACACGTGGGTATTTACCCTAGTAAAATTAAAACATGTTCTCACAAAAATCTTTATGCAAATATTTAGAGCAGCTTTATTCATAACTGCCCCAACCTGGAAACCCAAAGGTCCCTCTTCTGAGGAATGGTTGAATGACCTATGGTATATCTATAAAATGAAATTCTACTCGGCAATAAAGAGGAGAAAACTGCTGGCATACACAACATGGATGATTCCATAGTGCATTCTGCAGTGTCAAACTCCAAATGCTACATACTGAATAATTCCATTAATAATGCCATCTGAAAAAGGCTACACTGTAGAAAAAGATAACAGATCAGTGTTGCTAGGGGATGAGGATGAAGGTAGGGGTTACTTACAAAATGCCTCCAGAAAAATATTTCTGATTTAATGAAGGTGTTCTCTATCTTTATCTTAATGATTTTGTATAACCATATGCATTTGCCAAAACTTGTATAATTGCACACCAAAAAGGTTACTTTTACTGTGTCTAAATTGCCCTTTAATTTTTTTAAATGGGGAGAAGAACCTTTCATTTAACAAGGCATTCTCAGACCACCCGCATTTAAATTAGTCTCCTCTAAAAAATAGTGCAATTAAATTAAAATTTCAATAATTTGGCTGTATTAAATCAAATATAGAACATTGTTCACTTACCTCTATTTTATGAAAGGAAATTTATTTCCAAGTAAAAAGCTTGTGTTTTTTTTTTTCCCAACAAAACATGTTAAATGAAGTCAGTATGAATAAAATTAAGAATATTTATTATAGAGTAAAAACTGCAAGAATATAATATGTAGTTGCAGTATTTTACATGTCCAAATATGCTTCCTCACCACATAGTTGCATTCATGTGACTGTTTTTTGAGTGATGGTAAAGCCATTATTAGTAACTGACTGTATATAACTACCTTTTCAGTGACAATATGACAATGAAAAGTGCATTAACATCCCATGACTGTAGCCTTTTGAAAATTTTCACACTGAAATTTTGCATAGCTGTGTGCATTTATCTAACCATCATTTGGATCAGATGTGTCACTATAGATAATATAGAAACATGAATGGAAAATGCCTCTCATTTTTTCTAAGAACAAATTTTATAAATAAAAGTTGTTATGTTTCAATTATAGAACAAATTGCAGTTTATAACCAAGACTATTGGAAGATAAGAAAACGGAGAAATAAAACTGTTTAACAGTAAGACACAACAGAGAACTTTTAAGCCAAGAACACTTTCAAGAGGTATAGAAAAGATAGAAGACTTTAAATATAGGATTTCATTATTAAAAAACACTGGGAGCCGTTGAAAGAAGACACACATGTCTTACTTAAAAACCTTTTGGGAGCTAACATATTTATGTTAAGATTACATACATCTCCTTTTTATTTCCTCTACCTGATTCATCAGTAAATAGCCTGCAGTTCTGTAGCTATAATTTTTATCAGCTATTCAAAACATTTTGGTTGTCACAAATTCACCAAATAATTGGTCTTTTTGCCTTAATTGATTTGAATTACATGTCATTTCAAAACTAAAGGACAATGGACTCAATTTTCTAATGACAGGCAAGTATGGTTTGCAAAGGTTGAATTGATGGGGTTTTGACTAGACAAATGAGCTATTAAGGTCCTTTAAACAATCCATTAGTTGCTAATGGTTTAGGGACATCTGTTGATGACACTGAAGTTGATCAATTTTAGGTGCAACTTTACTGTTGGGAAATTCAACCACCAAATCACTCAGAAATTTAAATGAGGTTAATGCTTGCATGTCTACCTACTTTGTAGATCACAGCTTCTGACCTTTGCTTGTCACTCTCTGTGCCAGAACAACAAAATGATAAGACATGAAGAAGAAAGTATTTTTTTATTTTAAATTGAAAATTTTAACACAAATGCCAATTTTGCATTACTTTTCTATAAATTTAGAGACTATATGAAATTAACATTTTTTATAATATAAAGCTTAAATACATAAGGGGAAAATAGAAAAACTTCATCCTTCCAAATTTAACTGTATATATAAAAATAATGCATGTCTGTATTTTTTCTAAATTATATTAACTTTGACTCTGAATATCCTCTCCACGGTGCTGGAGAAATTTAGCCTTGGTCATTTCTGATGCACCTATCTTCCAGTGAAGGCAAGACACTTGGATCATATCAATGCTAACATATGGGGAAAACCCTCTCTTCATCTTTTATCAGTTCTCATAAATACACTGTCCATGTTCCCTGAAGATTATTATCCCATTTGACATGTTCCCTTCAGGTCTGATACCAATGCATTTACCAGGCCTTGATACTGACTCCCTTTCCTCTGAAGCCTTGCTTTCTGTTTGAGAAGTTGCCAGGACATAAAATTCTGGAGTCAGCCAGACCTGGATTTCACCCTTGACTCTACTGCTCATTTGCTGTGTGACCTTGAACAAGTTGCTTAATCGTTCCAAGTCTCAGCTTCTTCAGCTCTAATACAGGCAATAAAAAATTACCAGAGTGACTGTGCTGTCACCCTGTTGTGGTACTTAATAAGATAATATATGTAAATCACTTAGCATGCTGCCAAGCATACTATAATGAAGTTTGGTTATTTGGTAGCTATGTATATATTTCTCAACATTAGTTCTTCTTAGAAGATATTGACACAGATCACTGTAAAACAAAATAAATAAAAAACAAAAGATCTAGGGGAAGATGGTGGAAGAGTAAGATGCGGAGATCACCTTCCTCCCCACAGATACATCAGAAATACATCTACACATGGAACAACTCCTACAGAACACCTACTGAACACTGGCAGAAGACCTCAGACCTCCCAAAAGGCAAGAAACTCCCCACGTACCTGGGCAGGGTAAAAGAAAAAAGAATAAACAGAGACAAAAGAATAGGGACAGGACCTGCACCAGTGGGAGGGAGCCGTGAAGGAGGAAAGGTTTCCACACACTAGGAGCCCCTTCGCAGGCGGAGACTGCGGGTGGTGGAGGGGGAAAGCTTCGGAGCCGCGGAGGAGAGCACAGCAACAGAGGTGTGGAGGGAAAAGCGGAGAGATTTCCGCACAGAGGATCTGTGCCGACCAGCACTCACCAGCCCGAGAGGCTTGTCTGCTCACCCGCCGGGGCTGGTGGAGCTAGGTGCTGAGGCTCGGGCTTCAGTCTGAGCGCAAGGAGAAGACTGGTGGCGTGAACACAGCCTGAACGGGTTAGTGCACCACGGCTAGCCGGGAGGGAGTCCGGGGAAAAGTCTGGACCTGCCGAAGAGGCAACAGACTTTTTCTTCCCTCTTTGCTTCCTGGTGCGGGAGGAGAGGGGATTAAGAGCGCTGCTTCAAGGAGCTCCAGAGATGGGCGCAAGCCGCAGCTAAAAGCGCGGACCCCAGAGATGGGCATGAGATGGTAAGGCTGCTGCTGCCACCACCAAGAAGCCTGTGTGTGAGCACAGTCACTCTCCACACCTCCCTTCCGGGGAGCCTGTGCAGCCCGCCACTGCCAGGGTCCCAGGATCCAGGGACAACTTCCCCGGGAGAACGCACGGCGCACCTCAGGCTGGTGCAACATCATGCCGGCCTCTGCTGCTGCAGGCTCACCCTGCAATCCGTACCCCTCCCTCCCCATGGCCTGAGTGAGCCAGAGCCCCCGAATCAGCGGCTCCTTTAACCCCATCCTGTCTGAGCGAAAAACAGACACCCTCTGGCGACCTACACGCAGAGGTGGGGCCAAATCAAAAGCTGAGCCCCTGGGAGCTGTGAGAACAAAGAGAAAGGGAAATCTTTCTGAGCAGTGGATTAAATCTCCACAATCAACTTGATGTACCCTGCATCTGTGGAATACCTGAATAGACAACGAATCTTCCCAAATTGAGGAGGTGGACTTTGAGAGCAAGATTTATTATTTTTTCCCCTTTTCCTCTTTTTGTGAGTGTGTATGTATTTGCTTCTGTGTGAGATTTTGTCTGTATAGCTTTGCTTTCACCACTTGTCCTAGGGTTCTATCCGTCCGTTTAATTTTTGGGTTTTTTTTTGTTTTGTTTAAATTTTTTTTCTTAATAATTATTATTCTTTTATTTTAATTATTTTATTTTATTCTCTTTCTTTCTTTCTACTTTTTCTCCCTTTTATTCTGAGCTATGTGGATGAAAGGCTCTTGGTGCTGCAGCCAGGAGTCAGTGCTGTGCTTCTGAGGTGGGAGACCCAAATTCAGAACAGTGGTCCACAAGAGACCTCCCAGCTCCATGTAATATCAAATGGTGATAATCTCCCAGAGATCTCCATCTCAACACCAACACCCAGCTTCACTCAATGACCAGCAAGCTACAGTGCTGGTCACCCTATGCCAAACAACTAGCAAGACAGGAACACAACCTCACCCATTAGAAGAGAGGCTGCCTAAAATCATAATAAGTCCACAGACAGCCCAAAACACACCACCAGACGTGGACCTGCCCACCAGAAAGACAAGATCCAGCCTTATCCACCAGAACACAGGCACTAGTCCCCTCCACCAGGAAGCCTACACAACCCAGTAAACAAATTTAAGCCACTGGGGACAGACACCAAAAACAAAGGGAACTACGAACCTGCAGCCTGCAAAAAGGAGGCCCCAAACACAGTAAGATAAGCAAAATGAGAAGACCAAAAAAAACACAGCAGATGAAGGAGCAAGATAAAAACCCACCAGACCTAACAAATGAAGAGCAAATAGGCAGTCTACCTGAAAAAGAATTCCGAATAATGATAGTAAAGATGATCCAAAATCTTGGAAATAGAATAGAGAAAATGCAAGAAACATTTAACAAGGACCTAGAAGAACTAAAGATGAAACAAGCAACGATGAACAACAAAATAAATGAAATTAAAATTACTCTAGAAGGGATCAATTACAGAATAACTGAGGCAGAAGAACAGATAAGTAACCTGGAAGATAAAATAGTGGAAATAACTACTGCAGAGCAGAATAAAGAAAAAAGAATGAAAAGAACTTAGGACAGTCTCAGAGGCCGCTGGGACAAAATTAAATGCACCAACATTCGAATTATAGGAGTTCCAGAAGAAGAAGAGAAAAAGGAACTAAGAAAATATTTGAAAAGATTATAGTTGAAAACTTCCCTAATCTGGGAAAGGAAATAGTTAATCAAGTCCAGGAAACACAGAGAGTCCCATACAGGAAAAATCCAAGGAGAAATATGCCAAGACACATATTAATCAAACGGTCAAAAATTAAATACAAAGAAAACATATTAAAAGCAGCAAGGGAAAAACAACAAATAACACACAAGGGAATCCCCATAAGGTTAACGGCTGATCTTTCAGCAGAAACTCTGCAAGCCAGTAGGGACTGGCAGGACATATTTAAAGTGGTGAAGGAGAAAAACCTACAACCAAGATTACTCTACCCAGCAAGGATCTCATTCAGATTTGATGGAGAAATTAAAACCTTTACGGACAAGCAAAAGCTGAGAGAGTTCAGCACCACCAAACCAGCTTTACAACAAATACTAAAGGATCTTCTCTAGGCAAGAAACACAAGAGAAGGAAAAGATCTACAATAACAAACCCAAAATAATTAAGAAAATGGGAATAGGAAATACATATTGATAATTACCTTAAATGTAAATGGCTTAAATGCTCCCACCAAAAGATACAGATTGGCTGAATGGATACAAAAAGAAGACGCATATATATGCTGTCTACAAGAGACCCACTTCAGACCTAGAGACACGTACAGACTGAAAGTAAGGGGATGGAAAAAGATATTCCTTGCAAATGGAAACCAGAAGAAAGCTGGAGTAGCAATTCTCATATCAGACAAAATAGACTTTAAAATAAAGACTATTAAAAGAGACAAAGGAGGACGCTACATAATGAGCAAGGGATCAATCCAAGAAGATATAACAATTGTAAATATTTATGGACCCAACATAGGAGCACCTCAATACATAAGGCAAATATTAATAGCCATAAAAGGGGAAATCGACAGTAACACATTCATAGTAGGGGACTTAAACACCCCACTTTCACCCATGGACAGATCATCCTAAATGAAAATAAGTAAGGAAACACAAGCTTTAAATGATACATTAAACAAGATGGACTTAATTGATATTTATAGGACATTCCATCCAAAAACAATGGAATACACATTTTCCTCAAGAGCTCATGGAACATTCTTCAGGATAGATCATATCTTGGATCACAAATCAAGCCTTAGTAAATTTAAGAAAACTGAAATTGTATAAAGTATCTTTTCCGACCACAACGCTATGAGACTAGATATCAATTACAGGAAAAGATTTGTAAAAAATACAAACACATGGAGGCTAAAGAATACACTACTTAATAACGAAGTGATCACTGAAGAAATCAAAGAGGAAATCAAAAAATACCTAGAAACAAATGACAATGGTGTCACGATGACCCAAAACCTATGGGATGCAGCAAAAGCAGTTCTAAGAGGGAAGTTTATAGCAATACAATCCTACTTTAAGAAACAGGAAACATCTCGAATAAACAACCTAACCTTGCACCTAAAGCAATTAGAGAAAGAAGAACAAAAAAATGCCAAAGTTAGCAGAAGGAAAGAAATCATAAAAATCAGGTCAGAAATAAATGAAAAAGAAATGAAGGAAATGATAGCAAAGATCAATAAAACTAAAAGCTGGTTCTTTGAGAAGATAAACCAAATTGATAAACCATTAGCCAGACTTATCAAGAAAAAAAGGGAGAACACTCAAATCAATAGAAATGAAAAAGGGGAAGTAACACCTGACACTGCAGAAATACAAAGGATCATGAGAGATTACTACAAGCAACTCTATGCCAATAAAATGGACAACCTGGAAGAAATGCACAAATTCTTAGAAATGCACAACCTGCGAAGACTGAATCAGGAGGAAATAGAAAATATGAACAGACCAATCACAAGCACTGAAATTCAAACTGTGATTAAAAATCTTCCAACAAACAAAAGCCCAGGACCAGATGGCTTCAGAGGCAAATTCTATCAAACATTTAGAGAAGAGCTAACACCCATCTTTCTCAAACTCTTCCAAAATATAGCAGAGGGAGAAACACTCCCAAACTCATTCTACGAGGCCACCATCACCCTGATAGCAAAACCAGACGAGGGTGTCACAAAGAAAGAAAACTACAGGCCAATATCACTGATGAACATAGATGCAAAAATTCTCAACAAAATACTAGCAAACAGAATCCGACAGCACATTAAAAGAATCATACATCATGATCAAGGGGGGTTTATTCCAGGAATGCAAGTATTCTTCAGTATACACAAATCAATCAGTGTGACACACCATATTAACAAATTGAAGGAGAAAAACCATACGGTCATCTCAATAGATGCAGAGAAAGCTTTTGACAAAATTCAACACCCATTTATGATAAAAACACTGCAGAAAGTAGGCATAAAGGGAACTTTCCTCAACATAATAAAGGCCATATATGACAAACCCACAGCCAACTTCGTTCTCAATGGTGAAAAACTGAAACCATTTCCACTAAGATCAGGAACAAGACAAGGCTGCCCACTCTCACCACTCTCTTTTGTTTTTTTGCGGTACACGGGCCTCTCACTGCTGTGGCCTCTGCCATTCCGGAGCACAGGATCCAGACGTTCAGGCTCAGCGGCCATGCGCTCATGGACCCAGCTGCTCTGCAGCATGCGGGATCCTCCCGGACCAGGGCACAAACCCGGGTCCCCTGCATCAGCAGGCGGACTCTCAACCACTATGCCACCCGGGAAGCCCTACCACTCTTATTTAACACAGTTTTGGAAGTTTTAGCCACAGCAATCAGAGAAGAAAAGAAAATAAAAGGAATCCAAATGGGAAAAGAAGAAGTAAAGCTGTCACTGTTTGCAGATTACATGGTAATATACACAGAGAATCCTAAAGCTGCTACCAGAAAACTACTAGAGCTAATCAATGAATTTGGTAAAGTAGCAGGATACAAAATTAATGCACAGACGTCTCTGGCATTCCTATACACTAATGATGAAAAATCTGAAAGTGAAATCAAGAAAACACTCCCATTTACCATTGCAACAAAAAGAATAAAATATCTAGGAATAAACCTACCTAAGGAAACTAAAGACATCTATGAAGACAGTTATAAGAAACTGATGAAAGAAATTAAAGATGACACAAATAGATGGAGAGATATACCATGTTCTTGGACTGGAAGAATCAACATTGTGAAAATGACTCTACTACCCAAAGCAATCTACAGATTCAATGCAATCCCTATCAAACTACCACTGGCATTTTTCACAGAACTGGAACAAAAAATTTCAAAATTTGTATGGAAACACAAAAGACCCCGAATAGCCAAAGCAATCTTGAGAACAAAAAATGAAGCTGGAGGAATCAGGCTCCCTGACTTCAGACTATACTATAAAGCTACAGTAGTCAAGACAGTATGGTACTGGCAAAAAACTGAAAGATATATCAATGGAACAGGATAGAAAGCGCAGAGATAAACCCATGAACATATGGTCACCTTATCTTTGATAAAAGAGGCAGGAATGTACAGTGGAGAAAGGACAGCCTCTTCAATAAGTGGTGCTAGGAAAACTGGACAGGTACATGTAAAAGTATGAGATTAGATCACTCCCTAACACCATACACAAAAATAAGCTCAAAATGGATTAAAGACCTAAATGTAAGGCCAGAAACTGTCAAACTCTTAGAGGAAAACATTGGCAGAACACTCTATGACATAAATCACAACAAGATCCTTTTTGACCCACCTCCTAGAGAAATGGAAAGAAAACAAAAATAAAGAAATGAGACCTAATGAAACTTCAAAGCTTTTGCACAGCAAAGGAAACCATAAAGAAGACCAAAAGACAACCCTCAGAATGGGTGAAAATATTTGTAAATGAAGCAACTGACAAAGGATTAATCTCCAAAATTTACAAGCAGCTCATGCAGCTCAATAACAAAAAGGAAAAAACCCAATCCAAAAATGGGCAGAAGACCTAAATAGATATTTCTCCAAAGAAGATACACAGACTGCCAACAAACACATGAAAGAATGCTCAACATCATTAATCATCAGAGAAATGCAAATCAAAACTACAATGAGATATCATCTCACACCAGTCAGAATGGCCATCATCAAAAAATTTAGAAACAATAAATGCTGGAGAGGGTGTGGAGGAAAGGGAACACTCTTGCACTGCTGGTGGGAATGTGAATTGGTACCGCCTCTATGGAGAACAGTATGAAGGTTCCTTAAAAATCTACAAGTAGAACTACCATATGACCCAGCAATCCCACTACTGGGCATATACCCTGAGAAAACCATAATTCAAAAAGAGTCATGTACCAAAATGTTCATTGCAGCTCTATTTACAATAGCCAGGAGATGGAGACAACCTAAGTGTCCATCATCAGATGAATGGATAAAGAAGATGTGGCACGTATATACAATGGAATATTACTCAGCCATAAAAAGAAACAAAATTGAGCTATTCGTAATGAGGTGGATGGACCTACAGTCTGTCCTACAGAGAGAAGTAAGTCAGAAAGAGAAAGACGAATACCGTATGCTAACACATATATATGGGATTTACGGGAAAATAAAATGTCATGAAGAACCTAGAGGTAAGACAGGAAAAAAGACACAGACCTACTAGAGAATGGACTTGAGGATATGGGGTGGGGGAAGGGTAAGCTGTGACAAAGTGAAAGAGTGGCATGGACATATATACACTACCAAATGTAAAATAGATAGCTAGTGGGAAGCAGCCGCATAGCACTGGGAGATCAGCTTGGTGCTTTGTGACCACCTAGAGAGGTGGGATAGGGAGGGTGGGAGGGAGATGCAAGAGGGAAGAGATATGGGGATATATGTATATGTATGGTTGATTCAGCTTGTTATAAAGCAGAAACTAACACACCATTGTAAAGCAATTATACTCCAATAAAGATGTAAAAAAAAAAAAAAAAGAAATAAAAAGCAAATCACAGAAGTGGTAAGAGTGAGTTAGCTCATCACAAGTCTTTATACAGCAGCTTGATACAGCATCCATAATGTTAAAATAATGAGCAATTGTAGTGGAATAAATGGAATAAGAGATATTGTCCCTTCTCTCAAGGACTATATGATATAACCAAAGAGACAAACATACATACAAAAAAATGCCTGTGTATGAGCATGTTTAATGTTGTGTGTGAAGTGCTAATGGGGTACTTTTGTAGGAATTTCCAGCATAAAGTTCAAAAAATGGTAAGATGTCAGATTGAAGCTCAGTCATAGAAGCATTAGTTGAAGAATATAGAGAAAGAAAAGAAGAATTTTTCTTGATTTGTTTTTGTTTTTGAGGGTCTGAGCATGGTACATCCACAAAACAGGGTCTGAGCATGGTACATCCACAAAACATGGTACATCCACAAAACAGAATTTTTCTTGATTTGTTTTTGTTTTTGAGGGTCTGAGCATGGTACATCCACAAAACAGATTTCAGAAGGACAAAAAATAATGAGTTAAGTAGGTAATTAGTGATCACAAATGTAGGAGAACAGAGAAAATAAGAGATTACAGATTTAATCAAGTGTCAAATGCCTTCTATATGTCACATATGACAAATACAAAAACAAAACAAAAAGCAAAGCAAAGAAAAACAAAACAAAACAAAAATACTCTTTGGATTTTTGGTTGAGTTGCTTAGAGAGCAGAGCAGAGAATCTTTTTCCTTCAGTGCTATTAGCACCAGGCTGACAAATAGGTTTTATTTTATCAGAAACATTGATTGAACCCCTACTTATGCCAGGCTAATAATAGTATAGTAACAGTAATGAGAAGATAACAAAAGCTTAATCGCTCTTCAAGGCCTTCAGAGATAATGTTTTGTGGGATGACATGGAAGAAGGGCTTCCTTTTCTTTCAGAAATTCAAATCTCTTAATCCAGGTTCAATGAAAATCCTTCTAAGAAGCTATTCCATTAGAAAGAACAGTGGTATTATCACCCCAGAAAGGGATACTTTAGATTTTGGAGACCTTTCTGTGTCCCAATATCCACCATACAAGGAAGAAAATTCTACTACAACTACATAACTCAGCCTTTCACATGCTTTTTCACTTGAGTCTACACCAAGGTATCTGCTCATTTCCTGAAAGGAGCCCTAACTACAGAAAGCAAGACAATGCTTTTAAGATTTTCCTAAACTTGATAGATTAAAGGCTGCTCAGCAGGCTCCTTTGGAGAAGCTATTATGGAAATTAAAATGCCCTTTTAAAAATCAAATAAGTCCCTCCCAGAGTTATGTTCCATTTCTATGCCATCTTGCTTCCCTATGAAAAAACAAATGCTTATGGATAATGTTCATTGTGCTGGGAATATCCAAAGCAATAAATGGCTTTTAGCGTTGATTAAATGCTAAAGTGAAGCTTTTTGATAACCATAAGAGCTGACTATTGTAAGTGTACTCCAGTGTCATGAATATTACTGCTAATACATGATAAGATTTTTAAAAGGACATAATAAAGTATAATAAAGAATAGATCACTTCCCTTTTGAGCTTTGGAAAGAGTTATCTTCTTTTCCTTTGGTCTTTACAATGATAGCAATAGGGAAGTCCTTTTGAAGTAGTGACTTGGGCAGGGAGGTTATATAATGAGATTAATAACTTAAAGGAGTGGACTGTGCAGTATACCATGATGAGATTAAAGATGTTTTAATACCAAAACGGGCTTTGTGGCTTGATGGAGAGAATATAATTTAACATTTGAGAGATGAGAATTGACAGAATCTTTTGTTGATTAATAATGGTGGGTGCATCTTTCTGAACACTGATTAGTTTGGGAGATTGTGAGAAGAGCATTTTATAGTACTGAGATTATATTAAAATAAAAATATAATAAGTAGAAAGATTATAATGAAATGAACTATTGCACTTTGAGTCAATGTTTCAAATTATATTTCAGATATAAAAAGTGAAATCTACATATTTAAACAAATGTGTATTCAAAGGATAATGGGTTCATAGTGGTCAGGAGTTATTTGTTTTTGTTTTTTAATTTTGGGACTAGACTATTATGACATCTAAAATATATAATGTATATTTCACTTTATGTTGATGAGATATGTTTATACCTTGTATCATGTTTATATTACTAATGACACTGATAATCATTATTTATGTTTATTGATCATCTTCCAAGCATTATATTAATATTTGCATTTTACCAGTGTGATTTCATTAACTCTTGCAACAGTTCAATAATGTTCATTAGTAGTAACCGCAAGAACTAAGACTCAAACCTAAACTCTCAAAATTCGAAGTCCAGAAGATATATAATATATGTGTTTTATATATTTATATTTATAATACATTTTAAATATATATAAATTTCCAAAGGACTGATAATTAAATAGGAGAGAAGTCACTTATCTCTATAAAGCTGCAGTAGATAGCTCAAGATCAAGATGGTGGGGTAGGAGAACACAGAGATGACCTCCCCTTACAAACACATCAAAAATACATCTACCTGTGGAGAAATTCTCACTGAAAATAAACTTGAGACTGGTAGAAATACTCTTATATAATTAAGACTATAGTAAAGATCCACACAGGATTGGGTAGGAAGGGAAAAGAATTAGGTCGGGCCCTGTGTCTTTGGAAGGGGATACAGAATAAGAGGGGATCATATGCGCCTGGAGATCCTCCCTGAAGTGTGGGTGGTTCAAACCACATATTGGGTACCCCAGCCTGGGGTCTGACACTGGGAGGATGAATCCCCTTAGCTGGTTTCAAAGCCAATGGGACTGACAGCAGAGCTGTAAGAAACCTAGACTCCACTCATGAAGAACACACACACTCTTACTTACTTTAGAAAAGGGAAGGGAGCAGATTGAAACTGCCTGGGACTCCAGTCAGTTCCCTGTGAATGCTCCAGTGTGCTCCCCAGCCCAAGCTGACTACCCACTTAGGCCCACTTGCTCCATGGCACAGCTCCACACTAGGGTGAAGGCTGCCAAAACTGAGGAAAATGCATGGTTGTGGTGGATGGAGCTGGCTCAGACCCAGCACAGCATCTGAACAAGGTAAGGTCAGTGATTTTTGGCAGTCATGGGGACAGCAAATCAGAAGCAGTCCAGAACTCTGGAGCTGAGACCACCCAACCCATGACCCACCCCATGCTGAGCACTGATCCAGCCCCTCTTGCTCTGCGGCTCACACCTGGCTCTGGCTATAGCCACTCCACCTACAGCCCCACCTCCTACCAAGGTGTTAGCTGCCAGCACATCCTAGGGGAAGACATGAGTCATGCTCACATCAGACACAGCTCTCCCACCAAAGCCACTGGGCAGACACAGATTGTGTAAGGACACTTTCACATAAGGACACTCGCACATAAGGACACAACATCAAGACCTGGATAGGTAACTGTTTCACCTAATTTCACAGAGACAGAAAGTTAAGCAAAATGAGAAGACAGACAAAGTTATTTCAAATGAAAGAACAAGAAAAAAAACACTGAAAAAATCAGTTAGTGAAACAGAGATAATTTACCAGATTGACTTGAGAGCATTAGCAATAAAACTGCTAACTGAATTAGGGAAAAGAATAGAAGAATACAGTGAGAATTTCAACAGGGTTCTAGAAAATATAAAAAAAAAATCAGAACTGAAGAGCACAATAAGTAAAATAAAAAACACACTAGAAGGAATTAAGAGCAGACTATGTGATACAGAAGAACGTATACATGGTCTGCAAGATAGAAAAATGCAAATCACCCAATCAGAACAGCAAAAAGAGAAACTAATTTAAAAAATGACAACAGTTTAAGGAACCTCTCAAGCAACTATTTACATGCATACCAACATTCACAATACTGGGGTCCCAGAAGGAGAAGAAAGAAAGAAAGGGGTAAAGGGGTAAAAAATATGTATCTGATGAAATTATGGTGAAAACTTCCTGAATTTGAAGAAAGAAACAGATATTCAGGTACAGGAAACAAAGAAGGTCCTAAACAAGATGAACTCGAAGATATATCATAATTAAAATGGAAAAATTTAAAGAGAGAATTCTAAAGGCAGTAATAGAAAAAGTGTTATATACAAAGGAACCCTCATAAGACTATCAGCTGATTTTTCTGCAGAAACTTTGTAGGCCAAAAGGGAGTAGCATGATATACTTAAAAAGCTAAAAGGGGAAAACCTAAAACCTAAAACCTAAAACCTAGGAAAACCTAAAACCTAAAACCTCTACCCAGCAAGACTGTCATTTTGAATAGGAGAGATAAAGAACTTCTCAGACAAGTAAAAATAAGAGTTAATCAATACTAAACTGACCCTAAAATAAAAGTTAAAGTGTCTTCTCTAAGTGGAAACAGCTCATGCAGCTCAATATCAAAAAAAAAAAAAAAAAAAGACCCAGTCAAAAAATGGGCAGAAGACCTGAATACATGTTTCTCCAAGAAAAACATACAGATGGCCAAGAGGCATATGAAAAGATTCTAAACATCACTAATTATCAGAGAAATGCAAATCAAAACTACAATGAGGTATCATCTCACACCCATCAGAATGGCCACCATCAAAAAATCTATAAACAAATAAATGCTGGAGAGGGTGTGGAGAAAAGGGAACCCTCTTGCACTGTTGGTGGGAATGAAAACTGATACAGCCCCTATGGAGAACACTATGGAGATTCCTTAAAAAAACTAAAAATAGAACTATCATATGACCCAGCAATCCAACTACTGGCCATATACCCTGAGAAAACCATAATTCAAAAAGATATATGCACACCAATGTTCATTGCAGCACTATTTACAATAGCCAGGACACGGAAGCAACCTAAATGTCCATCAACAGATGAATGGATAAAGAAGATGTGATACATATATACAATGGAATATTACTCAGCCATTAAAAGGAATGAAATTGAGTCATTTGTAGAGATGTAGATGGACTTAGAGACTGTCATACAGAGTGAAGTAAGTCAGAAAGAGAAAAGTAAATATTGTATATTAATGCATATATGTGAAATCTAGAAAAATGGTACAGATGAAACTATTTGCAAAGCAGAAATAAAGACACAGATGTATGGAAAAAATGTATGGACACCAAGACGGGAAAGGGGGGGTTGGATGAATTGGGAGATTGGGATTGACATATATACACTACTATGTATAAACCAGATAACTAATGAGAACCTGCCATTTAAAAAAAACGGCAAAAAACAAACAAACAAAGAAAAACCTATTAGTAGCTTGAAAAAAAAAAAAGAAAGAAATAGGTTTTCTAATCTCTCTTCATATATGTTGCTTGTCTATGATGACCATTGTTGCATAGGAATCATTAATTTTGATAAAAAATAATTTTTAATGCACAAAAAGAAAGAAATATCTGTAGGAAATTAAAAAGCACACTAGGAAAGGCAAATATATAGTAAAGACTGTGGATCAATCACTTAAATAAGCTGGCAGGAAGATTAAAAGACATGAAATTGTAAAATCAATTATAACTACAATAAACAGGTAAGGGATAAACATGAAGATGTAAAATGTAATATCAAAAACACAAAACAGGGAGGAGAGTAAAAAAACAAAATGTAGATATTTTAGAATGTGTTTGAACTTAAGTGACTACCAGTTCAAAATATGTAGACATAGTAATAGATCAACATATACAAACCCTATGGTAGCTACAAATCAAGAACCCGCAATAGATACACAAAAACTAGAGTTAGAAAACACAAGCATACTACTAAAGAAAATTATTAAAACACAAGAGAAGAAACTGAAAAAGAAAAAAAGAAAAGAACTAGAAAAACAACCAGAAAACAAATAACAAAATGGCATTAAATACGTACCTAGTTACTATCACTTTAAATTGTCAATGAAGTAAATGCTCCAATAAAAAGACATAGGGTGACTGATTGCACTAAAAAAGATCCATCTATATGCTGCTTACAAGAGACTCACTTCATAGCTAAAAATACACACAGACTGAAAGTGAAGGGATGGAAAAAACATTTCATGCAAAGCTGAGGTAGCAATACTCATATCAAAAAAATAGACTGAAACAAAGTCCATAACAAAAGACAAATAAGGGCATTATATAATGATAGAGAGATCAATACCTGAAGAGGATACAAGACTCATTAGCATATATGTACCTAATACAGGAGCCCTAAATATATAAAGCAAGTATTAACAGACATAAAGGGAGAAATTGACAATAATACAAAAATAGTATAGGAATTTAACACCCAATGTACATCAATAGAGAGATCAGGGCTTCCCTGGTGGAGCAGTGTTAAGAATCCACCTGCCAATGCAGGGGACTCGGGTTCGAGCCCTGGCCCAGGAAGATCCCACATGCCACAGAGCAACTAAGCCTGTGTGCCACAACTACTGAGCCTGCACTCCAGAGCCCGCGAGCCACAACTCCTGAAGCCCGGGAATCTAGAGCCCATGCTCTGCAACAAGAGAAGCCACCGCAATGAGAAGCCCGCACACTGCAACAAAGAGTAGCCCTTACTCACCGCAACTAGAGAAAGTCCGTGCACAGCAACAAAGACCCAACACAGCCAAAAATAAATAAATAAAATAAATCAGTCAATAAAGAAAACAAAATAGACAGATCATCTAGACAGAAAATCAATAATGAAACAGTGGTCTTAAATGACACATTAGACCAACTGGACTTGATAGATTCCTAAAGGACATTCCATCCTAAAACAGCAGAATACACATTCTTTTCAAGTACACATGGAATGTTCTTTAGGATAACAAGCTAGGTCACAAAACAAGTCCTAACAAATTTAAGAGGATACAAATTATATAAAATATTTTTTCCAACAACAATATGAAATTAGGAATCAATTACAAGAAGAAAAATGGGAAAAACACAAACATGTGGCAACTAAACAACATGCTACTAAAATAACCAACGGGTCAATGAAGAAATCAAAGAGGAAATCAGAAAATAAGGCAAGTTAAAAAAAAAAAATTCCAAAAGCTATGGGATCAGCAAAAGCAGTTCTAAGAGGGAAGTATATAGCAATACAGGGCTACCTCAAGAACCAAGAAAAATGTCAATAAATAACCTAACCTTCCATCTAAAGGAAATATAAAAAGAAAAATACAAAGTCAGCAGAAAGAAAGAAATAATAAAGACCAGAGAGGATGGGAAAAAGACCAGAAAAGACATTTTTTAAAGAAGGCTAAGGATGGCTAACAGGCACATTAAAAGAAGCTCGACATGACTAATCATTAGGCAAATGAAAGTCAATGCCACAATGAGATATCACCTCACAAGTGTCAGAATGGTTAAAATCAAAAACTCTACAAATAGCAAATGTTGACAGGGATGCAGAGAAAAGTGAATCCCTGTACACTGATAGTGACAATGTAAATTAGTACAGCCACTATGGAAAAGAGTATGGAGGTACCTCAAAAAACTAAAAATAGAACTAACATATGATCCAGCAATTACACTTCTGGATATTTATCTGAAGGAAATGAAAACACTAACTTAAAAGATATATGCACCCCCATGTTCACTGAAGCATCATTTATAATAGCCAAGATGTGGAAGCAATCTAAGTGTTTATGGATGGGTGAATGGATAAGGCAAATATGTATGTGTGTGTATATATATATATATATATATATATATATATATATATATATATATATATATAGAATATCATTCAGCCATAGTAAGGTAGGAAATCTTACCATTTGTGACAATACAGATGAAACTAGAGGGCATTAATGCTGAATGAAATGTCAGATAGAAAAAGACAAATACCATATGCTATCACTTATAAGTGGAATCTAAAAACATAAAATAAATATATATAACTAAACAGAAATAGCTTCACAGATATAGAAAACAAATTAGTGGTTACCAGTAGGAAGAGGGAAGATGGGAGGGGCAAGATAGGGGTATAGGATTAAGACTAACAAACTACTATGTATAAAATAGATAAACAACAAGGATATATTATACAGCATAGGGAAATATAGCCATTATTTTTAATAACTCTAAATGAAGTATAATCTATAAAATTTTTGAATCATTATGCTGTACATCTGAAACTAATATTGTAAATCAGCTATACTTCAATTTAAAAAAAAAAGATCAAAAAGCAAATGAATAAAATAGACACAAAAGAAACAATAAAAAAATCAATGAAACCAAGAGCTGGATTTTTAAAAAGTTAAAAAAAGTTGAGAAGCTTTACCCAGGCTCATCAAGAAAAAAAGAGAGAGGACCCAAATCAATAAAATATGAAAGAGGAGAAATAACAACCAGTCACAGAGATATAAGAGAATATTAATAACAGTTATAGCCCAGCTAATTGGATGAACTGAAGAAATGGGCAAATTCCTAGAAACATACAAGCTTCCAAGACTGAATCATGAAGAAATATACAATCTGAACAGACTGGTCATGAGTAGTAAAATTGAATTTATTTATAATTTAAAAAATTCCCAGAAAACAACAGTCCAGGACCAGACAACTTATAAGTTATGGAATACAACTTATATGTATTCCACAAAACATATAAAGAAGAGTTAATGCCTATCCTTCTCAAACTATTTCAAAAAGTTGAAGAGGAGGAAACACTCCCAGCTTTATTCCAGGAGGCCACCATTACCCTGATACCAAAACCAGAAAAATACACTACATAAAAAAGAAAATTACAAGGCAAAAAAGAAAACTACAGACCAGTATCTCTGATGAACATAGATGCAAAAAATTCTCAACAATATACTAGCAAATAGAATTAAACAATATTAAAGAAAAAAAAGGATCATACACCATGATCAAGTGGAATTTATTCCAAGGATGCCAGGATGGTTTCATATCTGCAAATCAATCAATGTGATGCACCACATTAACAAAATGAAGGATAAAAATCACATGATCATTGCAATAGATGCAAAGTAAGCATTTGACAAATTTCAACATCCATTCATGATAAAAACTCTCATCAAAATTGTTTTAGAGAGAAGTTAATGTAGTAAAGGCCATTTATGACAAACCCACAGATAACATCATACTCAACGGTGAATGCTGAAAGCCTTTCCTCTAAAACCAGGAATAAGACAAGGATGTTCACTCTCGTTACTTCTATTTAATGTAGTATTGGAAGTTCTAACCACAGTAATCAGACAAGGAAAAGAAATAAAATGCATTCAAATTGGAAGTAAAGAAATAAAACTGTCACAATTTGCAGATGACATGATACTATATATAGAAAACCCTAAAGTCTCCACCGAAAAACTATCAGAATAAATGAATTTGCTAAAGTTGCAGGATACAATATTAATATACAGAAATCTGCTGCTTTTCTATACACTAATAATGAACCATCAGAAAGAAAACGATCCTGCTTAAAATAACATCAAGGGCTTCCCTGGTGGCGCAGTGGTTGAGAGTCCACCTGCCGATGCAGGGGACGCGGGTTCATGCTCCGGTCTGGGAAAATCCCACATGACACAGAGCGGCTGGGCCTGTGAGCCATGGCTGCTGAGCCTGCGCATCCGGAGCCTGTGCTCCTCAACGGGAGAGGCCATAACAGTGACAGGCCAGCGTACCACAAAATAATAATAATAATAATAACATCAAAAAATCAAAATACCTAGGAATAAATTTAACCAAGGAACAGAAAAACCTATACTCAGAGAACTATAAAACACTGATGACAGAAACTAAAGATGATACCAAGAAATGGAAAGATATTCTGTGTTCTTGGAAGGATTAATACTCTTAAAATGTCCATACTGCCCAAAGCAATCTACAGATTCAATGCAATCCCTATCAAGCTACCATGGCATTTTTCACAGAACTAGAAGAAATAATCCTAAAATTTATAAGGAACCACTAAAGACCTCAAATAGCCAAAGCAATCTGAAGAAAAAAGAACAGAACTGGAGGTTTCACACTCCCTGACTTCAGGCTACACTACAAACCTACAGTAATCAAAACAGCATGGTACTGGCACAAAAACAGACACACAGGTCACTCGAACAGAATAGAGAGCCCAGAAGTAAACTCATACACCTGTGGTCAATTAATCTAAGACAAAGGTGGCAAGACTACATAATGAGAAAAGACAGTCTCTTCAATAAGTGGTGTTGGAGAAACTGGACAGCTATTGATACATGTAAGAGAATGAAATTAGAACAGTGTCTAACACCATATGCAAAAATAAATTCAAAATGGATTAAAGACCTAAATATAAGATTGGAAACCATATAAGTCCTGGAAGAAAACATAAGCAGAACACTCTTTGACATAAATTGTAGCAACATTTCTTTTTTTTTGATCTGTCTTTTAAGGCAAAGGAAACAGAGCAAAAATAAACAAATGGTATCTAATTTAACTTAAAAGCTCTTGCACAGTGAAGGAAACCACTGAAAAAATGAAAAGACAACATATTGAATGGGAGAACATATTTGCAAATGATATTACTGATAAGGAGTTAATATCCAAAATATACAAACAGCTCATACAATTCAGTATCAAAAAATGACCCACTTAAAAAATGACCCACAAAAGGCCTGAGTAGGCATTTTCCCAAAGAAGATATGCAGATGGCCAATAGGCACATAAAAAGATAAAATATTTTATTATCAATAATATTTAGGGTTTTTGCCCAAAATTTTATGACTATTTCCTGATAATCAAAAAGGCTTTTTTTTAGATGCAAATAAATCCTACATAATAAGTGGGGTATAAGTAAGTTATCCCTGAAGCAGAGGAAAGGACTATTCTCCCACTCTTGTCAACAAGTGGAGGTGTTTCGCACATAAAGCAAAGCAACTTTCTTAAATGGTCATTCTTCTCACTGGTGGAAGGGCATGTGAGGTGTTGCTGCAGAAGTTAAAAAATGTGACCTGCTAAGTATTTGATTTTGGCCTTTCTGTACAGAAAATTTAGTAGGCTAGTTATCAGGAGTGTGAGAGAAAAGAAAAAAGCCAAGAGTTTTTCTTTCTGACTCCTGACCCTGACTCCAAACATTGGCCCTAAAACTGAATAAGTTTTCAAGCTTCTGCAGCTGGTACATAAGGCCATTTTGGCTTTGTACAAATGTTATGTCTTATATTTATTATTAGTACCCTCTTTAGCTTTTACTTTTTCCTCCTTACTTTATTTTTTCTTTTGCCTTCATTTTTTTCCTTATTTTCCTTTATTATTTTAGCTACTTTTACCATTATGTTCTTTTAATCTCTTTGTAATTCTGTTTCTTTTTCAATTTTTATTGAAATATAGTTGATGTACAATGTTGTGTTAGTTTAGGGTGTACAGCAATGTGATTTGGTGTGTGTGTGTGTGTGTGTGTGTGTGTGTGTGTGTGTAGATATATATTCTTTTTTAGATTATTTTCCATTATAGGTTATTACAAGATATTAAGTATACTTGCCTGTACTATACAGTAGATCCTTGTTGGTTATCTTTTTTTTTTTTTTTTGGCGGTACGCAGGCTTCTCACTGTTGTGGCCTCTCCCATTGCGGAGCACAGGCTCCAGACGCGCAGGCTCAGCAGCCATGGCTCACAGGCCCAGCCACTCCACGGCATGTGGGATCTTCCCAGACCGGAGCACGAACCCGTGTCCCCTGCATCTGCAGGCAGACTCTCAACCACTGCGCCACCAGGGAAGTCCAGTTATCTATTTTATATATAATAGTGTGTATATTTTAATCCCGAACTCCTAATTTATCCCTCCCCCCATTTCTCCTTTGGTAACCATGAGTTTATTTTCTATGTCTGTGGATCTATTTCTGTTTTGTAAATAATTTCATTTGTATCATTTTTTAAGTTTCCACCTATAGCATTATCATATGATATTTGTCTTTCTCTGATTTCACTTAATATGATAAGCTCTAAGTCCATCCATGTTGCTGCATACAGCATTATTTCATTATTTTTTGTGGCTGAATAATATTCCACTGTGTAGGGAAGTTAAAAGACAAAAGTAGTAAAATCATCTGTATACACAATAAACAGTTAAAGAATACATAAAACAATTAGATATAAAATATTATATCAAAACTAGTGAGGGGAGGAGAGTACAAATATAGGGTATTTAAAATTCTTTTGAAGAGATCAGCAACCTAAAACAATCATATATATATATATATATATATATATATATATATATATATATATATATATATATATAGACTCCTATACCAAAACCTTACAGTAACTGCGAACCAAAAATCTTTAATAGATGTACACACAAAAAAGAAAAAGGAATCCAAAGATAACACTAAAGATAGATATCAATCACAAGAGAAGAGAACAAAAGAAGAAAGGGGAAACAAGACCTACAACAACAAATCCAAAATAATTTAACAAAATGGCAATAAGAACACACATATCAATAATCACCTTAAATTTAAATGGAGTAAAAGCTCCAACCCAAAGACAAAAACAAGACCTGTATAGATGCTGTTGACAGGAGACCCATTTCAGATCTAGAGACACATACAGACTGAAAGTGAGGGGATGGAAAAAGTTATTCCATGCAAATGGAAATCAAATGAAAGCTGGAATAGCAATACTTATATATAAGACAAAAAAGACTATTTTTTAAAAAAATATAATTGTTTTATCAATTTCACTGTATCTAAAAATTCTGAATTTACTATGTCTTTTCTAGGTACTATATTCTTTCGTCTTTCCTTTCTTTAGCCTTAGGTTTACATATAACTTTTACCTAATTACCTTCTTAAAATTTTTACCAATTTAAGACTTATCTTGTGGTGTTTAGTTTTATTTTTTGTTGTTTCATAGTCTCTTATTCTTAACTATTTTATCTTATACAAAATTTATACTATTTTTACTACTTTTACTCTTTTAAATATTTTATATTTAAAATTTATTTTGTCCATTTTTTTTAGCTTGTGCTTATGTATTTTAATTGTATTTCTTTTAATTAATCATATATATTTAAAAATGAGCAGAAGTTACACATATGCTGTGACTTCTCTTTAACTCTTTGTCCTGCTCTGGGCAAAGTCGTTTAGCCTTTTTTTTTCCTTTCACTTAATCTTTAATGGGACCTCATGGCCCCTGTGAAACTGTATCTCTATTAACAAAACTGAATATCTGATTCTAGATCATTAAGATAACAAAAAATCAGAATTTTGCGAAGTAAATCCACCGCAGTTATCCACACTGATAACTTAGAATAAAGTAATGTACACCTGTCGCTTGGTATCTGCTCAGGATTGATTCCAGGACTCCGCATATACCAAAATCTGCAGATGATCAAGTCCTTTATATAAAATGCTGTAGTACAGTCAGCCCTCCACATCTGTGGATGGGAAACATGTGGATACAGAGGGCCCACTGTATTCACATTATAAACACATTATTTTCCCCTCAGAATTACCTGGGTATTGGATACAGAGAAGCTGATTTTTAACAATGTAATTTCCCAGCCCTCACCCTATAATACTCTATCAGAATATTTGGAATGTAGACCTAGAACTTTTCTTTAACAAGCTACCCTCGGTGATTTTTTTTTTTTTTTTTTTTTTGCTGTGCGCGGGCCTCTCACTGTTGTGGCCTCTCCCGTTGCGGAGCACAGTCTCCGGACGCACAAGCTCAGCGGCCGTGGCTCACGGGCCCAGCCGCTCCGCGGCATGTGGGATCCTCCCGGACCGGGGCACAGAACCCGTGTCCGCTGCATCGGCAGGCGGACTCCCAACCACTGCGCCACCAGGGAAGCCCCCCTCGGTGATTTTTAAGCACACTCAACTTTGACAACCAGTGTCCTAAATTACTCAGCCACTTTATGTAAAAGTATTTTTATGAAATCTATAATTCCTATCCTAAATAACTGTTGGATACTGGGCAAATTATTTATTCAGAAAAATAAAGACATATTTAAAAAGTAACTCTGAAAATTGCAATATTGAACAATTAAGCAGTTCTCATATGGTTCCAACACAGCACTTGAAAAGAAGGCAGGAAAGAGGGTCTTTAGATATTGTCCTGGAGCCTGCTTTATATTAACCTATACCCAAAGTCGCCATTAACTCCTTCACTTTAGTTCTAGAAAGCGTCAGGTCCCCCAGTAATCCCTCTGTAGTTCTGCAGTTGTACATAACATTATCAATATCACTATAGCTAAGTTAAACTTGTATCACAAGTTTGTTTTTGCTCATACACTGTCCTCTGATATAGACTCTAGGCTGCTCCAGAGGAAGCTGTATGTCTTATTTCTTATACTCTGTGCTAGTAACATGTCTATCACAGAATATATCTTCAAAGAAAATTTTTTCAGTGAATAAATAATAATTATTTATTTAAACATAAATTTGTTTACGCAGACCTTGACTTGGATCTCCAATATGATAAAGATAATATGCATTGTTTTTTATTTTCCTCCAAATATAAAAACTGTTTAAAGTTGTAGGTGGAACATATTTCCCCACCCCAGTGATGCTGGGCATGACAAAACAATTGGCTTTTGCCAGTGCAGTTTTAGTGGATGTAACACATGTAGAGGCCTTAAGTATGTCCATATGGTTCTGTTTATGCTTGTGCTCTAAGACTTTATTTTAAAAGTAATATGCCTATGGTAGCTGCTGCTCCTTTTGCTTGGGTTCCAAAACAAGCAAAATGGAATAATAGTGCACTGAACCACTGCCTGGATCCAAGTCTCGTCAATACACAGTCTGGAGCAGAGCTGCCCAGCCAAGTCAGATCTAGATCAGCTGAACCATTGTCTACCAAGAGACTTGTACCAGTGGGAACTTATTCTTGTTGCAAGAACTAAGTTTTGGGATAATTTGTTAGCACCATGTTGTAGCAATAGGTTTTTGATGCAATTCTTCTATGGAAGGGCAAATTGACTAAATACAAAAAGAAACATTTTAATAAATTTATTTAGAGTCATGACATAATGTTGAAAGATATTAATCTGTTCTCTAAGTTAGGTACAAGGTAGTTTCATGCATGGATAATAATGCAGGATTCTTCTATAATCTTCACCTTTTTTATCTATTCATCATCTTTTTGTTTACCAGAGGAATTATTAACAGAGCAATGCAGGTAGAAAAGAGGTTGAAAGTTGGCAATCAATGCTATTTAGATTTTACCTTTTTGTATAATAGTCCTGATTCCTAGACTCTGCAAAGTTCATTTTTTCTGCTTGAAGCCTTCCCACAAGAAACTTTCCTTTACTGAAATTACTATAGCACTATCAGAAAGTACCTTATATTTAGCAGTTAATGACATATTCTTTTGTATTATCTTCTAGAGGTACCATAGGTAAATTTTATTTCTCTAACCATACTGCTAACTTTTGAGGTTATCTGCTAATTTCATTATGTCCTTCCATAGTGCCTGAAACAATCTTAAACGTAAAGTAGACATTTCAAAAACAGAAAGACTACATACCACAATTTTCCTGGCATATTCTCATTTATATCTTTTATTTCCAGAATATCATGAACAGCCCTACTCATTCTTAAAGTATCCCAGCTTGGACAATGAATTATCTGGTCAACACTTTTTTTTTTTTTTTTTTTTTTGGCTGCACCATGCAGCATGCAGGTCTTAGCTCCCCAACCAGTGTTTGAACCCACACCCCCTGCAGTGGAAACATGGAACCTTAACCACTGAACTGCCAGGGAAGTTCCTGGGCAACATATTAATAAATAACTGCTGAATGACAAAACTAACCCTGGATAAAGTTATGTGTGTACTATCTACCTCAAAATAGATTACATTTGCAGACATAGCTGACAAGTGTTAATGTAAATGTATCATCTTATTGTGAGTTCCTCTGTTTGGCCTAATAACTGAAGAAAAATGGTGGCTAAACATCTATTTGCCTTCTGTCTTCTAAAGGACAGTATCTGATCTGATATTCATGTCTGGTTTTTCTTATAATGTGATATGCTGATGCTCTAAATCTTTGTTTGTGTAGCAGGAACTCATGGCATACTTCGATTCTATTTATACTTTATTTATATTTCAAAGGCATCAGCCCAAAGTAGAGTGAGTTCAGCAAAGTATACAGAATAAAACGCTTGTGGTTAAGCATTTATCAATGCCTTTGGAATCAAAGAAGCCAATGAAAAGCTGTAAGCAGAGATGCATTAAAATCAGAAGAAAACCACATAATGTAACTAAACTTCTGATTTTCCTTCTCAAGAACTTATATGTTTCTCACTGACTTAAGACTATGGGTTTTAATGGGCTATGGAGTATAGCAAGTAGACTTTAGTCATGAAGATCTGAGTTTAAAAGCTATCTTTGTTTCTTACTAACTAGGTGACCTTGAAAATCTCTGGCAATGTTGCTTTTAATTTGTAAATCGGAGAAGTTCATGTCTTCTTCTTCGACTATTTTATGTATTAACAGTTAATGGGAAAAAATGTATAATACTAAATACAGTGTTTAGCACAACTCATTGTTGAGAAATGATGTAATTGATATAAATTAACACTTTTTTCAATGACTAAATCTCATCCCTAATTCCGAGGAGTTATTGGAGTTTGCAGATTTATTTTCAGTTTCTCTGGCAATGTTTTAACTCCAGATTTCCCCTCTCCAAAGGGTTGCTTTATTGATGATATAACTTTTTTTTGCACTTATTTTGACTTTCGTTGGAAAAACTTAACTGGTCTGAACTGTTTAATGGTTTTAGAAGTCTGTAGATAAATGGGAAATGCAGCAAGGGAGGGGCTGAAGGTCCTCTGTTACGACCAGCTCTTGAGCAGAATGCACATGCTATCATGCTATCTTGTTTTTATGTGCTTCTCTTGCTAGAGGGGAACAATGGAACTATAGATCAGGATGGTCTGTGACAGACTGAGGGGGATCTGAATGTTGAGTTCACATTTACATAATCTAATGTATTTAGTGAAACCTGGAAAATCACAGCAAGATTGTTGCATACATGGAAGGCAGGACAGACATGCACACCAAGTCCTTGACCTGCAACAGGGCCACTTCAGGGTGTTTTTACAGATCAACTTGAGACCACTTGTAAACTACTTTCCCCAATTCAAGGTAAAAGCAAATGACCAAGATCTTTACAATTTCGAAGGAAGACAGATGTGCCTTCGGGTCTTCTTCCTTAGACCAATAAGAAATATAAGAATCATGCTGTCTTAATGTTCAAACAGCAGTTTGTTCTTTCTGTGAACTTTGAAGGGCTTTTATTTAAAACAATTGGAGGAGTATTCCTCCACAGAACGGAAAAGCAGTAACAAATCTACACCTTGAACCAAGCCGCAGATACATTTTTGTTTTTGTCAAAATGATTTTGATGTGAAGTAATTCTAGTCTAAGTGCATCCCCCCCAAGGTTTACCAAAAATTCAGCTAATTTAATATGCAATTTAATCTTCCCCTAGCTTTAGATTTTTCACTCTGGAGTTATAACACTGGTGAGACTTATGGATACATAACATTAATTTGACTGTGTTGAAGATGTGAGGTTCAAAAAATGTTTAAAAAAATCCAGCAATATGCTAGAACTAGAAAACAGTTATGAAATCTTATGAAAATAATTGATGCAGAGAACATCTTTCATGACAAAATTACTAAAGGAAAAGGAAGTAATCAATTTTCAAACTTTAAGTCAAATGTTCTTGCAGGTCAAATGGAATCTATGTGGGGTACTTTTATTCTTAGACAAGGCAGAGGCTTATGAACAGATCTAAAATATCCTTAAGAAGCATAGCTTACTCTTATATAGTTATTAAATACTTAATTTTCTTCATAAATCTTAAGGACATCAGTTGTCAGGATGTCTGTGCTCTATGGGTTTTCAGTTTTTGTTCCCTTTAATAGCTTAGAAAAGAAGATATGAACTATGAGAATTGTTAAAGCAACAAAAAAGTCTCTCTGTGTTTTCTTTTGAGGGGAAAGGTAATTTGTTAAGAAACCTCCTTGACAGGATGATGGAACATACTTCTTTTGTTTTTTTCCCACCACGTACAGCCATGAGAATCAAACAGAAAGCTAGGCTTACTGTAACACATTGACTAACAATTAGATTTTAAAACCCCAGGAAATAGGATCTCATAATGGTTCCTAATGGGATTCTGAAATAAAGTCTACAGCTCTCAGGTATCATCAGGTAGTGAAATTAAAAGAAAATCACAGAAACTCAATTATTGCTAGAATTGGCTCGTTAAGTTGGTTGCTGTCACAAGTAGAAGATTCTTTAACTCCATGGCAATAATGTGTATTTTTGGTTTCTTGTACCATTAGAGATCATTATGCCTCTTAAAATTAAGAAATGTGAATCAAATTTTGGCATCCTTTACACATGAAAATCTTTTGAGACTTATTTTCTATACGTCTTTCTCATAAAACAGGGCAATTTTATTAAGATATGTAGGCAATGGAATTTGATGCAATAGTAAATATCTTGAGTATGATGACTTAATTGTACTATTATTAGAATTTCATATTTTACTAGTGTTTATATAATGCCTTATTTGTATATATCATGGCAAGTTGCACTGAATGAGAACATACTAAGAATCTGATGAAACAGTATTGAAAGCAATCATTATAAGTAAAACTTAAACTTTCAAGGATAACAAGAATGCAAATGCATGCAATAAAAATCATAGTTTATTTTACCATCATATTTTATGCTATGACAGCAATAGATATAAGTGCTTGACTTTTTTGTTTTGTTTTTGTTTGTTTGTTTGTTTGCTGTACGTGGACCTCTCACTGTTGTGGCCTCTCCCGTTGTGGAGCACAGGCTCTAGATGCGCAGCCTCAGTGGCCATGGCTCACAGGCCCAGCCGCTCCGTGGCATGTGGGATCTTCCCGGACCGGGGCATGAACCTGTGTCCCCTGCATCGGCAGGCGGACTCTCAACCACTGTGCCACCAGGGAAGCCCGATTTTTTTGTTTGATGAAAAATTTGCCCATAGAATTTTATTCCTGAATTTTCCCATAGTCCATAATTAGCAAAGATCCAAAAATTAATTAGAAGAATGAAAAATGTATTATTTGGAATATGAATCAGTCACTAGAGATACACAAGTTTCAGTCAGAAGCTCATTATTCTAAAGGTTTTTTCAGACGCATTTTTAAGTGAAGTTCATTAATCACAATGTCCTAATAATTTATACACATTGTTTTTCTTTTGGAGCTGACATAACGTAATGCCAAAAGAAAAGCTGATTCTTTTTACAAAGAAAAGAACAAGGCTGACTGTTGACAAATATAAAAAGATGTGTGCCTTGAGACTCCCAAGGCAGAGCTTCATTCCTTATATCTATCTAGGCTTGGTTTGTTCTTCAGAAGTTGAATTCTCCTTAGCTGCAGAAGGAGCTACTTTGGGCAAACTCCCTCAAAAGATGACCTCATTCTCTTTCACAGGAGAAAGTGGATGTAAATAGAAAGAATAAAGAAAAACTCAGTGGATTTAGGAGAACCAAGTTGCACCCATGACATGTGCCAGAACATTAAAATATAAATCATTTGAGCCTATTCAATTTCCAAGTTATTATTAATTCTTTATTCGAGAGACCAAAAACAATGAGCTTTTACTGAATTCTGGGAGGAAGAGAATTCAGAAAGATATGTTGCTCCAGACATAAGAATAGAAAATTGAAAGACTTGATTGAGACAATTTGGTTTGCTTATAAAAAGTCAGGAATGCTTTACATAGAAAAAAAATTGACAAAATACACCATAAAGTTAAGAATATTAGAATTTATGTAAAGAAGATTTATTTCCAAAATACTAGGTGGCTATATAGCACATCAAATGAAAGTATGAAAAATGTTAAGCCTGTTACATTTCAGAAACAGCCAAGTTTTTGTCTTTTTTGTTTCTTTTCCCAGGAGAATAAAGGCATCACAAAGTAAACAGCATGATACAAAAGGATTAACAAGGAAGTTAAACTCTTGACATTTGATTTCTAAATTATCACATTGCAACATGAAGAACTACATTATGAGTATTAATTAATTGAAGAGAAGCTTGCCAGTGGGAGATAGGGAAAGAAAGAAAAGTCGTGAAAAAGCTAGTCTGGATATCATCTTTTTCTTTCAAGTACAAAGATAAAGATACTAAAGGAAACAGAGTATAATGGTTAAATGTATGGTTTTGGACTCAGGCCTGAGTTTCGAGTCCTGCCTTTGTTACACTCTAAATCATTATTCTAAAGCTTATTTCCTTCATCTGCAATATGAGGTTAATAACAAGAGTTGTTTCATATAGTTCTTTTGATAATAACATTAGATAATTCATTTAAAGTATTTAGCACACTACCTGGCACACAGAATACATTAAATAAATAGTAGATATTCTTCTTATTAATGTCATAGGTACACATAAAATGAAATACATGGCTGCTGCTTGAGATGATGGGCTTTTGTGATCTTCCCTAAAATGTTCTGCTGGGGGATTGTATTAAATTCTGAAATCGCCAAGTTCCACTCACAAAGCTCACAAATCTTGAGCCCTAGAACACCACTCCAGCCCTTCAGAAAAGCATTATCAGCTCTCGAAACTAGTGTGCTGCCTGGGCCCAGGTGGGCAGCACTTTTTAAAATCACACAAAAGCTCTATCTTGTCTCAGTTCTGATCACAGTATCCTTCCCATCTACAGATGTATAGTAATATTTCTTAGCCTTGTAAACAGCTCTGCATCTTAGGTCAAAGGAGTCACCTCATTTTTGATTTATGAATTGCTATGGGTTTATTCATATCCATTTTAATTCCTAGAGTTACACAGCTGAGACTTTTCAATCATTTATTTCTGTGGTTCTCAGGCCAGCATTTACCTGATCACCTTGCTGCTGTTTAGCCACAATGCATACCGCAGTTAGTTTTTATTACGTATTTTTCTTTACTCTTCATGGTTAAAACCTGGGTTATTCACGGAATAGGAACAGAGTGGTCAGGAAGTAATCAGATGATTTTAGGAAGTTTAGAACTTTTGATACAACTCTTTGATTCCAAAGCCAATGATGGTTTACTATTTGTGTGACGAATTGTAAAGGGTCTGGTATTTTACCCTACTTGTGAATTACAATGTTAATTTGTTATAGTTTCATGGATGCTGGTGAAAAACACAAGATTCCTAGGTCAGAGACACAAGACCTTTCAATATTCACTGCAATAGAAGTAATACGATTAACAGCATTTTTGTGATGCAAAGATGGATCAGTATTACGACACATGCAGTGGGTTTCATTACAGGAGAAAAATACTAAGCATGGAGAACTCAAATCTTTTATAAGGGACAGTAGTATGCCTGCCCTTCCTTTGCTCCAGAAGAAGATACTATCTATAGCATATAAAGCTTTTCTTTATATAAACACCCTTGAAAAGACAGTCCAGAACAAAGGGCTATCTGGGCTTTTGTTTGCAAGATATGTAGAAAGAGGAGATACCTACAGAGAATTATCTCCCAGTGATGTGGAAAATGGAAGATTTCTTCAAGGGACATATCACTTTTAACCATTGGATGTAGAGATTATTTTTGTAAATTTGAGTAAATTGTAATTTTAAAGGATTAGCAATCTTTCTAAAAATAAATTCAAAGCTCATATTCTTGCAGGGAGAAGTATTCAAGGGCAATTTCTGCTCAAGACAAGAAGAACCTGAAATTCTAAGCAAGCTCAACTGTCCCCCACTTTTATCCTCTGTTCCCTTTATACAGATAATAAAAAAAAAACACTTTACATGTAACTTTGAGCACAGATATCATGGGCTATTACTTCTTGGTTATTCTTTAAAATAATTACTTTTATAACATGCCAATTTCAATATAGCTGGAGTGATTGCCTTTTAAAACTAATAGTAAGAAGATTATGTTTTGAAATGAAGGGGAAAAACAAAGTAATTTTTCAGTTAATCCTCACAGGATGAAGATTGAAAAGATGACAACCAAAAATAAATAAATGAGATAATTATAGCTAAAGAAGTTAATTAAAATTAAATGGTTTTTACAAATATATACAGTGAAAGGCAAATAGAATAGAGAAAAATAGATCCTCTATAAGTAGAGGAATAAAATTAATGGTGCTATAACACACTTGAGTTATTGAATTCCTTCCTTTCATCAGACTTCAACAGAAAAAAATGAAGAAAAGAAATGTAAACAATTGAGAAATAATGAAGAATGTAAAAAATGTAAAAAATGCAATTGTTCTTTTCCTTGGGGGCAGGTATGGGAAATTTTGAAACTCATTTATATTAAGCAGCTTTACAAGACTTGATTCCATGAGCACTAAGGAATGATGAGTGTGCTTAATGAACCAGTGTCTTTTAAATAATCATGAAGAAGGTAATAGGCATCAAATGATTAGAAAGGATAAGTGTATTCAGTGGAAAACATGCAAAATGAAGGTGAAAAATTCAAAGGACAAGTGGAACATTCCTCTGGTGTAAAACTGACCAAAAAGTAAAAAAACACTTGATGGCAAAGAAGTAACCTGGGGAATGTAACCATTCAACATAGAGTATAAAATAGCCCCAAGTAAAAAAGATAATTTTTAATAAAAGTAATAAATCAATACTGGAACAGGTAGAATGTACTTTAATGTACCTTAAATTTTAGATAAATAGATTTTTTAAATTATAAAATAGTTAAGCATAATCTTATAACCAATGATTTTAAAAGGAGAGAATGATAGGAGGCTAAAAATTGATTTTGACAGTATATCCATAAATAAACCTGTGGAAAAATAAAGAGGTGTCATCTCCTTAAAGAATCTAACTTAAATGGATAAAAAGAAACATATATGTCCAAAAGGTTGAAAGAGAGGGTACATAACCGAAAAAAAACCTTAGAAAATGACATAAAATAGTAATACTTGCATAAGGAAAATTAAGTCCATAGGAACAAATCTTTTGACAGAAAGAAGGCAACAAAAACCTTACCCATTTAGCTCAACAAACTTGTCTGGGCATCTGTTCGTGAAGAGTTGGAGTGAGCTTGTGCTGCCTGGGGAGGGCCAATTGTTAAGTATCATATAATTTGCAAGATGGATGCTAAAATGTTGGCAGTTTGATGTCAGTTTGGTATCAGTTATAATGGGAGCATTTACAACATGGAAATCAACAAATGATACAAAATCAGGATGATTTTTCTCCAGCAATTTTTCTCTTTTTCACTAGCCATCACTGCAGTTACTAAGAGAGAGGACTTATTACTGTGGGCTGATTCTGCAGTATTAACAAATGACAAATTAAGACTAAACTTACCAAATCTTTTTGCCTCTGTCTTCTCTATTCAGAAACAAGCTTTAAAAATTGGAAAGGGTAAACTTACTTGGTTAAACAGGGAATTATGGTCTAAGGTAATAAAGCTTGATCTATCTGAAATTTTAAAATGTTATTTTTTTTCTCAATTATATAAAGAATGAATTCTTATTGTTATGGAAAATTTTTAAATTAAAAATTTGAAACATCTATAATCCTATTGCCTAGGGATAAACATTGTTAATACCTCAATGTATTATATTCAAATATTTAAAAATAAATGTATATTTATATATACTCTGGCAATTTGCTTTTGTATACATTTTAGGTGCATAGTATTTTATTGTAATCGTTCTTCTATTGTAATCATTGTAACCAATTTTCCATACTGCATGGACATGAATGCTCATCTCCCCACACCAGCTTGGCATCTATGATTATCATTTTTAGGAAATGGGGTCCAAGAGTCAGCATCTGTAAAAGTTTCCTGAATCTGAGGCTAGAGATACTCTACCACTGAAAGCTGTCTGTCCTCCGGAGTAATATAACATGTACCCAGGTCCGAAATTGTTCATCTGAAGTCCATTAGAAGATGTTTGAAATTTTCCCCAGACGCTTCAAATGATCCAGTGTATTATTTATTTATTATTATTATTTTTCCCTGTTCAATAACATTATACTTTCAATTCAGTCTGTATCTGGATGAGGCTGGCTCTCCAGCATTGCAGTTAAGCTTAACATGTGCTAAACAAATCTTTGATGGTAGATATAGCCAGTGCTGTTGTATACCTTTTATAAGTAATGTAAAGCAGTCATGTTCCCTGATCGGCCAAGACATTTCCCATTTCCTACCTTTATACTGTCACCTGCAACTTAAGGTTTGATCAGAATCCAGTACTTGAACTCTCATAGCTGACAAAATTGGTCTCTTACTTTAATTTTCGTATCTTATTTATAAGAATCAGGTTAAAAATAATAAATAAGTTCAATTAATAGCTATTGTATTGCCTCCTCTGGGAGTTGTCCATTAACATCTTTTTCTGTTTTTCTTCCTGGGAGAAAGGGAAAATTCAGTGTAACTCTCACTCGATATCTAATCAGTCCCCAAATCCTATAGGTTTTGCCTTTTTCTTTCTCAGATTTGTCTCCTCCTGTCCTTCCCCATTGTCACTTTCTCCATCATCTCCCACAGACTGCAGGCTGGTTCCTCTACTTGTAAGCTTCCTGCCCACTGCTTGCATGGTAATTGTTCTAAAATAATTAAAAATGAATCATGATATTCTTTTAGGTTAAATTCTTTGTTGGCTTCTTCTGACTTTACAACTACGATCTGGCTTCTAGTCTCTAGCCTCATTTTTCCCCTAGATCCATGCATGCATTTTATTCTATCAATACAAAATTCAGGAACTCTTTTCAATTCTGTAATAGCCCAGATTTTTTCCCCTCAATGGGACTGTGTTTCTTTCTCTTTAAAGTACACAGAACCAAACAGAATACTACAGTGAAAATTATACAAGGAAACTTTCAAACTTCTATTTGATTATTGATTTCTTACTGACTCACATGGCATGTTAATCTTATTATAATGTCAATCCTCATAATTTTTACAGAAGCTGCTATGATGTTTCTTTCATCATGTACTTGTATAATTGACTTTAGGCTACCTTTGTAGGGTATTGATTCACTCCAGTTCAATTTCACCTTATAAAATACAGGTTGGAAAAAAAAATACAAACAAAAAAAGGCCTTGGTACCACATACAGTAATTAAGAATTAATAACCTACTAATGTCCATAGGGTGCTTTATTACTCATAGAAAATATAAACAGAAATATAATTCCCTAAAACAATGTGCTAACTTACCGCAAGATAAATACAGAAATTAAAAACAAGTGTTTAAAAACCTTTTAAAACAATTTGACATGTATATAATGCCTCATTCGTATGCAATTTTGTGTTAGTTCAACGTAATAACAAAATTAGGGGCTTTTAAAAAAAATAGATCCTGCTATGATTTGTTTTTGAATCCTGGTTATGACATCCCTTTGATATATGTGTCAGTTACAAACTTGATGAAAATGCCCCCTGAATATTCATCAATTACATTAATGAAAAATGGTGACATAGACAAGTCAAATAATACCCATGGTAAATCACTAGAAACCTTCTATGTTGCTGTTAAATCATCATAAGCATCTTATGGATATTTTGTTTAGCTAGTTACTAGGTCTATTTATGTCCTCATCCTCCCCAAATTTTCCACCAGTATATAATGAAAAAAAGTGAAATACTGGGCTGAAATTACATTTCCACATAGGCCAGTTCTTCCACATTGCCTGATATTCTCATCCAGTATCTCATACTTAATAAAATGTATTAATACCAAATTTTATACTAGTTTTATTTTGCTATTATTTTTCTGGGTATTCACATGCCATTCTTTGAATAATTTATTCCACATTGTTTATAATCTCTGGCTTCTTCAAATTCTTATGGTATTTATCATAGTTTTACTCACTTTAAGATTCATTATAAATTTTAGCTACATTTGTGTGTGTGTGTGTGTGTGTTCCCTGCTCATCCATTTTGTAATCTCCACAGGAATAAGGATTATGCCTTTGTAGTCTCTTAACTAAAGATTTCTGGACAAACTATAAAGTTCTAAACTTGGAATAGATAGTAAACACATAGTTGCTGTTTCATTGGATGTGTTGATCACAATAAAACATTTATTTATCTTTCTTGTTGGACTTCAGGAAGAGGGGATTATAGTTTCATGGTATATTTCTAGGCACAGTATGAGTACAGTCGTGCTGAGGAAGCTGCCCCATTGTCAGTCCTAGTAACTGTCCTTGTGACTACCATATCCAGTTTTTCAATAAGTGGGGAAAAAACTTATTTTTTGTATATGTAAGAAAGAAAAGGAAGACAAAACAGTATATTATTTCAGTATCAATGAAGAGGAGGATATGATGTAAAAGAAGACTTAACTGTTAAAATACACAGCCAGTGATGGTTGAGAGATAGAGAAAAATCAAGAGTTTTTGGATTTTCCAAAATTATTAAAGATTAAATTGTTGTACTGGCTTCATGAGACCAAATAACAGTTTAGCAGTCCATTTTGAGAAAAATAGTAAAGCTTTATTCTGTAATTTTGGAAGCACTAACATCGTTAGCATCAATTGTAGGAATGATCTTGCACTTGACAGATGTTAGACAAACTCAGCATTTAGACAAACTCAGCATTTAGATATCAGATTTTCACATCAAATGCCTACAGTTGGCCTTTCTGATGAACGAGGTAGCATATGAACCAAAACAGCAGCTCCTGAGATATAATGTACATTGTAGAGTTATAGTGTAACATATTAATTATGGGAACTTATACTTGCTGAAGAAAATGAAATGTTTATAGCTCTTTATTACCTTAAAATATTGTGTTTATCAAAATTTGACCCTGGGTATTCTGTTAACTGGAAAACTAACTAGCCTTAGGCTTGTTATGATATTAATAATATCTAGAATTATTACTCCAATATGGAAGAATTGGTTTAATCTCTAAAAAGAAATTAAGAGTGATTATGCTATGAATATACTCTGAGCAAGCATTAATGAAGCATGAGTTAAGAATGCTTCATATAGATGGTTGCTTGAAATTTTTTAAATGTTTTAGTAAAGGACATGACTTATTTTCAAAAAGGAAGGTCTACCTGAAATTATTTACAGGCTGATTCATAAATATTTTAAAAGGACAATTGCCACTCAGCTTCCATGTTTTATGTCATGCTTGCATTCTAGTACTTTCTACATTACAATATTTAAAATTATTTTCAGTTGTTTTTCCAAGATATCTTGGCTGACAGTTACCCTCATCTCAGCTCCCTCCCATTATCCACTCCTTGTCCCGGTTGGCTTCATTGATGCCAGAGTGACCTTTCTGAATTGCAAATTTGATCTTCTAACTCATTTCCTTGTAAGCTTTTAACAGCAACCTACAGGGTCAAGTCAAATTCTTTAACACTCATAGCTTTCACAGGCTGCCCTACTGGTTTTCTGCCCTGAGCTGGGACTACTTCTTCCTGATGCAATCTATTCAATGGAGACAAAATGCAACCTTCAGGGTCTTTAGGGTGATTGGAGCTTAGGTGTCCACATGCTTTTGTATGAGCTGTTATCACTGCCCTGAATGCCCTTTCCCAAACCCACCTTGTTGGAAAGTCTGATTCCTTCTTAAAAGCACAAGCCACAACCTTAAAGGTGAAGGCTTCTTTGACTTCTCCCTCTTGTAAGTAGAATTAGTAACTTATTTCTCATCACCCTGAGCTACCACAAAACTCTCTCTCTCTCTGGTTGTATATACAATCGCTTAATGATCAGAGCAATATAGAAACTATAAATCTTACAGAGTCTTCGATTATTAATTTAAAAGAAATTCATTTCTTCCACTCTACATTTATTGTGTATAGATTTTACTAGCTGACCACTGACAGGGTTTTTTTTTTTCCTAAATCCACAATCGATTTAGGTGAAATGGGAGCCTGCCTGTCCCCACTGATGTACCTTCTAAGATATCTGCTGGGCTGGAAAATCATTGTATAGTTTGTATCTTTTTACCCTAGAATATCTGGATCTTAACTAACAGAGTACTCAGTAGCTGCTTTTTTTCTGTTTAGTAACCTTCTAGAGCTCCCTGAAATATTAGTGGTACTCAAATGTGAACATTTGCCTCCTACAATTTTTCTGAGTCCCAAGTATCCTTTCCTCTTTTTTCCCCTATTCCTTTTTGTTTAGTTTAGCCAGAGTCCATTTTTATTGTTGGCTGCCAACACTGCAGATTGATTTACAAGCTTAACATAGATGGTGAGGCTTAGGTTAGGATCCATATTGACTTGCCTCAGGAATTGTTTAGATCTGATACAGTTGGCCAGTCTCTTTACTATAAGTAAAGTGATATCAGAAGGAGGAGGTTGCTTATGGGGTGAAGGTAGTCTCCCTTAAATTCTCAAAGTGGGGAAAAACTATATTGATATTTCAAATAATTGTAATTAATGCCAAAGTAAAAGTTTCCTTTTTCACTGGCACTACACCCTGGCAGGATGGCGTTTCAGTCATTTTCTCATAACCTGTTTCTGTCTTTCTTCTTCAAATTCTAAGGTAATATCTTTGTACTGGTTAGACAGTGTTGTATTATCTATATTGCTTAGTCTCTGGTTCAAACTCTGGTCTCTCGCAGCAGATTTTGTACTATATACAGTATAGTACCAAGTACTCTCTATCCCAGTAGAGATCACTATACGGAAATAGATCCGTGTATACCACAATTGTTTCATTCAACAAACACCATGATAAAATTATACACAGGCACTATGGGAGCAGAGAGTAGAACAATAAATTAATGAGTTAGGAAAAATTTTTGAGGAGTTAGCACTTAAGCTGACTTGAAGTTGTTTAGTCAAAGAGATAAAGAATGGCATTGTAGAGAGAACGAAAGAGAAATGAAAGCTTGACCTTTCATGGCTGGAGCACAGTAAGACACACCTATGTGTGGTGGTGGTAGGAGGGAGGATAACACATAATTTTATGAGAAAAACAGACTTTGGGGCCTGAACCTAGGCAGGAGAAGGAATTTATCTTAACACTCTGGAGAACCACTGAAGATTTTCATTATCATTTTAATGCAGGTAATAGAGAAAAAGAATTAGGTTTGGGCTGAAGCATTATGAGTTTAATTGAAGTTCTGGTGGTTTGGAAGTGGCAATGAGACTTTCTCTGCAAGATTTTAAGTAAACAGCTTGGATATATGAGGCTGGACCTCCCAAGTAGGATTGAAGGTCTAGATATTGGTTGGAAAATTATTTGCTTATAAGTGGTAGTTGAAGGCATTGGCTGAGATGAGATCAGCAGAGGAAGTTGTTTAGAGAGAGAGCAATAGAAAGAGAAATAAAGATATCAATCTTTAAAAGAATCATCAAAGATTTATATCCTTTTACAGAGAAAATCTATATCTGGAAATTTACTTAAAGGAAATAATCCTAAATCAAAAAAAAGCTCTATGCCCAAAATGTTCATCACATTCTTAGAGACAGTCATTGGGGTATCTGTACAGTCCTTTTCTTAGAACTATTGGTCCAGTTTCACAAGGGAGCATCTTTTGCTGGCTGCCATGTTTGTATATTGCTGATTAGAGTTAGGGAGACACCTGGCACAAATCAAGGCAACCAGATTTTTTCTCTCTTGAAATTTGAACTGAAGGACATGGAGGTTGAATGTTGGGAGAAGAATTTATGTCAGTAACTGAGTGGAAGAGAGAACATAAAAAACATTTCCTCTGGTGACCTTCCGAACTGTCCCAGTCTCAAACTCAACTGAAAACTTTGTTCAGCTTTTCCTTAAATTGTCAGGGGTACATACCTTTTTATTTTTCTTTTTCCCTTTGCATAAGCTAAGTCAATTTGGTTTCTGTTCCATACAACCAGAATAGATTAACTAAGAACACACTGTTCATTACAGAGAAAAAGTAGAAGGAAAAAAAATTCTTAATGGCCTAACAATAGAATAGTTATATATAGTGCATTTGCTAATCAAAATATTTTGAAGTTATTAAACATCATACCTATGAAGAGCATGTAACAACCTACAGAAAAACTTATATTGCATAGACATATGAAAACTAGAAGAATACAAAATTGTTTATGTCATATAATGATAATTATTTTATAGCTTGTATAAAGGAAAATCAAGTACTGATAAGAATTGTTTGGGAAAAGATAAAAACATTAACAGTACAAATACCTAATTTGCAATAAGACTAAAAATGTCTATTTGACATATAAACACTACCAAATTTAAGACAGATAGCTAGTGGGAAGCAGCTGCATAGCACAGGGAGATCAGCTCGGTGCTTTGTGACCACCTAGAGGGGTGGGATAGGGAGGGTGGGAGGGAGACGCAAGACAGAGTGGATATGGGGATATATGTATATGTACAGCTGATTCACTTTGTTATGCAGCAGAAACTAACACACCATTGTAAGGCATTTACACTACAATAACAATGTTTAAAAACAAATTTACTATTTTCTATGACTTCTGAATATGAAAGTAATACATTTTTATTGTAACAATAAAAGTAATACGAAACCACAAGTAAAAAAGGAAAGTTTCATACTCACTCAAGATAACCAGTAGTGTAAGAGTTTAACATAAACACATATCATACCCTTGATTAACCCTTGACTAATATCCTTGATTCCTTTCACAAAAAGAGAGCATGTGGTAAAAGCCATTAAAAGAAAGTACTCTTTTTATAACAATATATTCTGGATAAAACATTATCATTTTTTTCTCCAGTGAAATCCATCCTAAAGTTATATTCCCCTCGGCCCTAAAAATTCACAGAAAATGGAGACATGGAGCCCCTCATCACTACTCTCTCCCACACTGACTCACTCTCTTTCCTGAGCCTTCATGATACCATCCTGAGCAGCCATATGCCAGAGGAGTGCCAAGGACAGCTCCGTAGTGTTGCTTTGTCATAACGTTTCGTTTCTTTCCATGAGTGTAAAAAACTGATAATTATGGAATTAGTAAAAATTCTTTCAATGTATATTTTAAAATAACACAATGCAAATATATATAGTTCATGGATAAATATTTACCTTTTTTCCATGCAAAGTCATGTAACTTAGACATTAGTTAGGGGTCTCTCTGACTTAATATCAAAAAGACTGGCCTGGACCTCCATTCCATGCTCTGTAGACTGTACAAAGCCACTCCAGAATTCTGTGAATTCCCATGGATATTGCTAAAGACTTTTTCCTGATTCTGCTAAATTTATCTTTTTCTCAAGTATGCCTCTTTCTACTATTTCTTTGTTTCTCCTCTTATGTCATTCCAACATCACACAAAGCTGTTGTGTTTGAGTCAACTATACTAGAAATTTGCAAGGAGAGAGAGGGGAGAGTGTCACATGGTAACAGAATGATTTTTACCTTAGAGGTAAGTACTAGAAACTCTCATTCGGCAGATACTGTCACGTTTCTGGATATTCCTTTGTTTCTCTTTCCTTTTACGTATTTCCCATGCCTAAATGCCTGATTGTTTTAAACAAAGAACCATTTACCTATTTATTTTGATATTTTTTCTCCTGCTAACTCAAGACATTATATTTTTATCCAATCGCAATTACCTTAATGAAATAATTTCCAAAATAACACGTTGTCTCCCTAAGAGGAATTTGGATGACAATTTTAAAAGAACCATTTTTGACAAATTAATCCATCCATTTCTTAATCCAAATATATATTTTTCATTTTTAAAAACTTGATTTAAATTATATTTGTATTATGTTAAGCCATACAACTTTTAGATCCTTCAAATATTAATTACAGTTATTTTAAAGTCCCTAACCCAACATTTGGATGGTTTAAAAGTCTTGATCATGAACTGCTTAATGTTGATAATATGTTGTTTTCTCTTACATTTTTGTGAGTCTCATATTTTTTCAATGCTGAACATTTTGTGGGAGCATAACTAGAGACTGAGGTAAGTTGCAGTGATGCCTGGAGATGGGCACACTTATTCGACCTGGCTGTTAGTGTGCGTGTGGTGGGGTGTAAAGGGAAGGGAAACAGTCTATTTCTTCAGGCAGTGGTGGCGGGCTGCTGCTCTCCTGTGCTTAGTGTGGGACTTCGTGTGCTGGACGGGTTTCTCAGTGTTTCTGTTCCACTCTGCTTGAGGCCCTGAACACCTGCACCACCGAGAGGGCTCTTTCTCCAAGCTGCTACATTTCTGAAGCTGGAGACCACTATTGCATGTTACTCCATGTGAGGTTTATGGTGGGGGATGGGTGGGAGGATCTTCATTATCTTAACCCCAGTCTTAGACAGGTCCTGCGAACCTGGTGTTTAAGGATGTGACTATCAGCATTCCTGTTTCTCTCCCAGCCTTAGTAGCAAAACTTTGCCTTGTGTCTAGGATGGTCTTGGGTAGTAGAGAACGGAAATTCTCACCCTTCCCTCAGTAGTGGCAAACATCCGCTTTATATCAGTGCAAGATCCTGTACCCAAGTGGGTTTCATGCCCCTTCCCTAGGAACTGACAGCTTTGGCTTCCACTCCTCTTTCCACAGCAGAATACCTTCGCCTGGGACCAGTGGAAGGAAGGTGTCCTCCTGTTTCACAATACCAGACTATTATCAACATTACTTGGTGTTATGAACTGAAAGTTTACATCCTCACCTCCAGCCAAATTCACATATTGAAGTCCTGACCCCTAATGTGATGATATTAGACAGTGGAGCTTTGTGGAAGTAATTTGGTTTAGATGAGGTCATGAGGGTAGAACCTGCATGATGGGATTAGTGCCCTTTTAAAGAAGAGAAGAAGGCAGGCGAGTGTTCTCTCTCAGTAAGTGAGGATACAGCAAGAAGGCAGCCATGTGCACGTCAGAAAAGGCTTCTAACAGAACCTGACCGTGCAGGCACCCTGATCTCAGGCTTCCCAGCCTCCAGAGCTCTGAGAAATAAGTGTCTACTTTTAAGCTGCCTAGTCAATGGTATCTTGTTATAGTAGCTCGACTAAGATACTTGGCAAAATGGTTGTGGTTGTCTTGGGGACAGGTAAGTATTCTCTTCTCTCAGAGGCAAACAGTTTTGCCTCATATGAGCAAGAGTCTGGAGAAGTGAAAAGGGTTTGGTGCCTGTCTACCACCGAGGAGGACTTTCTCAACTCCCTGCTCTTTCTCCAGTCTTTGTCGTAATTACAGAATGAAGGCCCGTGGAAAAAAGCTTTTGAATGACAGCAGACTTTTCTTACGTCTGAGGCTCCTAGAGATTCTAAACTTTCCCACTAGCTTCTTTTAAAAGCAACTTCAGTAACAAAAGAAAAAGTTAGAATTACTATATTAAAATTGCATAATCAAAAGTACCCAAGGTAAGGGATCTTTATTTTAGCTAAGTTAGGTAGGAGGAACACGTAACGGGAAATACTCATGTTTCTGTCACTTGCTACAGTGGAATTAATAAACACAGGACATTACAAATGAAATGTATTGGAAACAATATCAAATTCAATTATCATTTATATTATGCTAGGCTCTTTGCTAAAACTTGGGAACATAAGAATTTAAAAAATCATTATTGCTGAACTTAGAGCTTATGTAGAATGATGTCTATACACACTGGGGACTGGGTTGAACAAGGCTTTTGAGGCAAGGCATTTGAGTTTGATTGTAAAGAATGGTTAGGCATTTGTCACGTAGAGAAGGAGAAATTACAGGCTGAAGGAATAGTCTGTGTAAAAGCATGCAATTGTGAACATTTTTTTCCCGGAATGAAGAAAGCATCTTGCAGCAGTAATATCTACATATTTGTCATATTTCTGTATGTATTTTTTCCTTGAATATAAAATCTGGAAGCCTGCTGCTCCCAATGTAAGGAGGTAAACAACCAGGCTAAGAATCCCCAAACCACAACATTTGTTTACAGCTTTAAACAAACTTACATAAAAAAAGCAGGACACATAGAAGCAGCAATATCTTACACCCTCCTATTTTGCATTACTTATATATCCCAAACTCTTATCATTAAGTAAAGAAAGCTAGCAAGTCACTTGTATCTCAGTGAAATAGCTGATAATTGCTAGGCTAGGCTGAAGTAACAAACTTGAAAATCTCAATAGTAATAAGAATGACATGGCCTACTTGCTTAGCGCTTTATCCAGGTGGTAGCTAAGGGATATAGGTTGCTCTACTGTCCTGGAATCTTTCACTTCCAGTCTAGAAGACAAAAGAGCATGTGCATGGAAAAGGCACACCCACACTTGACAGCCTTGGACAGGAAGTGACACATGATTTCCGTCTACCTGCCATTGATGAGAACCAGAAACATAATCCTTCACTTGACGCATGCAGGCTAGGAAATGTAGTCTCGTTCTGAGCCCAGAGAAATAGTTTGGTGAACACACTATGTTTTCTCCTCTTTAACTACCAATTCTAAAAAGAGTCTTCATCATTTCATAAATAAAACACATAGAAGAGTAAAAGATAAGTAAATGACTTAGGATCATCCATAATGTCATCCTGAGAGAAATCTTATCAACATTTCAATTTTTTTTTCCATATTTTTTAAAGTGTGTATTTTTCTAATAAAGACTACATTTTATGAAAAGTTTGGGGTATCTTTTTATTACTTAACATAACATGCATTTCCCACTATGTAATATATAATTGAATATATTACATATATATAATTTAATGACTTTATATTATCCCAACATATGTATACACTATAACTTAGTTAACTGTTCTTATCATTGAGTTATTTGTCTCCACTACTTAGTTATAACACAGGGTATCTCTCTATGGAAATCAATATATGAATTTCAGATTATGTCCTTGGGATAAATTCAGAATGGTGAAATTACTCTGTCAAAGTATGTGGATATTTTTAAGGCAGTGTAAAACTATTTCTATGTAGTCTTTCAAATTTTTTCAGTTTAAAATCCTACCAGCGGTGTAAGAGAGAGTGAATCTTCCAAACTTATAGTTGGTTTGGATTCAGCAACTTGATACTTAAAACTGAAAATATCCCAGCCCATACCACAGAGCATACAAAAACTCAAGACAAGAGGAAAATGAAAATGTGAACCCCTTTGCTTATGTAATTAACATGAATTTGATTTTCCTAATATAGATGCTCTCCTATGATCTGATTATTCTTCACCAGACCACCTGAGTGATTGGGTTTGTGAACCATCACTTCTTATAATGTAATCCAACTATTAAAAAAAAAAATCTAAGACTTCCTGTCAAGACCAAAGTTATGTATCATTACTGCATTCTCTCCCTCCCACTTTGTATATATACACATTCTTTGGAGGGGTTGGAGAGGGAGAATAAGAATTCTGACTCTTCTATCAAGCACCCAGATTCACAAAGTCCTCTGGTTTGCATCACTTGGTTATTGTAAACATTTTGCTTTGCCAAGCTTCCTTCATAAATATTGCTAGACCTGTCAGTACCTACCATTTCGCTCAATATGGACATCTTAAGATCTGCCTATGTTTTCAAGTAATCATGCTTGTGTGCTTTCCTGATGGGGGTATAGTTTTTCTGCCCTTGATGATGATTGCAAGTTCGTTAACAATTAATAATGTATGTGCATCTGTTTTACTGAGCACACAGAGTAAGAGTGGGTTTAGGCATATACTAAATGAATTCATCTGTGGTACAGACTCCTTTCCTGAGTTTCAAGGAAAACATCCAGAAAGATGACATTTATCAGACAACTGTTAACTATTCTTGAGATACACGTTTGGCTAGGATAAATATATACCCATACAAATTATTTCACTAACTTTATTTTTTTTTTGAAAAATTCGAATTTCATGTCCTGAAGTTATCGTTACTTGGCTTTCTGAATGCCATTGACAATTGACATGTGGAACAGAAAATACTGGCTTCAGAACCTACAGAGAAATAGCTATCTCCCTCTCCACTTTTCTGGAGAGTCCAAGCATTAATACACAGCCGCTCTGGAAAGTGCTTTTACAGCCTAATATCTGTAGCTTGTACTTGATTTCTTTGTCAAGCATGTGTTTCCAAACTGGCAGTAGCACACAGTTATGTTGCTATGTGTTTAGAGGGCAAAGTGGAGGAAAATCCCAGTGTGATGCTGCTGGGGCATCGGCCACAAAGAAAGGTTGTAAATCATGATCAGAAGGAGATTGATGATGTTTGTGAAATATTCTCTCAGGGTGCCAAAGAGGTGTTTGTTCCTGAGGCTTAAGAATTATTTTTGTGGAAGGATTTTATCATTAAGGTTGATGACGTGCCTGAAACCAAAGAGGAGAGAGAGAGAGAATGTGAGAGAAGTGAGGGAAAGAAATGGTTGCAAAAGCAAAATGATTAGTATTCCTTTGCATGACAAAAACTTTCATCATCTATCTCACTGACAGTTATGATTTGTTGAAGTTTTCTTCTGGGTGTTTGTTACAAACCTAGAATTTATTGTTTTGTGATTTGCATCTTTATTTCCAAAGGATACCAAACCTCTAGTATTTGGGTACTCTACAAGCATTAGAACACTTTACATACAGTAGGAGACCATTTTTAAGCACAAACCCCCGGTGTACAATAAATTAGGTCTTCTGGAAGAGGCTGGCTTTTCTTTTAATGAGGTGTTAAGTAAGGATGGCCTCACCCATGCGAAAATATTAACTGGCACATAGCAAACACAGTCCTATAATTGAGTGTTTCATTTAGCAAAGTGTATCACACATGCCCATGGACTAGTATGTGGGATTTTAAAGAAAGGGATTTGGGGAAAACACACAATATTTCTAACTAAATTTATGAGTCTAAAAGCTTTTGTAAAAAAGAAAAGACTTGTTAAAAGAAAAAGAGATGACAAAGCTTTTAAAATTATGGTGAAATGCATCAGAATTTTGTTTGTTTTCTTACTGATTTGTTGGAAAAATTCTAGTTAAAAAGTGATTTGTAGCATGAAATAGAACTTTAAAGACAGTGTTTTTTAGTCGAAATCCACTTTCAGTTATTCCCCCAAGACCAACCTTATAAAACAATGAAACATGCTGCGGAATTGTATTTCATAGACTATAGGTTCCTTAGCTATTAAGTATATATGTGCTCCACAAAGAGTAAACTATATATTCAATGACTCATTTAGAGGGTTCTAACTTAAAACAGCAGTAGTTGTTATCAGAGATTGGTGAGCCTCCAAAATTCTTGATTTAGGTGCCCATTTGAGTTAGAATTAGATAATTTGCCAAAAAAACAAAAACACAGATTGTTTGAGGGTTATCAACAGCAGTGCTCATCATTTTTGAAGCTTTCATTCCATACCACACAATAGGAAGTCACTTATGTATACCTTTATTGGAGCATTTTGCGATCAGGTATGCTTTTTTCAGACAGCAAAATGTGGTAAAATAAAAGGAGCTTGACAACTTGATTCACTCTTCTTCCTGGGTCCCCCAAATAATAAATGTTGAATTTATGTGAATTGCTAGGTCAGAAAGATAAATCCACAGAAGGTTTTTCAACTTAACCCAGAGATAAGACATGTGTCACATGGAAAAGCCTTGACTCTGAAGTCAAAAACTCCAGTTCCTTATTTCAGCTCTGCATGTCTTAGAGTGTAATTTAATGTCTGTCTGTGTGTCTCATTTTCCTCACCAAAAAAGGGCTTTGACTTGATGATCATTCAGAGCTAAAAATCTATAAGAGTTACCTATAATCTTTTTATCCATTTATCTGTCTTCATCTATATAATGTGAGAGTTACTAATCCTGATAATGACCTAATCCAATAAGATTTAAAAACACAATGCCGAAAGATTTTAGTGTAATAGCTACTATCTTAGGTAGCAACAGCTGACTAACATTTAAATGAACTGGCATGAATTTTTTATTTTAGTAAGTGGGATATTCATAAATAATAACTTTTAAATGCAAATCTCCTAGCAGAGAACCAAAAAATGAGTGGTGTGAACTTATGTAAGATACAATAATATTTAAAGGGTACTTGAGGAAATTGGATGTTTCTTCATGATTAAATTACAAGAACGTTTTTGCATTGCAATTTTTCTTTCTTTTTAATTTTATTACAAATGCTATTCTTAACTGTGATAATGCATTGTTAAAAAATTATCCGTACATTACAGATAAGTCTGGCAAATCTTGTTTGTTCAAAAATATTATTTAATTAGGCTGTATTTGGATATTTATAACTATTTACCTAAGAAAGGCTGAGTATCAGTTTCTACCAAAACTGTATCATATATCCATTACGATTAATTTGGATATAAAATTATGCTGACATTTTTTTCCCAAGAATTATATATCTTAAGAACTAGTCATCTAAATTTGCGTGGCTTAGTACATCATAAAAAAATGTTGAAATCATCAAAACCAAGTTTCAATATATATGTGCATGTGTACAAAGCCTGAGAAAGGGAAAAGTAGTCCATGACAGTTGGGAGCTGGTCTGGCTCTAGCAATCAAGCCTAGGTGTAGCTAGGCTCTAACCGCAGTACTCCAGGGGAGGTCATGGTGTTCTCCTGTTGCATGTATATAATCTCACAGGTCACCAACACCAGACAAGGTCACTATGTGACCATGATGAAGTGGAACATAAATAAGGCACTTAGTTGTCATGGCTGGGCACAAACAAGATTGTTGTACAAACCATACACAACAATTACCGACATCCCCCCACCCTCAATTAACATCAATGATTACTGTTACTTTTCCAATTGCAATTTTAGTCCCACTTCTTTCTTCCCACTCTCTAGATAAAACTTAAGATGCTCCATCTCAGAATTATCTCTGCTTCCTGAAGGCACCCAACCTCAAGTCCTACTTTCTTACCTGCTTCCCTAAAATTACCTAACAGGAGCCCCAAACCTGTAAGTCCCTTCCAATACCCTCTTACTGAGATGTGCCACCATTCCCATGGAGTGTGATCTCCACCTCCTTCACAGAAATACACAATCAGTCCAACTCTCTTTGACCATAGGAGTGTTCCTTGATGGTCTATGGGCATGAGATATTGGCAAAATGCTCATGCATACTCTGAGATATATATTTTATGAGTGAAAAACAGAAACCATCTAAATGTGTATGAATAAGGAGTTTAGGAACAAATACATAATTGAGTAAGATTCTATGCTTTACGAAATTCCCCATGAAAAATAATCCACATAATTTTGTTTTCCTAAATACAAAATCAGTGCCCAAATAAATGATGTCTGGATTTGCATAACATTATTTCTTCATTCAGATGTAAATTCTATTAACATTAAATCATCACCTTTTATCTGCCAAGCAATGTGCTAAGTACTTTTCATGTAAATGCTCTATTTAACTCTCATAGCACCCTGTAAGGTAGATATTTTTATTTTGTATTATTAATCCCCATAAAAGCCTAGTGAAGTTGGAGTTTTAAGCCTCATTTTATAAGTAAGGCAATATTAAGTGATTTCCCTGCCACTGAATGTCTGAGGCAACAACCAGAACATGAATTCTCAAACATGATAATAATAACTACAATTTATTAATTCACTTAAAAATGTTTGTGGTTCCAATTTTGAGTCACGTCACTAAACGATAGATGTGGAAATCTCTGTCATCCTGGATCTTACTTTCTAGTAAAGAAGGACAAACAATAAACAGTACAAATAACTAAAGTATACAGATGACAATTAATCCTGCTAATATATATATATATACATGTATATATATATATATATAGTGAAGGAACAAGTCATGAAGATGTCTGGTAGAAGGGGCTGCAAGCAGAGGGCAGCAGCAAGTAGAAAGAGCTAGAGACTGCAGCCTGCCTGGTGTGTCCACAGAACAGCAAGGAGACCAGCTTGTGTGGAGAAACAAGAGCAAGGGGGAAAGTGCAAACGATGAGGTCAGAGGCATAAGAGAGGAGGATAGAGTGGAAATGGATGTTGAAGACCAGGAGAAGCCCAAGAGGATCTAAATAAAAGAGCTTCAGGGTCTGACTTACATTTAACAGGATCTCTCTGATTACCATTTTCAGAATTGTCTCAGGGAGCAAGATTCAAATCAAGGAAACCAGTTAGGTGGTTATTTCAATAATTCAGGTGAGAGATGATGGCAACGTAGACCAGGGCTGAAGTGGTGGAGGTGGTGAAAAGTGCTTGGGTCCTGGGTGTAGTATTGTGAAGACAAAGGAGACTAAAGTGATAGAGGCAGTAAATCATTCACAAGGATTGCGTGGTCCAGGATTTGAACCCAGGTATTCTGACTCTAGACCTCAGTTCTCTTCAGAAGTGCATTGTTATAAACCACAAAGTACCATTATTAATTACTTTAAAATAATAACTTGCTTATTTTCAGTTTACTTCTAAAATGTGGCTGTTTTATAAAGTTACCATGATTTTCCATATGATTGCTCATGAGTTAAAAAAAATATTAAAAAATGATCTCATTTGTTAGGAGCACAGAAATTTTACCTCTAAGTAAAATAAGCCACTATCAGTTATGTGTTCTTTCTTCAATTAACTGTCAATTTAATTAATTATTTTCCTTAGCAAGCAGACATTTTAATGAAACAATTAGGCTTTTATAGAAGTCAGAATACCTGTTTGTTTGTATACTGTCTATCCTTCTAGAGTAATTTTTGGTATATATTTTTCTCTTTATCAGTTTCCATTTTTGTATAAGTTGAAGGCTTTTTTCAATAAGTTCTGAAATATATATCAGAAAGTCAGTGGGTAATTCTTACTCTTTTTTTGCCTTCTTTAAAGATAATTATTATTACCATTCAGTTTCCTAGGAAGAAACATTCTCTCTGTCAATTCATTTTCTCCATCTGCTTTCACATACCGCACAATTATAATCATCCATAATTTGTGATAGATTCTTGCCAAACATTGTTAAAACAACTTGGAAAGTGCCAGACAAGGAGACTTGCCAACTAACACACAGTGCAGATGCTTTTGTTCTTTATATTTTCCTCCAGAAGAGTCAAATATGAAAGTTATTTTTGATGGACTTTTTACATTTTAATTCCAAAGTAACTATGACAGTGAATTCATTTTTATCTACTTAGAACAAATGACATATTTCCCCACAGAGGTGGTAACACAATTGATATGGCACTAAATTGTACAACCCCAAAATAAGACAAACTCAGAATAAATGAGGAGTAATTAGGCTGTGAGGTCCTTAATGACCAAGGCTGTATCTTTTTACTTTAGACTCTCCAAAATATAGTGTAGTTATTGGTATGTAGTATGAACTCTGTACTTGTCTACAACTTTGAGCAAGAAAACACAGTTATTCAAATGCCTCAGACTGAAGAAAGGATCTACTCATCTGAGAAGGTCATCGTTTTTCACCAAGTTTGTAGTTACAAGTATAGGAAAGAATAGTATATGCAGAAAACGGGATTTACCCATCCATCTAGATTACCTGAACCAATCCTGAAGATAATACTCTGACAGCTGCTGCAGCCAAAGAGCTTTCCTGTTTTACTTTTTAAGTGAAATAAATGAATGAATTTATGTCCCCTTACTAGCCATTTTTCTGTTCTTCTTCAGAGCCATACTTCTCAGATCTGCCTCTACTCATTGTTTCCATATCCTAAACCTTCAGTACTCTCTTAACCACTTCCAATTAGGCTTTTCCTCCCCAAGGTTCTAATTGATATCACCACAGACTCTGTCATACCAAGGCCAATATGATTCAACCTCACATATCACTTGGTGAGATTTACCACCCATTTCTTCTCAAAATATTTTCTTTTCTAGATTTGTTTAGTCTCTCAATCTCTTGGTTTATCTCTTATTCCTCTAGCCTCTTCTTCACAGTATTTTTTTCTGGTTCTCCCTCTTTTATAGACCACCAAATTTTGGATACTCAAGGTCTTCATTTTTAGTTTTCTTCTCTTGTCTAGCCCCTTTTTTCTCCCTAGGTTATTTCATTTACTCCCGTGACTTTACATGCATTCCATATGCTGACAACTACATTTCTGTCTCCAGTTTTGCCTTCTTCCTTCACCTCCTCATTCATGTATTTAATTTCCTTTTGGCTATCTTTACTATAGGATCTATAGACATCTCAAACTGAATGCAGCCAAAACAGAACCATTTATTATATCCTGCCCAGATATTTGGTTTTCCCATTTTCAAACAGCAGCATAAGCTCAGTTTCTCAGATGAAAACCAACAAACAAAACCAAATAGTCATGCTTGACTCCCTCTTTTACTCTCTCCCATCTTATCCATAAGGAAGGTCCCTCAAAATATATATGCTAAATCCAACCACTGCTTCATAAGTATTACCTTAGTCTAATTCATTATCATCTCTGAGCCTCTTTACATCAACTGCCAAATAATTTGCCATCTTCCTTCTTCCCACTCTTGCTCTCCTATCATCCATCCAGCATCCAGACTTTTATTTCTAATCTTTAAATGTAATCAGATTACTACCAATAGGTTTGAACTGCAAGAAAATAAAATCTAACTTCTTGCCAAGGCACTCAGGACTCTACATGATCTGGACTTCACTCAAAGTCATCTCCCCTTTTCTCTACCTTCCTTCCTTGTCCCAGGCATGCTGCCCTTTCAGTCTGGGGAATACACCCTCTGCATTCCAGTCTCAGAGCACTTGTACCTATACGTTTTCTTAGAACACTCTTCACAGGGATCGTCAAAAAGCTCTAAGGCACAAAGACTTCCTGGCTGCTTAATGTAAAGCACTCTTTCACATACACACAGTCCCTCTCAAGGGTATAAAACCATTTTACCTTAATATTGTTTATCATACCTGAATCATTTATTTCAGCTTTCTGTATGTATGTACTTACTGTCCACCTACACCACTCCTGGACATAAGCACCCTGATGGTAAGGATTTTATCTTGAATAACCCCAGTACTTAGAACAGTAACTGAAGTATATTTGTCATTCTGAAAATATTTGTTGGTCATCCTAAAAGCAATGTTAGAACAAGCAGAGCTTGAATTAAGTGTCTTATACATAGTATCTGATGAATAAATATTTGTTTTGATATTTATATATAAAATAGATTATATATATATATAAAATATTGATATATTTTACCTCATTTACTATCTTCATAAGTCCACCTTCAGCTCTAGCCATGATATTTATCACAGAACCCTACACACAGTGTGAATTTCAAAAACTATACATATTTATATAGACACTTGGAATAAAAGAGGTAACTTTATCTATTTGTATATTTATTATTATTAATTGCAAGAAACTTTCTAAAATGTTTTTATGAAACACACTGAGTGTATAACATAGTTAAGGCTGTGATTGTACTCATGCTGTAGAAGATAATCATTTTTAATGAGAAAATTCTAACATATCCTAACCCTTTATTATTTACATAAATATTGACAAAGAAGAGATTGAAACAAAATTTATTTTTTTTTATTGAGAGGCATTAATGCCATTTAGTTAGAACTAAACATTCTCTTAATTGAGAAGTAGGAATAGAAACAGTCCTCTAATTGCAAAATTTCTAATACCTCTTTGGACATTAATTACAATTGAACTTAGGTCAGGGCTTTAAAGCAAGCTAGAATTAATCTCTACGGCAGCAAAGAAAAATTAGAAATGACATGAGAAAGAATCTGGTTTGCATGCCCACAGTAATTGCTATTTAGGGTTCACATTCATTAAAGTAGTCAGAATAAGAGTTTGAAAACATTTAGTACACACTGATTTCATAATCTTGTTTTTATTTCCTTTCTGACAAACACACTCATCAACTTTTTGTCCTAATTTTATGACCAATTTATCTTTATACAATTATATTTTATGTCATAGATGTATTCTTTATAGAAATTTTAAAAGAATCCTAATTCATGAACTTAGTCACTATACTCAGAGACATTAGTTGTCTTTTAATTGTAAACTTTCATTTATATTTCTATAATGACAAGTCATACAGAATTTGTATACTAAAATAAAAGATATATATATATACACACACATATGTGTGTATATGTGTGTGTGTATATATATATATATATATATATATATATATATATATATATATATAAGATCTTACTGGCAAGATTATTCATTAGGAAGAATTACTAAGGTTATTTATATCAACTATATACATAACTGTGGTAAAGATTCTGAGTAATAACAGTCACTGATAATGGCTTGGTATTCAACAAGTTTATAATCCAATGGGAAAATAGGATAACCACAAACACCTCCATTAGTGAAAAATATAATAAATGTATAATTTACCACATATAATCATGAAATATCTCAACCATTGTATTTATTCCATTACAGACACTGTTCTAAGTGCTTTACATATTTTAAGCAATTGAATTCTCATCACTCTATAAAATAAGTATTGCTATTATTTTAATCCCCTTTACATAGAAGAGGCAACTGAGGCTCAGAAAGCTTAAGTCACTTGCCCAAGGTCACAAAGCTTATTATTGATTGTGAATATTTGCTTGGAACTTATGATGTTTGATTCCAGAGTGTGTTCTTTTTCATGGCAGTGTACTGCTTATCAATGTCAATGTATAATTGTACCCAATTGGAAGGAAAGGAGAAAAGATCCAATGAAGAATTTGAATAGCAGGACAAACCAACCAACCAACCAGCCTACTAACCACTGAGGTTTATGTTACTAGAAGTGAATGAATACACAGACACATACACATGCATATACAGTCAGCCCTTCTTATCTGCAGGTTCCACATCCATGGATTCCACCAACCACAGATCCTGTGCTATGTTTAAGATCCACAGTCTACTGAATTAGCAGATGCAGAATTTGTGGGTAAGGAGGGCTGACTATAGAACTTAGCATCCATGGACGTTGGTAACCGTAGCAAGTCCTGGAACCAATCCCCCAAGGATACCGAGAGATGATGGTACATGTAATTTTGTGCTTACTTTTACCAGGCATAGTTTTAAGTATTTGCACATATGAATCCATTCAATCCTTACAAAAACTGTCAGTTAGTTACCATTATTTTGAATATACAGATGAATACATTGAAGCACAGAGAAATTTGGCAAACATCCTAAGGCAAGAGCATAATAAAGTAGTGGTGCTAATAATCGGTGATTAAATGGTATATAAAGCCAGTGGTCTGCATAAGCTCACTCAAGACCTCAGAAAGAGTATAGATAGAAAAATAAGAAGATTGGGAACTAAACCCTGAATCACTTTCAAAATTGAGAAGTCTGACAGAGGAAGAAGAGGCAAATAACTGTGAGGTAGCAACTAGCACTGAAGGAGAAAATAGAGAGAGTGAGATGGCAAGGAAGCCAAGAGAAGAAAATGATACTGAGACAGAGGTCAACCACATCGAAGGCTCCTGAGAAGTTATGAAAGGATGAAGAGCTAAAAAGTTTGATTGCAAGTTGATAGTGATCATAAGAGTATAATGCCAAAGAAAAGACTGATTATGGGAGGTAAAGACAAAAATGGGAGTGAGAGCATAAATAACGTTAATAAGGACAATACTTTCCAAACTTTTACAGAAGCAGAGAAATAGTACAACAGCATGAGGGAAATGTGGGATCACAGCAGGATTTTTCCAAGATGGGGTAAACATTAAAATATGTTTATATGTCAGTGGGAAAGATCAAAGGAGAGTATATAATTGACCATGTGTAAAATAAGGGCAGTATCAGGAATTAAGTCTACACTCACGCAAGAAAACCAGTGTGGTGGTTAATTTTATGTGTCAACTTGACTGGGCCATGGGGTACCCACATATCTGGCCACACATTATTCTGGGTGTTTGGGGATGAGGTTAACATTTAAGTCAGTAAACTGTTAAAGTAGATTGTCCTCCCTAATGTGCATGGGCCTCATCTAATCACCTAAGGGTCTGAATAGAACAAAAAGGCTGACCCTCCCCCAAATAAGAGAGAATCCCTCCTGCCTATCTTTGAACTAGACCATCAGCTTTTGTCTGCCTTCAGACTCAAACTGAAACATCAGCTCTTCCTGGGTCTACAGCTTGTCCACCTTCTGACTGAAACCACACCATGATTTTTTTTTGGTTCTCAGCCCTTCAGACGGAACTGGAAATATACTATTAGTTCTCCTGGGTCTCCAGCCAGCTGACAGTAGATCTGGGACTTCTCAGCCTCCATAATCACCAGAGCCAGTATCTTATAACAAACCTCTCTCTTTCTCATATATATATATATACACATACACACATATGTATATACTTATATATAAATATTTCACATAAATACATGCGCATGTTTCTTTTTTTCTGAAGAACCCTAATACAAATCAGATCCAGAACACAATTCTTCAAATTCACCTAAGCTAAGGGTTAGACTTTGAGTACTAGAGCTCAGCTGATCCTCAAATGAGATCAGATCAAGAAGTGGCAGCAATGATGATTCAAGCTGCTCTCACTTTCCACCTTTGCCAAAGTAGCAGAAAAGTGATCCAAAGACCATCTGTAAGACCAAGAATATAAGAGAGTGTACATGGCCCTCAGTGCTTCCCTTTACCCCTCACTGAAGTGATGGTCTGTCTGGAAGTGAGGAGTAGTGACAATGTCGGCGCTCAGGGATCCATCATAGGACCTCCAAGGAAATTCTTGCTGCATGTCAATGTATAGTATGCATTTTATTTTTCCAGTGTTCCACTGAACCTACCCAAGGGTTTCAGAGCAATAAGGCAAACAATGCCTAACTACAGTGTTCTTTCTTTCCTATTTTTCTTCTCTATTTTTTCTGAATTGTATTTTTATCTACAATCAATATTTATTATTTGTATGATTACAAAACCAATTATTACATTTAGAAAAAACTGAAGCACCACTCATACCATCATTCTCCTGCTTATAATACTTGCTGACGATTTTAACCTTCAGAAGAAAATCCAACCTCTTAAGATAGAATTCCAAGGCTGTCAATAGGTAGGAACAAATATTTTTCTACTTAAATTAATCTGATTAGTTTTTTTTTTTGCAAACAAATGATCCCCAAGATGTTACTATTCTAAGTCTTAGGCAGCAGAACACTTATTTGCTGTTTGTTTATGGTTTATTTGTCTGTTTAATTTCTTCAGGGGATTATACATCATCACAGTTGTTTTGTGCACATGTTTGGTTTCTGGTTTTGTTTTTATTTTAATCAGTGAAAGGAGAAAGAATGACCAAGGGCAGCTACCATACTGTGATGAATGGGACTCTAGGGAGATAGATGAGCAAAGGACAACATTTTAGGAATTTTTCTGTATATTTCACAATTTAATTCAAACTTAAGTGAGTCTGTTTTTAATTTGCATACATAATGTTTCATGTATCTAATTCTGTATGTTTCATGTTTGACTAAGAACTTTTTTTTTTGATGTTGGGGGTAGGAGTTTATTAATTTATTTATTTATTTTTGCTGTGTTGCATCTTCATTTCTGTGCGAAGGCTTTCTCTAGTTGTGGCAAGCGGGGACCACTCTTCATCACGGTGCGTGGGCCTCTCACTATCGCGGCCTCTCTTGTTGTGGAGCACAGGCTCCAGACGCGCAGGCTCAGTAGTTGTGGCTCACGGGCCTAGTTGCTATAAGTAATTACCTACCATCAAGTACAGCATATTATTTGCATGAAAATGACACACAGATAGGATGACATTTGGAACTGGAAAGAGAGATTGCATTGTAAGATTTACTTATGTAATAATTTTCTATGCTTATATTTTAAAATAGAATATAGGTGTCAGGGCTACATTGGAAAACTCCATTAACAGATAGGAGATGGATTAGATAGTTTTAGAGATTATTTGATTTAATAGACAACATTCACCTAATTTAAAAAATAATATTAATTGACCTAAAGACTAATTTAGTAATATTATTCAATAGGTTCAATTAGCTTTATAAAGGTGAATCATCTTGATCCACTTCTATAAAATGTGTAAATATGCTGCCATGAATAGTTTTTCTCCATGCACTGTGAAATAGTGCCAAAGTTTTAACCTCACACTAACCATAAATAATGCTTAAATGAGGCTGTAATTTTTGCAATCTGGGGCTATTCACAGATGAATTATTTGGCTAAAAGTGATATCTCTACTAGCATAGTCTTGCCTCATTATCTCATTCCAAGATAAACGGAGGGGAGGGAAAGTGTTAAATTGATTCATACTATTGCCACAGTTAAACCGTTCTCTACTCAATTGTAATGTTGTTTGGTAAACTAAGAGTGAGAAATTTATAACAATCTCAAATTTGTTTTAAACACAAGAATTTCTCATAAAAAATAGAATACCATTTTTATTCAAAAGATATTCTATTACATTCTTAAATAATCCTCTAGAAGAAATTATATTAAATAACTAAAATTGGAAGCACATTACCTATAATTTATATATGTTTTGAGGTGTGAAATAAGAGACATGTGTTTTTAAGTTTATACACACACACACACACACACACACACACACACACACACACACACACACTAGGTTTAAAGTCAAGGCTTTATTCCCAGCATTAGAAATACAAAAGGAATACATTATTTAATTTAAAAAGCTTTGAAAGATTCATCTTCCTGAAAATGTTCACAGGTCATGGTGATATATTAATATCATCTTCCTCTTTAGGGTATAAGATCATTATCTGACTCTTTGGGAATCAATTCATGAATCTTTAGGCACTACCTGCACCATTATAAAAACACACAGACAGGCAGAACACTCTACAACCCACAATCAATACACACTGACTACACAGTTGGCTAATATATGCATGGGATTTCTATTTAGATCTCTTCAAGAAACTTCATTTGTTATGAAACAAATATGTTTTCTTTTGTTTTGGAAACTGATATGAAAGATGGGTGATAGCCCAGAAATGATGTCACTAGGAATCTAATGCAAGCCACCATCATCTCTCCCCTGTACAACTGACAGAGTCTCTGAAATGTCCTCCCGCATCCATTCTTAGTCCTTCTAATCCATCCTCAAAGAGCAGCCAGGGTCATCTTTAAAAAAACCTGAAATCTGATCATATTGTTATACTGATTAAAACTTTTCACTTGTTTCCCATTGTTTTTTTTCAGAAAGACTAGAGAAAATAGCAAGTTTACTAAGGCATCACATGGTCTGGCTCCTTATCCCCCCTCCTCTCTGGATCCATCAGCTCTTCTCCCTCTCCAGGTTAATAACACTCTTGGGCTTTGGCCTCCTTTGAACTTACAAAGCACAGTGCTCCTTCTTTCCACAAGACTTTCAAACTTCTATTCATCCCTCTCATCTCAGCTTAAATGTGGCATTCTCAGTGAAGATCTCCATAGTTCTCCATATTAGCTTAGATGTCCTTGTCAGACACAATCACAACACCCTGTACATTGCCTTCATTTCACTGGTTACCACTGAAATGGCAGAGAAACTTTTATAATATCCATCCCCCCACCTCTTCCAAACTATCAATACATGCATCCTAATGGACATGCCTGTCATTCCCTCTAATATCCTAGAATAGTATTTGACACATAGACACCAAATAAATATTTTTGAATGAATGCAATAGTTGTAAACATGTCTTAATCAGTAATTTTTACTTGTATATCTTTGTTCAAATGTCTTATTTATGCATTGGTTTATATTTTTCAATCTGTACTGAATACCCATAGAGACCTTCCAGATGGCATTTGTTTTACGATTTTATCCTTGACTCTCCATACTGAGTATGACTGATACTCGATATCATGGTATGCAACTTTTCACCTTGTATCCTAGATGCTCTTTGTGCCCAAGCTTTAGATTATTTGGGGCAGGAACTAGGTGCTATTTATCTTTGTATCCCCCTGTTATACCTCACATAATAGGCAAAAAAGAAAGGCTTAGATTAAATTAGGGAGTGTTGTAGAAGGAAAGTATTTGAGGAAAGGCCTCAAAAACACTTACGCAGAATCCAGATATTTCTACCAGCCTCCCTATTGTTTAGAAATAAATATAAATGATTTACCAAGTGATTGAGCTGTTGAGTACAGTTTGCTTCAGGCCTGTCATAAATATACTGAACAGAGTTCATCATAGGAAGAAAAAATATCCCTGAAGAGGTATAGTTAGACTCACCTCAGGCAGTCTGGGATACTTGTTTTGGATGTCCCACACAGAAAAATATCAAAAATATAAAAGGATCACTTTGGCCCTTTGTCGGGGGGCACGGTTTAAGACTATTTTTTTAAGATCAGTTTTGGGTTTATGACACAATTGAGAGGAAGGTACATAGATGGTCCATCTGCTCCATGTTCCTACACATGTGTAACCTCCCCTATTATCAACATCACTCACCAGAATGGTACATTTGTGACCAAGAATGAACCAACACTGACACATCATAGTCACCCAAAGTCCACACTTTACGTTAAGGTTCACTCTTTGTGTTGTACATGCTATGAGTTTGGACAAATATATAATGATATATAGCCATCATTATAATACCTTATGGAGTGTTTTCACTGCTCTAAAAATCCTCTGTGCTCTACCCATTTATCTCTCCCCACCTCATTGCTGGCAACCACTGATTTTTTTTTTTTTTCCTCCATAGTTCCATCTTTTCCACACTGCCATGTAGTTGGAATCATACAGTATGTAGCCTTTTCAGCTTGGCTTCTTTCACTTAGTAAAATACATTTAAGTTTTTCCTCCATGTCTTTTCACAGTTTGACAGATCATTTCTTTTTAAAGTTAAATAATATTCCATTGTCTGGATGAAGCAAAATTTATCTAGTCACCTACTGAAGAACATCTTGGTTACTTCTCAGTTTTAGCAATTATGGATAAAGCTGCTATAAACATCTGCATGGAGGTTTTTATGTGGACATAAGCTTTCAACTCCTTTGGGTAAATACCAAGGAGCACAACTGCTGAATCATGGCCTTTGAGTTTTCAACATTTATACCAATAAGGGTATGTCCTGAACAGATGTTTAGCACAGCATGAGATATTACTTAGACTTGATATTCAGATTACTCTCAGAAAATGCAAGTGTCTTGTATTTTTCAAAGTTTTCTATGTTTAATAAAATATATTGCACAAGGTGAAGTATTCATCTTGTAAGTAAAGATTAATATGCACCTAAAGTATCTGAGTAGAGTAAATATTCCAAAAAAGCCATTTTGATATAAGGCACAAATGAAAAGTGTGTGTGTGTGTGTGTGTGTGTGTGTGTGTGTGTGCACGTATGTATGGAAATCCACAGATATCAATATTTATATGAGGCCCTTAGCAACTTAGCAACTGTTTCCTTTCAAGTGAAGTGTTCACAGGTGAAACTTTAATTTTATTCTTAAATGCAACAATAGCAAAAAAAAAAAAAAAAAAAATCCTATTTTTTTTCTTTTTAGCGAGAAGTTACTTGTTTATTCATCTTTTTTCATCTAAATTTAAATTTTTAGATAGGAAAAAGAATGATTGCCCTTTTGTTCATTGACAGGCAAATTCTATTACAAACAAAGCAGATTATAAACAAATAAATTGAGAAAGAGTGATATAGACACAAAAGATCTTGTTTTTTTCCAAGTATATTTGGAAAAAATAGTAAAACTTGTTACAAATCTAGCACTTCAACCCTGCCTCACCCTGACAGTCTTTTTTTATTATTCATTACTAAGCTGAAATAGAGCTGTAAGAAATGTATGCTTCTGGTTAGCCTTTAAAGATAAATATGTCTATCTAATAAATACGAGGTCCAGCTTTGGATCAATGAACTAGGAGCCAGGATTCCTACAATTAATTCATGAATCTTTGACTGATTTTTCCATAGATCTGGGAAGAGCTACTTAAGCTCTCTATATCTTCCCTTTACAATGTGGATAATAACACAGCATATACATCACTGGACCCTGTAACACTTTAATTCTTCACAAAAGCACTTTAAAATACTTTGATGGGAAGTACTATATTAAAGCAAATTATTACTGTTATTCATTTAGCTGATTGTAAAACATTGTGAACAAAGGAAAACATGACCTCATTGCATGCTAGATAAGGGAAGTAGGAAATCATTAATGTAGCCATATTTCTCAGAGTAAACAATTTCAGTTCTACAAGAAGTTGTCACTGATAGAGACATGACTGTCCCTACTTGATGTGCTTGCACACCACTCACTATGTTAAATCTAATAGGCAATTTTGTTTCCTGCATGAAATAGAATTAAAAAGTTACCCTTTCTTCTTGGTATTTTGTATCAAAAGAAGCTCATATTCAAATATCCTTCATGTTGAGGCTTCTTACCTAGGGAGAGGCAACAGGTTTATAAATCTTATAATCTAGCATAATTTTCAACATTAATCCTCCCATTGATTCAATAAAGACATAATGACATGTGTATTTTTTTAAATGTTTTAGTTGTTAATTGAAGTCAACTTTTGTCTAGTAAGACAATGTTCATTTACTATGTCTTTTCTAATGAATTTTTAAAATGTAATTTTTAAGCTTCATTTCCTCTCTCCTGGCCATTAACTGGGGATATTTTTATGCTCCACAAACTAAGTCCTTATGCAAAAATCAAGCTTAACTTTCCTATGCCTTATTGAGAACATGTATCCCCACTTTCAAAGACTACAAGCCATCAAGGATGTGTTGGCATTTTTTCCCTTAAAAGAAACCAGAAATCTCTTGCTTTTGCCCAGCACAGTCATTGATCAGAGTGTTCTCTTAAATTGACTTGTCATCAGAGAAAACCTCATTTTCTTTCTTCCTTCCTCTCTCTCTCTCTCTCCTCAGTGAAGAGGTCACTGATGGGAACAAGAATATATCACAAAAAAGAGTTTAGAATTTCTCCTTGGCCTTTTCAGAAAGCTACATCCAGCGCAAGTTCACAAAACATCACATTTCACAGGACACAGTGCCTTAAAATAGAAAACCAAGAAACTGCAGAGAATACCTATTATTGTTTTTCAAAAAAAACATTGCCTTTGAATGTGAGAAAATTATAAGAATTTACGGTTTATGAATAATTACAACTTTACTATTCATTGGGTTTATTTGCCTTCTAGAATGGCCATTTGTTCTGATCTATAGGATTCAGGTCAGGTATTATGATGTGGTTTGATCATATTAGGTAGTATAAATAGACTCAGAATAGACCTGTAGCTGCTTGAAAAAAATCTCAAAAAACAAAAACAAAACCTTGATTTTTTATGAGAAGATTAGAAGAAATGATTTTAGAAGAATAGATTTAAGAATTAAGGACACATTTATTAAATGGGCCTAGGAAGAACTAAGAAATAGTCCAACCAATATGCTTTGACAGCAATTCCACCACTCTATGGGCTTCAGACTTAGTATAGGGCTTCCTGCCTGAGGACCAAGATTTCCTTCTGTTCTGTTCACTGCTATATCCCCAGCACTTAGAGCAATGCCTGGCACAAAGAACACTCAAACATTGTTTAATGAATGAAAGAAAGAGTGATTCCTGCTCCTCTGATTCTTGAATAAGTAAAAATGTGTCCTTAACCAAGTTGATATTTAGTATTTATGACTGCAATCAGTCTAGCATCTGATTAACAGTAAGTAGTAATGCTCCTCAGGTCTTTCTTGGCTACTGGTTTAATTGGATCATTCCTGTTGAGGTATGATTTTTCATTATAAATTACTGTTTCAAAGTCCTGCACCAAGGGCTTCTCTACCATCTAAATTTTCTTTTTTGCTCTTTTAACCTTTACTCTTGCCTAGAACTTTTCTTAATATACAGATTTTTCTGCCTCCACTCAGATTTTCACATTTAAAATGCAATGTCTTCATTATTTGTCATTTATGATATCTCTATTTGATATTTCAAGTAGCTTCTGAAATCCCCATTCTTAGCTAAAGACTACCTGGGCTAATTTTAAAATAATTTCCCCCCATGTCAGCTCTCTTCTAATATACAACAGTCTATACATTTTATATAGATACATGTTCATCTATTTGTTTAATATTTCTTATTCAGTTTGGGCCTATCGCTGGGAAGAAATAAAAAGACCAAAGTAAAGAAAGTTAATAGAAAATAATGAAGAACAAGCCATAAAACACACATTGTTATGCTTTCATGAATTTGAGTCATACTGTGAAAGACTACTGAAATTTCAATAGAAACTTCTAACATTCTTTCATTTGTCTTATCAGCTTAACAGTTGAAAACTGATTCTTTGCTTGGTTATAAAGACAGAAGAGAAAGGAAGTTGACAGCTAACACTCTTTTCCCAATGAGAAGTGGGTGGGATGGGATAAATATTGAGTCATAAATATTGTGTTGTTATCAAAGAAAATGAAAAGAGAAAGACTGTTGCTGAAGTCCCAAATTATAGCAGATGGGTGATGAGAAATTTCTGGGCCTCAGTTTTCTCATTTACATTAGGAATAATGATAATGTCAGTAATATCATAATACAAAAAGTCAGCATATATGAGTCCTTGAATTCTAACCTGCCATTTACCATTTCACAGATTCTAAGAGATACTTGCCACAGGACATATAACACTGTTTTTTTGTTTGTTTGTTTTAACTTGGGGGGTTTTTTGGCCTTTATATCTAAATTCCTATTTGGCTTGACTAGAATACTGCTTTGCCACTTTAAATTAAATCCTAGGTTAGAAACTTTTATTTAAATTAGACTTACTTTAGAAGTCAAGAGCACAGCTTGGGAATCAAACCTAACAGGGCTGAAATCCAGGCTCTGACACTTTCTAGTTGATTAACTATAGGTATATTAATTTCAGAAACTATTTTCTCTTCGGTAAATCGAGGATACAAAAATTGACTGAACTGCTGAAACAGTAAATAGCATGTACGTATATTTAGCAAAGTATGAAACATACTATGTGCACAACAAAAGGGACACTACTTTTCTAATCATGTAATCTCTTCCTTGGCCTTTTCCCCCAACACCATGGGAGAAGATGGCATGAGGTGATTAAATGAAAACATTTCATGTAAAAGTGGTTCACAAGTGAACAGAGGATTTAGCCAATACAGTTTTATGTGTATTTCTTCATTCCTCATCCTGAAATCACCACCTAATTAAAGATTGCTTTAGTTGTGTATTATTGAAGACTTATTTTCATCTTTGATTTCACCTTGCAGGTGGAGTGGGATGAACACTCATGTCTTCCCAGGGTCTACTAGAAAAACCAGTTTTTGCTGTTTTTTTTTTTTTTTTCATCCTGAGAGCTATTTTGCTCTTAAAGATGTTATCTACCACTGATGTAAATATTTTGTGGATTTCTTAGGTGTTCTCTCTCATCCCCTTCTATTTTTTCTAATATAGTCCAAAGAAATAAACAAGCCTAGTATAAAGTTTAGGCCTCCCTAAATCAGGAAAAACTCTACATGGAGTTGGGCTAAATCAGTTTACCTGTCAAACTGAAATTAAATCACTCCTACTTTCCAACAGGTTAATCAGTTAGCATATAGAAGTGAATTCTTTGTGCTAGAAAGCCAACAGACACGATTTCTTTAGCTACAACCAAAGTATTAACTTCTAGGAGAATCTCCGCAGTCATGACAGCTATGAAAATGGATTATCATGGTAGGAAGTAGAATATAAGGAGAATAGCATTGGATCTGAAGCCATACAGATCTGGGTTTGAATTCTAGGTCTGTCTCCTATTTGCTATGTATGTAATCTTAAGCAAGTTGTTCAAACTGTCAGAGACTTAATTTTCCCTTTTGTGAAATGGCAGTAATATCTTCACTAGATGGTGGCTATGATTTAATAAGATAATATCCAGAAAGCATAGGGCTTGACACATGGTTAGTACTTAATGATTTTATTTCCCACCTTTATCATAAGTGATAATTATTACTTATAAAACTCTCTTTTATGTGAATGTTTTCAAAGACAATGTACTAAACTTGACAATTTAATGGCTTTAAGAGTAAAGACCCTGCAAATTTGAAGTAGCCAAAATGACATACATTATCTAGAATCAAACTGATTTTTGTGAATTCAGAGCAGGAATATGAATTTTCAAAGCTGTATTTCTCAAATATACTGAAATGATTTTGAGCAGTGCTCAGAGGAGAAATAAGGGATACAATGCAATTTATCTTTTACTTTATTACATAAATTGTGTCTGCATAAGACTCATTAACGATGGATTCTGCCAAGACTATGTAATCACTATGTGTTCATATAAGTTTTCAGTCTTCTGAGGCCCATTAAATGTCATGTTTGAGGTTCCATGGCTAGACATTGACTCCACTGATATTTGAGCCAACCTGTAATTTCTTATTTCAGCATTCATACTCCAAAAACATATTCAATAAATATTTGCTGCATGTCTAATAGGTGTAATAAAGACCACCATTATCTGTAAACAAATATCAGTTGATGGACAGAAAATGAGACTTATCTTTGCAATCAATATTTAATAAAAACAAAACAATAATTTCTTTATTTGAGATAAATATTTCTAACATGAGTTTCTCTTGAAAATTTGTGAGATTATTAGAAATGTGAAGAATTCCTTTGAATACACATATTTATTTATAGTATCAAGGATTGGCAAACTTGTTTACACAGGTTTATAAAATCTATCAAACCACATTTAAAATGTTTCCATTTCACAAAAGTTAAAAAGTAGACCTAGCCAAGTACTTAATTGCTTAATTTCATACTTGTATTTACATTTTAATGCATATGTGTTTGATTCATTTACAATTATTTAAATGTTGCTTTTAAATTTATTTACTTTGTTCTTAGGTAATGTCTTTCTTTGTAGGAGCTCAAAGCACTCTATAAATGTTAATGGGCATTTTCACAATACCCTTATGAAAGAGATGGCAACGAGTTCTGTGAATTTCATTGATGTCACTTTTCAAGGGACCAAGAAAATGTTAATACATGAAACCTCAGAATCTTAGTAGTGCTAGGCCCTAAGAGGAATGTGTAACATAATGAAGTAAGCAGATTTCACTCTGGTTTCTCCTTTGTTGTCATCAAAATGTTATGAAAATGGTACACAATTGGTTAGGGAAGCTACCATATGTTTTCCTGGGGGTAAGAGAACCTATTTTCTATTTCCTCTCTGCTTCACTGTTGATAGTCATGACCACTAATTCTTCTCCTCTCCCAACTTTCCACAGGTTAGGAAGTAGATGATAATTGTGCTCGCTTATAAATTATCTTCCAGAAGTATGCTCTTAAAAAATTTGGGGAAAAATTAAGCCAAATTAATATTTAGTGACTAAGTTCTTAAATATAATTGAAAATCAATGCTATTGAAAAGCACAAAACTAACAAGACCTTTTATACTTTGTGTTCCTAACCCAATAACTACCATGTGCTAGAATTTTTAAAAAATATTTATGAATTGCACTAAATTTATTAGACTGTACAACACTCCAGACACTCCAACATGCCTTTGATATATAAGGTAAATTGATAATTAATGTTTCTTGTGCTTACGAGTTCAAATGGTTACTTCACATAGCACTAGGTGGATAATTTCTGTTAAGTTAGCAAAATCTACAATTTTCACTTTAAAGGAAATTAAAGACTGGTTCCTAAATGATATATAATCTCCTGTGGAAAAAAATAGAACTTACATGATTTTCTGTATTTAAATTTGACTTAATAAAATGTACTCGAGTACGAAAAAAGTCTGAATCACATGAGTTACAGTTATGATTATCAAGTAAAGAAAGGGATGGGCAATCACTGAATTAGTGCCCAGAGAGAATTTCACAGTTCACAAGAGAGAGGAGCAGCACAAACAGCCATTCATAAAATCCAAAGCTGTTGCTATATTGAAAAAGAATAATCTTTACAAATGAAAACAGTGCTCTATAATTAATGGTAATATTTGATAGAAACTAAATTCTCTGGGCCTCAACAACTAGATTATCAACAAGTTGGTTAAGGGATATGAGAGGACATCCACTCATCTCTGTATTCTGCCATGATTTCTGATTCAGTCTCAAATTACCCCTTTTCTAGTTAGAAAAAAAATGTGAAATTTATCCTATGAAGATGATTTATTTTTTGTATTCTTGTTCTGCAGCCTGTAATTCTTAATTGCTCCAAAAATATCTTTTGAACAGATTTCTTCTGATTTTCTTTACCTAAAACCTTCCTTTTATATGCATGTATGAGCTCTATAATAACTTTTTACATATAAAATAACGTAAAACTAATATACATAAGAAAAAATTATCAATTGAACACTTAGGCCATCTAATTCTCATTAAACTTCCTATGAGACAGCTCTATTTTTGTTACGATATTCCCATTTTATAATAAACCAAGAAACAATCTTAGAATATTAAGTAACAACCATGGTCACACATCTTAAAAGTACTAAAACCTGGATTCACATCCCAAATTGCCTAACATTACAGTGAATAACACTGAATGCACATCATTGAAATCCAACTTATCATTGCTGATGAGTATGTAATAAAGAAAAATTAGTTAACTTTTTGCTTTTTATTTTATTAGTCTAAATAAAGAAATAATAAACTGCTCATTAAGTTAAATTATCTCAGGAGAAAAAAGATGGTGAATTAAAACAATCTACCAAGAAAGACTGGAAATTTTCTAGTAGAAATTTTACTTAAAAAAAACTATTCTTGAAAATATAATTGGGCACACATTAAAATATCATCAAGGTTATTAGAAGCCATTGTTATGATGAAATAAGATAAAAACTAATTTTGCTAAATGGAATCAACAAGGTCTTTAAACACAATTATATTTAAACCATAATAGGAGCACTGAGCTGTTTTATGAGGCAATAATCTGGTTCCTGCATGGATAAACTATAAGGCTGAAGGCTGGTTATAGTTTTGCAGTAAGAGAACTGTATTATTGCCTCATAAAATTGTTCAACACTTTTCTCATTGTGATTATTCTACAAGTCTTTGAGAATTTGTTTTTAAATAAATGTCAGTACAATAGTAAGTACTTATATGAAAAAAAAATATGTCAAAGAAACAAAGTGATGAAGGTAGACAGCATCCCTGTAGGTAATAAATAATTGTCTTAGGCCTAAAGAAGTTTTTTTGTAATGTGATAAGGTAACAATTCTCAATTTTTAAGATTTTCTTGATTTAAAAAAAAATACTTTTACTTTCTAGTATGTCTGGTCACCAGTCTCCATAGGCGGGTAATAAAGAGGTCTTTTGTGTTTGTAATGGAATCATCTTCACATGGATCCAATGTTCATATAATTCCCATTAGACAAAAATATGTACTTCCAATTTTATTAAGTTTTTCTTCAGTTTACTGTCTTTACAGGAACATGTTATTAAATTTCACCCTGTTCTTTCACTTTACAAATGTTTGTCATTTAATAATCACCTTCAGTTAACATTTCTGCAATATATTTCAGTGCACTGAAATATGACTTAGGCTTAAGAAGAATTAAATATACATTATTTGAGATAGGTCAAAGACCTTTACTGTATTTCACTGTCTAACGGAACTTTCTATGTATACAGATAAAAGTACTATAAAACTCTGGATCTATGACCAGTAAGGCATATTTTTTTCACAGTTAACTCTCATTCCCAAAGTATATCCCCTTTTCATGCAGAGATAGCCCAGAAGACTATCAAATTACAGCACCTGGCTCAGTATCTAAGACCTCATGGTCTAAGCCAGGTTCAAATGTGGTTCCTTTTCAGAAAACTATGAACTAAAATAAATGAATAACCTGCCCTCCATATATTCAAAATACAATGATGAAATAGGGACAAGCTAAAAAAAAATTAAAAAGGAGGAGAAAATTGGAGGCACACAAAAGTAAGTAGTTCATAACAATTCAGAAATCTTGCTGAGCAAATATTGCTAGAACCCCTTAATCTGGGGTAGGGAATGGGAATGCTTCTTTAAATAGGTCTAGTCCTCCATGGGTATAGGTCTCCATTCTGTTTCTTTGCAACATCGTTTATCATCATCCTTCCCTGGCCACATCTGAAAAGAACAAGGCAGACTATGTATATCTTGAAAATAGAGGAGTTTTCCTAGTCTGCTTTCTGCCTGGCCAATGTTGGGGGACAGATGTCTTTTTCAATCTTTGAAAGTCACAATCTCATTTAATCCAGAATGGTAATAGAGCTCTGTTAAAAATTTATTTTATATATTTAAAAAATATATATTTGATCCCAAGCAACTTCATGTGCCATGAGCACAACCCATTTTTTGAAGCACCTTTTAAAATGCACTTCAAAGCAATCACCTATGTTAGCAATATTCTATCATGAAATCTCTTTGTCCAACACTACAAATGAGTTAGGTTTATTTTCTGCCTTCCAGATTATCCTAAGTGATAGTTTTAAACTCCACTTGTTTCACCATTGTGTAGCAAAGTTGGCCAGTTCTTCATCCTCCCATAACAGTTTCATCACCGTCTGTCACTCCTACCCAAAGCCAATGTCGTTATTTTTAGTTCTCATTATATTAGCAATCTAATCCTGTAATGAGTTTTGATTTTAGTCATATTTCTGCTGCACTTATGCTGCATAAAATAAAACTCAAGATATCAGGGACTTTCAACAACTATCTTTTATGTTTCTTGATAAGGATCTATGCAGCCTCTGGAGGCATGACATCTCTGTAGTCATCTGGGGCATGCTATTCTCAGTCAGAGAGCAGAAGTACAGGATCCCAAGCCAAATAATACAAGTATTTTTACTGCCTTTGTTTGTGCCCATCCCCTAATATAGTCCATGACAAAAGCAGGTCACATGGCCAGGGATATATACTCCACATACTTGACTGGGAGTAAGTGCAAGGCCCCAAGGTGAAGAATGTAAATGTGTACACCTATTACAAGAAGGGAGTGAAGAAGTAAAATAAAAATATACATGTTAGGGCTTCCCTGGTGGGGCAGTGGTTGAGAGTCCACCTGCTGATGCAGGGGACATGGGTTCGTGCCCTGGTCCAGGAAGATCCCACATGCTGCAGAGCGGCTAAGCCCGTGAGCCATGGCCGCTGAGCCTGCGCGTCCGGAGCCTGTGCTCTGCAACGGGAGAGGCCACAACAGTGAGAGGCCCGCGTACCGCAAAAAAAAAAAAAAAACATTTTAGAAGGAATTAACAAATCCACAATCATGGTGGAAGACCCTAACAAACATCTGACTGGAATAAAAAATTAGGTTGAAAGATGTAAGAATACTAAAATATAATTAACTTGGTATATGTTATATAGCTAAAGATATACAGACTTTATTCCAAACACAAATACCTAGAGACAAATGAAAATGAAAGCACAACAATCCAAAACCTATGCGGCACAGGAAAAGCATTTCTAAGAGGGAAGAATACAGCAATACAATCTTCCCTCATGAAACAAGAAAAATCACCAATAAACAACCTAACCTTACACCTAAAGCAACTAAAGAAAGAAGGACAAAGAAAACCTAAAGTTAGCAGAAGGGAAGAAATCATAAAGATCAGAGCAGAAATAAATGAAATAGAAATGAAGAAAACAATAGAAAAGATCAATGAAACTAAAAGCTGGTTCTTTGAAAAGATAAACAAAATTGACAAACCTTTAGCCAGACTCATCAAGAAAAAAAGGGAGAGAACTCAAATCAATAAAATTAGAAATGAAAAAGGAGAAGTTACAACGGACACCACAGAAATACAAAGGATCGTAAGAGACTACTATAAGCAACTATATGCCAATAAAATGGACAACCTGGAAGAAATGGACAAATTCTTGGAAAGGTACAATCTCCCAAGACTAAGCCAGGAAGACATAGAAGATATGAACAGACCAAACACAAGTACCAAAATTGAAACTGTGATTAAAAAAACTCCCAAAAAACAAAAGTCCAGGACCTGATTTATTTATAGAAGAGTTAGCACCTATACTTCTGAAACTATTCCAAAAAATTGCAGAGAAAGGAATACTCCCAAATTCATTCTATAAGGCCACCATCATCCTGATACCAAAATCAGACAAAGATATCACACACAAAAAAAGAAAATTATAAAAATAAATTTAACCATGTTGCAGGAGAAAAAACCCTCAGTAAATTCTACCTAGAAACCATAGAGACAACATTCTTTGAACAATAGGAATATAATAGATGTTGACAAAAGGGGAAAAATGTAAAATAAGAATTGAATACATTTGGAAACCAGAAAATAACTCTTAGATCAAAGAGAAAATGGAAATAGAAATTATACCCTATTTAGAAATTACTGAAAATGAGAAGACTCATATCAAAACTCATCAGTGTAACCAGAATATTTGTCAGAGGCAACTGTGTAATCATAAGTGCATTGTTTAGGAAACAAGAAAAACTGAAAATATCAAAATAAGCTTTTCAAGAAGTTATAACAAGAATAGCCAAATTAACCCAAAGAAGTAGAAAGAAGGGATTAGTGAAGACATAAGGTAGTGCCTAATAAAACAGTGAAAGGGGGCTTGAATAAAAATAAAGCTATATCAAATACTGCTTAATACATAGAAATTTGAAAAATCCAAATTAAATGGAAGTTTAATAGAAAAATGCAAATTCACTAAAATGGACTCAAATATATGAAACACTCATTAAGAGCATAGGAAAAAAGCAAACATTTCCAATGCATGGTTCAAAGTTGTAATACCAACATCAACATTGGATTTAAAAATATATATATTACATACAAATATAAAATATAGATAGCCTTCATATATAATCATACAATTAAAGATTTAAAATATTAGAAGATTAACTACAGTAGTACTATACTAAAATAGTATAGTACTACTGATTATGACCAAGTATAACTCATCTCACAACACAGAACGTGGGCTCAAAATTAAAAGTTTTGATGCAAATTTAAATGTGTAACATAGTATGACCTTTTAAAGAATATGTATATTTAAAAAGCATTGGTCAATCAAACCTCAATACAGTGGGTTTTTAATGTGTTGATAAATTAAAAATCATTTAAAATTAAAAACTAACACATGCCTTTTCCATATATATATAGATACATGTGTGTGAATACATACACACACATATACACATCTACAAAAGAACAGTAGAAGAAAACCTATTTTTAAAGGAAGTTTTATAGAACATGAAGTAAAATTATTAAGAATAAAACATTAAAAGCATTCTTATAAACTTAGGAACAACACAAGTGTTCTTCCTGTTATAGCTACTCTCCCAAAAGCACAAAAGTGATTTAATACAAAATAGAAAACAAAAATGTAAAATATCTAGAGTTTAATCCAATAAAATCATACAAGACCAAGTGAAGAAATCTGTAAAATTTGGATAGGGAATTCCCTGGAGTTCCAGTGGTTAAGACTATGAACTTCCACTGCCGCGGGCCCAGGTTCAATCCCTGGCTGGGGAATTAAGATCCCTGCAAGCAGTGTGGCAAGGCCAAAAAAAAAAAAAAAATCTGTATAGGGGAGAAACATATTTTTGGAAGGGAAGACATGATTTTAGAAAGATAACAGGTTACTGAAATAATCTACTAATTCAATGTAATCCAAAAGAAAACTCTAAAGGAATACTTTTCATTTTTGACAAGCTGATGATAAAATTGTCAGGAATATGAAATAATGAGACTGCAATAAAATTATTTAAAAAGAAGAATATGAAGAAGGTCTTATTGTATCTGTTAAATAACACACTATAAAATTGTTTTAGTACTGGAGAATAGAATTGAACAAAATAGGATAGACTAGAATAGAATACAGTAGAATACAATAAAATTAGAATAGAACAGAGGAAAACGTACCATTGAATTTAGGAATCATAAAGTTGGCATTTCAAAAATTATTATGGCAGTGACTATCCATTTTTGAAGTATACAGAAAATTTTCCTCAGAGGTTTTTAAACTAAATGTCTAAAATCAAACTCTAAATATTAATATAAAATTGAATATATATATATATTTGTTTTTAGTAGATAAGGTCTTAGAGAATATTTTAACACTGCTATGTGACCACAGACATATTGTTAGAAAGTGAAAGAGAATTAAGAGAATGTGGGTAAACATTATATATATATATATATATATATATATGTGTGTGTGTGTGTGTGTGTATATATATGTATCCACCTCTCTAATATTCAGAGAAAGCCAAATTCAAACAATATTTTTTATCAGACTTAATGAATTTTAAAAGTTTGATAGTATCCATTGTTGGCAAATGTGTGGGGAAATGAGTTCTGTCATGTTGTTTTGGTTAAAATGGCCTTTCCATTGAGGAAAATTGGGTTGTAATTGCTGAATCCAGAAATGTCTCCTCTAGTTTCTATTATAAACCATCACATATCAAAGAGGCACACAGAAAATGTTCACTGCAGCACTGATTGCCATGGCAAAGAATGAGAGACAAGGCAAATGTCTATCATTTGGGGAATGTCTAAATAAACAAAGGTACATCAATAAATAGACAGTATGTGCCCATTAAAATTAATGAGATAGATCTATAAATACTAACCTTGAAACACGCCTTTGATATATTGCTAACTTTAAAAAGCAAGTTGCAGTCAAATATGCAGAGCATGACCCATTTCTCAGTGATGAAATATGTAGAGATATGTATGTATTGCACGTGTGTTTGTGCTTATGAGGGTGTATATATCCTTACTACAGTGACATTAGAGTAGTAGAGTGAGTTTCATTTATTAATGTTATTACAATTATTATTCTTTGTTAAAATCAAATTTTATTTCCAGCACTCCTTAACTGTAAAGATAAGGGATCTTTTAAAAATTTAAATTTATTCTAGGCCGGTTCTATAAAAGAAACTGCAGAGATTATTTTTTGAATGAGTATTAAATTTTCCATGCACAGTAGAAATTCAATTATTGTTAAAAATATTTTTATCTAAAGATCTAATTAGATATGAATTTTATATTGATAAATTTAACTTTTGTCAATTAAAAGAAAGCCTACTTTCTACTGTAACAAAAGGAAAAGGCAGAAATTTCTTTCCCACTTTTTTTATAAACCTCAAATTTGTTACAATGAGAAGATATAGTGGGTTTTACTTGAAATCTGATAAGCAGTATTAGCAACACTAATGATAACCTATGAGGCTGATACACCAATAAAATAAATATGCTGCTTTAGAGCCCTTCTAAGAAATGGTCATTTTTATATATTTACTGGAGCATTTAATTACTAGGGAAATATGTCAAATAATTTTAGGGAAGTTTTTCCTACAATATAATTATGCCTATCTCAAAGTCAGGGCCTCAGTATTTGTCCATTAATATTTTTTTTTGAACTATAAAAGTCACTGCTCTATACGACTTTCTTTTTGGTCCCTTAAGACACCATTCCTTGTTGCAGATCCATGTTTCTACAAATGAAAAGCCCTTAGGATATTTCTGTGTAACTTCAGTGTTCTATGTCACATTAACAATCTGACTTAGAGCTTGAGAAGAGAAAGTCTGTGTACAGCATTTAAAATTGCTCACTGTTTCAAAAAGCTAGAGGAAAATTAACAGTAAGCTAAGAAGTATGAATGGAATTTGACTCAATAGTTTTGCTGACATTTTGTATATTATCCAATGTAGAACAAATAGAAATGGGGAAACTGAGTTTGAAGTTATCCCAGAGCTGCTGTCTTTAACTTTCTCTGTAGATGGAGACTGACAGTCTGACCTCCCCATGGACTAACCAAAACATGGAAACTTGGTACCATGGCTCTCCTCATCACCAACTCCCTGGCCCTGGAACCCAGTTCCTGTGATAATGGCAGGTGTTCCTCAGAAATCACAACTCTCTTTCCTTTAGAGCCTGAATCTAATCTCAGAGCCCTTCTGAACACAAGTAGTTGAGGTAACTATCAGCAATGTCTTGGAGCTCACATTCAAAATGAAGTATATTGGCCATTTCTCTCCTACATAAATATTTAATTTTAAGCAATTTTGTCTGCTCACTTTTTTCTCTAACACAGTCATACATACTCCTGCTACTACTTTTTTTCCACCTTTAAAATGTCCTCTTTCAACATTGTGACCATTCAAATCCTCATGATCTTTCAAGGCCAAGCTCATATCTCACTTTTTTCAAGAAGTCCCTCAGACAATGGCCTGGCAGGTCACTACGAGCTCTGACCCCTCTGAAGACCTCCAGTATTTCTCACACATAGTAGGGAGTTGATTTTATCAAGAATTCTGTTAATTCTCTAACTTATAAATACCACTATTACAGGGAATATGCTCCATAAAGCAGAGTAAAGTGTTACTAACAATAATTACTGACACCTCTAGGTTTTTAATGATTCTAAGTATAGGCTAAAAGACATTACTGAGGGCTTCCCTGGTGGCGCAGTGCTTGAGAGTCCGCCTGCCGATGCAGGGGACACGGGTTCGTGCCCCGGTCCGGGAGGATCCCACATGCCGCGGAGCGGCTGGGCCTGTGGGCCGTGGCCGCTGAGCCTGCGCAGCCTGTGCTACGCAGCGGGAGAGGCCACAGCAATGAGAGGCCCACGTACCGCAAAAAAAGAAAAAAAAAAAAAAGACATTATTGAAGGTGATTATTTTTTCTAGCTAAGAACAAATTCCTTTTAATTTTCTTTTCAGGAATAATACACTGGAATAGGATTTCAAAAGCTATTCATGAGAATTAAAAAAGTGCAGATGACATTTCAGAACTTCATTTAAAAAATATCACTTGTAGACATAGCAAAATACATGCTATATTCCCATGAGATTTAACATTCAAATCAAATTAGAAAATGTTACTTTATAAATTTTACAATAAAATTGCTTCAGCTTCTTGTCAGTGAGCAAAATCCTTTTAATTCTCCTGGTTTGGAGCATGAAGTCTGTACTGGTGTAGATCTATTTATTCTGAATTAATTCTCCCTACAAAATACATTAACATGTACATTTCAAAGATATCATACTGTCATCTAATCCAGTGGAGAACAGAAATGGACTTTATTTCAAGAAGACTGTAAAGATTTGGGGGAAAAACGTAAATGTTAAAAATTTGCATACTTCACATATTTGAAATACTCATTAATAGATTTAAGTGCCGTTTAAGGAAATGCTAGTAATTCACTATTTTAAAGTTAATCATTGATAATGTAATATATTAAATTTATAATGTTATGTTCAACATTGATATATAGGATCATGAAGCAGGGAGAGGTGTTCATTTTTTTTCACAAAGGACATTCTTAGTGTCAAAGCATAATTTTCAAAAAGTTTAAAATGTGACTCTCAAATAGAGAATAAATATATGCCAAATATTTATTCAATTCATTCATGAGGGAACTGCAAGATGGTAAAGCCAATTCAATGAGTGTTAAGAGACAGAGAGATGTAAATAATTAATGAGGAGGAATGTCATGCTCAAAGAAGTTTGCTAAGTTAAACAGGTTAATGTCCTACAGGGCAATACAACAGTAAACATTAGTATCTAGGTCTATCCATGGTAGGGATCATTTGCATTTCTCCTAGACAAAACCCATAAGTTAGCATAAAATATAACAAAATCTAGCTTCTAATCAATAGAACATCAAAACAAGGCACAATCTCCTGAGGAATAATCATTGGAAAGCTCTGTTAGATAGTGTTCCAGTATGACCCTGAAAGATATGCAGTCATGTTAATACCTTATTTAACTTTTTGGATACCTTTTCTTAACACTAAGAAACATCACTTTTGGAAGTACTTCACTTCTTACTTATCTCGCTAGCATTTTGAATTCACTTTTTATTGAAACAATCTCAGTCTCTCCCCCCTTCCTCCCCCATCCCCCCACCCCATCATACACCCAAAGAAAGCTCCTGTTTTTGTTTTCAACATCTTATGAGAATTATTCCACATACATTAGAGTAATATACAAAGAAACTGTGTGACAGTGTGGATGCTTGACTGGTCTCGACCAGTTCTGAAGCGTTTCAGCAAAATTACTATTTATTACATGTTTTAGATCTTCAGGATTACTTTTAAATAGTACAAAGAAAGTCTTATATGATAAATTATGGGGTAAGCCATACTGCTTTGTGAGGCATCTGGCCCTTTTCTTTCTCATCTTTAAAATAATCTAATAAAGATGTTCTTTACTAAATATGATATGATTGAATTTGCAGGCAAAAGCTCTTTCAGGATATAGACCTGAAGTGGAAGAGGCCATGGCATCCCTTCACAATTAACATGTCTACGTAAATAAACCAGTCAAACTAATTTTCTATCAGTTTGGCACTTCTAACCTCCCATATCCCTTACTAAGCATGAGTAAATTTTACTCTGAAAACATTACCACTGATTTCTGGCTTTCTTGTTTTGGTATTTGCTTCAGGCAGCCAGCTTATTCCATTAGCCAGTAGCATTGAATAAGGTAATACGGGTTGGGCCCTGTCTAAGACTCTCGTCCAGGAAGATGAAGGAATGCCGAAATTCAGCCCAAACTTCCCTCTTCAAGCCTGGGACCCATGGAGCTTCATATCTCTGCAGGGAATACCCTGTTAAAAATTCACACAAAGGTAACTTTTGGATAAACTATGGTTGCTATTAATCTGTGATCCACCTTATCAAAGCAATAGCGGCCTCATTCTACCTCTGAATCAGAAGGAAAATTCTAACTGTAGAGGTTTCTTGATTTCATATTTGCATGTATAGCCATAGGCATATGAATATGTTTGACACAGCTATTTTCAGGAAGCCTAAATTAAATAACTAAGGATGGGACAGGGTGTGAACAGGAGACTCGGAAATTAGAAATTCACAACACTTAAGCATGAAACTCATAGCTAACATTTATTAAGAACATACTGTGCCCCAGAACTAAACTACATTCTGTATATGAATTATTTCAATATTTTGTTGAATAGCAGATTCTACATATACCATAACAGCCTTTGGCTTTGCATGGCTGAATGAATTGATCAGAAATTCAAAAATTATACCGTATAATAATCTGGAAGCAAACAGCAGAACCTAGACTTTAAATCTTCATTCCACATAACATATTGCAAAAGTTTTTACTTTTAATTTCAACTAAAGAATCTCTTTACAGAACTTGTTAAGAATATACCCCAGCTGCTGCTCTTTCTTTTCAGTGTGACCCCAAACAAGGACTGTTTCACATGGTTTTAGGTTTCTGCATGGAAGTTTAGCACAGCTGTGATATCAAATGAAGTACCACCTGGCCTAATCACCGTAACAATATGTCCTCTGTCCTGCGAGCTAGCAGATGGATTGGGTATCAGCCTGATGTCATAATCTGTTAAGTTTGTAGTATGGAGCATTACCCATCCATTTAGGATTCATCTCATCTTCTCTGATGGCATGTTGTACCCTAAATGGAGAGATGACACTATCATTATATGCCACTATCACTAGTCATATGGGATCTTCGTTTGCATTACTTAAGGATAATTATATGGTGTTCTAATTCATTTGGTGAACTGTCACTCCACTACTGAAATACTTATGTGGAATTTTAACAAATACCATGACATTCATAAAGCAGATTACTAGTCTTCAACATTTATTTCATTCTTTTTTAAAATTCAATTTCTAAATATCGACTTTCTTAAATGTATGCTGCTAAGTTTCTCTTTGGAGCATTAAATTGAATCTCTAATTGTACAGTTGAAGTGATTTTATACTTACATCTAGGCTCTCATATGAAATATAATATAAAAGTTATCAGTAACATATGCATCTGTAACATCTATAGTGAACATTTAAAAGAATATGATTACCAATAATTAATTCATCGAGCATTTATTGTCTCTTAAATGCAAGGCACAGTGATAAGACAATGGGAATACAGAGATAAACACAAAATTTTTCCAGCCTCCTAGTTGCTTTTAGTCTTTTCAAACCCACCTCTTTTCTCCACTGCTCTTAGAAAAACTCATCATTGGAGCCATGCAAATAGCGGTTCTCCAAGTATGGTAGATCCTGTTTGTTGAGTAGACCAAGGTCCATCACCAACCCCTCTTCCATTGTTAGTTACCTCTCTATATAGATACTAGAAAAACAAGCATTACTCATCTTGTCATTCTCCCTTGTACCTAGACCCAGCCAGTGAGATGTAAACAGAAACCTGGTAGAAGTAATAGTTGAAGTATGTTGGGGAGCTGTGGGAAAAACTTCATTTTTCTAATAAAATAGAGAGAAATCTATTACCACCTCCAGTCTCCCTTATTATATGTTTAAATGTGGACATGATACTGGGAGTTGCAGCAGCATAAGGTGATAAAATAATTGCTAAGATTGACCAGGTACAGGATAGAAGGCACCTGGGAATGTGATAATATTGTTGAGTTTCTCTGTAGTCCTTGTGGTGACTTCTTACTGAATAGAAATAAACCTTTTTTTTGTTTAATCTACTGCTAAATAATTTGGTATTTGTGGACAAAAACAATGAATATGCCAATTAAATCAAAATAAATCAACAATTAATATATCAAGAATTTTCTAATATTTCCTTTTAAAATTATATTTATTTTCCAAACAGAGATGGTAATTGTAGAGCATTATTACCACAGTTTAATTTGGTTTAGGATGGTTACCATTATAGATATGTGATGTAATAACTTCACTAAAAATATAAGTATTTCCAATGTAATAAAGTGTTAATATATCTCTTTTAACCATATTGATGAACTACTCATTAAAGCTATCTGTAGTATCACTGATTTTTTTATGAAAATGAGATTTATTTTACATTAGAATATTGAGAAATATTTTATCTTTATTCATTATTATTTATTCTTCTTCATTCATCTTTAAAATGTTAAAATTTCTTCCACAAAATTATAATCTTGTGCACTTTTCTAGTACAATATTTTAATTCAACTAGTGTGTCTTTCTCACATGTGGCTTTGTGTTGGGAGCAAAGAGTGTAATGAAATATGAGAAATGACCTCTTCCATCAAGCTCACAATCTAGTGAAAGGAAACCAATAAGTCAACTTTTACATTGAACAGCACATCTGTGTCAGAGAAGCAAAGTAGTGGGTACTTTGCTGCTCCATTCAGATGCCCTCAAGTCCAACACACTCAATTCCTAACAGCTAGGGTATGTGGCAGCTAAAGCATCATTCACAACTGCCTCGATCAAAGAGAATTTCCCTCAGATACACACAACTCTTTTATCCAAGGTTATGTGGGATCCAAAGTCTGGTCTCCTGGCCTCCATTTGGGACACTCTGAAGAATATCCCAGGTTTATAACTCCTCATCTGATTGGCTGAAGACTCAGTTACAACTGTTTTGAGGGACAGTTTCTCTTTCCACTCAATTTTGCTTTTCTCATTTTCTTTCAGGTCTATTTCATGAGAGTACCCTCACATAAAGCCTCTACAATGCATCTAGCTCCTAAAGAATAAAATATCTGACCAAAATCTTGATGATGAATAATTGGCATCCGAGAAAAGAAAGACAATCTGCCAAAGGAAAAAAAAAAAAACATTTGCTAAAATTTTTTTTTTTTTTTCGATATGCGGGCCTCTCACTGTTGTGGCCTCTCCCGTTGCAGAGCACAGGCTCTGGACGCACAGGCTCAGTGGCCTTTGCTCACGGACCCAGCCGCTCTGCAGCATGTGGGATCTTCCTGGACCGGGGCACGAAACCGTGTCCCCTGCATCGGCAGGCGGACTCTCAACCACTGCGCCACCAGGGAAACCCTAGAATGAACACTTTTAAAGGCAGAGGTATGTTCAAGAACCTGGACTGATGTAACGATTTTAGCATGTATGACATAGCTTAGGAAGCTAGAAGGATATATAGGATACATTCATAAAAGATTTTGCACATCAAACAAAAATGCTTGAATTTTATCCTGGAGGCAATAAAGAATATTATCAATTAAAATTAGAAGGAACAATCAAATGCCCTACTTCAACAAATCAGGGCCTATTATTTTTACCTAACAAAAAATCCAGAGGTAGTACGGCTGCTGGCGTTGGTTCTACAATTTATCTGTAGCAGATACCAGGCCCTGTTTTCTCTTGGTTTTCCTCATGACCTAAGAAATCCGTGGAGGCTCCAAGTATTTGTTCAACAGAGGAATAGGCAGGAAGAGGAAAAATGGTAGCAGTGCCAGCCCTCTTCCCTTTTCCTTCCTGAGGAAGGCAAAAGCTTTCCCAACACCTTCCCAGTACATTTCTGCTATGTGTACTTAACTTTTATAGTCTTTATGGTGGCAGCAAGCAAGGTAGAAGGAAGATTAGAAGGAAGGTTGGAAACAGGTATAAGCGGAAGCTGGGGAAGTCAACCTATGTTATCCATAAGGTTACTGAAGAATTTAGAGGAGGCAACAGGCAGGGTAACATTTGTATGAGGAGGGAAAATTCCATAAATGGAGTAGTATGGATTGAATAGTATAGTGATGCAAATAAGATAGGATGAAGGCCTGAAATAATCAGTGTGATCATGGTAGCAGGGATGGGAAGAAATGGAACAAAATAAGAGATATGTGGAAAGATATGGTCAAGATTTGGAAACCGATATGACTCAGTTGCTGTGAGAGGACACCTAAATTTCAGAAGCCTTAAATATCTTGATATTTGTTTTACTGATTTGCATGTGCATCATCATTTGGATATCACTGAAATGTAACAGGTATTGTTCCCATTTCAGAGATTTAGAAACCAATGTTCAAAGAGATCAAAGGATTTACTCAAAAATCCCATGGCTAGTAGTTTTCAGAACTGGAGCTCAAATCTAATTTTTCTGATGATTAAGTCACTCATTCTTACTCTCTGAACTGTGGGATTTAGTATAACTCTAATTTTCTTATTATCTAAATTATAAGGCACTAGAATTAGTCACTAATGGTAGCTGTGCTTCTATGAGCAATATGGCTTTGTGAATTCTACAAATCTCCATGAATACAAAATGGATGCAGCTATGAACAGAAAAGAAAAAAAAAAAAAAAAGAGAGAGAGAGAGAGAGAGAGAACAAAAAGGAAGAAAGAAAAATGGTCTAAAACAGAATGTAGGAAATGGGTAGAAGTTTACGTTCAGATCAAATTTTTAACATTTCAAGAACTTACACTTTGTCAGTTTGATTTTATGGCCATTGTTCAAATATTTATGTGTCTTTCATTTATTCACAAATGTTAACCTCCTAATTACATCGGGAACTATGTTAGGTCCTGGGTTTAGAAAAATGAATAAGACACAACTGTAGAAACTGATAGTTTATTTGAACAAAAGCTCAATTTGAAATTATTTTTTAATTCTGCAATACCCTTAAATAACTAAAATTTTTAAAATGAGATGGAAGGCTTCGGGGAGAACTAGGAATCAAGAATATTTTCACAAGTACATGAATTATACTGCTCATAAATGCAGAAGAAAAAAGGTATTATGTGTCTACATGGAATTACCAGAAAATTCGATGAAAATTTCCTCTCTTGGAGTATAGGTTAGAATTCATCGTACTTTGTATTTCCCTGAATTGAATGTTATGTGAAAGGGAAGAGTAGCTCTACTCTATTCACTGAGGCACATACAATCACAGAGGAGAAATGACTACTTATTCATTATAGCCTATTAATCATAATCTGGGAAAAATAATCATAAGAAGTAGGCCAAACCATTTAAATATTTGTAGTGGTCAAGTTTGGGGAGTAAGGGAAAAGAGTTGCCAGAATTTACCAATTGTTCTAAAATAACATGAAAGTACTAAAATATACTTGAATGCAATGTAGAAGAAAACAAAATAGCATACAAAGTTGACAAGGAGAGACAGAATAATTAGATGCACAACTTTCAGCAAGTGGGATGGAAGGAGATCAAGAGTTCCAGTGAAATTATTGGAATTTTATTTTAAAAAGGAATACATTACACCTTTGTAAATATCTGTATGCATTATATTTGACTATAGATCTTTACCTGTGTTTACATTTTTTCATGTGACATTTGCTTTTTATGACTCAACAAGGAGAAATACAAATATCTTACTTATCAATTCAATTAAAAAATCTGAAAATATTTTAATATTTTTCTCAACAATTTAGAGGACACATATAATGGATTCATAAACATACTCCTTTCTATGGCCAGACATATTAATCCTGTAGTGATTTGCTTTGCCCTTGTTTTCAGGCATTCCAAAAGTATTACAGTACAGCTAGCTTATTATATTGTCTCTCTTCTATAAAGCAATTTCTACAGAATTTATTTTATAAACATATTAAATATCAGTAACTCAAGATTTATTTGCTAAAGAGATTTGTTATTTACCTAACACTTTTTAATTTTAACTGTCTCTCATTATGTTACTAACTGTAGAGAAAGCAGATATTTTAAACTGAATTTTGCCACATATACAGAGCAAATATTTTTTAATTAACTTTTTGAGAGGCTTTACACTTGTTACTAATTTAAACAGGCTAACAATGTCTTAATTGTCAGGTGTAATTCTGGAAATTTTTAACTTTAGCATTGAATTCAACTTTTTGTTACTGAGAAATAATGCAGAATATTATGTAAAATATTTTATAAAGTTCCCCCGGAAAACAGTAAAGGAATGCAAAATCTAATCAATATTTACTTTAACTTTGACATTGCTTATGTACAATAAATTATAAGTATTTTATAAATGAGAAAGACATAGGTTTTAATTACAAGTAGTTTCACCTAAAAGATTCTATAATGTATACTTTAAATTGGATTTCTTCAGACAATTCTACCATATGTTACATGCTTACTATTTAATACTTAATACCTAGGAATTAACCAAAGGCCTTGAAAAATCGAATAGTATTGTATTTTCATGGCCCTTGTCCTTTGTATGTTCTTTTCCCCACAAAAAGATAAATACAAAATGCTTAGTTCCCACATGTCTCCTCTCACTAGTATATGTTTTATCCATAGCCAGCTAATTATTATTTCCTGAACACTACATGCTCTTTAAGGTAATTTTGCACTATGTAAGTTGTTTCTTCTTTTCGATATTCTTCCATCCTCTATAATGGGAAACATTTTTTAAGTTTCAATGCAAGCATTATTTCCTTTAAGAAATCTTTCCTCATTTACCCTAGCAAAAGTTAGCTCCTAATCCTCTATTCTCTATTTTTAGCTTGCAGAATATTTTAACTCTGAGTACTTCCTTGAAATATAGTATATTTTATAGATATCCCCATTTGTTTAAGTCTTCCTTTTATGTCCCCAGTCAAAAGTTTCCATGATACAGTTTTATATTTCTGACTAAAGTTAATCCTAGGTTCAAGATAATTGCTATCTCTATAGAAAATGATCTATTTTTCTATTATAAGTTCAAGCTAGCAATAATTATCTCTATATGGGATAGCTAATGATTTGCATGTTTGCTTTTTAGTTAGATAACTTACTGAATTACCTTACTTCTGTAACAGTTTTTCAATTGATTATGATGTGTTTTCTCAGAGGAATAATAAAAAATAATATAATGCTACCTCTGTTCTAATATTTTTAAAATATTTCCTTATCTAATTGCATTGTTGAGCACTTCTATAACAATTTTAGACTGTTGTTCTTATGCTAGGTATGTTATTCTACTTCTGAATTTGATGTGTTTCTATTGTTTTACCAATAAAGGATGGCTGTTGATTTAAAATATATATTATTATGTGCTGAATATAATTGCATGCTCTTTCAACATATATCAAGATAATTTTCTCTTTGAACCTTTAGTAAAGGGAACTTTATAATATCATTTTTATTTATAATGATTTTGTTCAACTGAATTTGGAGGAATTTACTTATGGTCTTTAAAACAATATGATGGAAATAACATTTTGAAAATATTGATTAATGTAATTTTTATTTCCTCAAAAACCTTTTTACCCAGCTACTATTAAGTTTATTAAGGCTTATTGCCCAAGAAGAGCAGGAAAGTTTCAAAAGTCACAGGTAGAAAAGTTCCTATCACCCAACATACAGGAAAAGAAAGGAAATGGATCCTTACAATTACAAGAAAAGTGTCTTGAGGGGAGGAGGAGACAGAAAAAAGGAAAGTATGGGACACAGATAAGGTAGGTTTTCGTCCTTCCATCTCCCACGCTTCCCTTTGAAATGCAGATAACTGAGATAGTTCATACCTGAACATGTTTACAGGAAATTCTCAGTGGTCTTTGTTTCTCAAAGTATAGTCTAGAAAAACTTTCCAATCAACCTAATGTCATTAAAAGGTAGTTTAGAAACGAATGAATTACTTTTAGGTGTGTACAATAAATGTCAGTTTCACCATCTTTGACTCTCCAAGTTGGTTCTGACAATATAGGTAAGACACAAACTAAGAAGCTGTATATTCACTGAGCATATCTGCAGACCAGATGACAAGAACATATGCCATATATTTATGGACTTACATTCTTCTACCAATTGTAAAAATGAAATATGTGCATGTGTGTGTATACACATGTATACATACAACCTATGAAAGAGGAGATTTTATCTATCTCTTAAAACTTTTGAATCCCATTGCCTACCCACTCTATATCTAAATTTTCTTTGGATAACTTATGAAGATATACATTTTGTTATTATTATATTCAGGGTTTTTTTTTATCCTTTTCAATAAATATTTTTATATTTGCATTTGATTTCATAATCATTATGACTATAGTTAAATTAGGTACTAAATCCAAGTATTACTGCATACATTTCTCAAACCCATTTAAGTACATCTTCCCTATATGTGAGTTCAGACAACTAAATCTCTTCTCCAAATTATCCAAAATTAAAAAAAAAAAAAGATTGTGGAATATAAATTCCTTAAGTCCTTATATCTCTGAAGATGTAATTCTATTATCTTTTTGCATAAATGATTGTTTGGTCCAGTGAATACTTTTTTGATAATCATGTTTTCCCCTAAACCAAAGGCATTTTTCACTATTGTCTTCAAATAGATTTGTGTGAAAACAAGCATGATGCCACCATAGTTTTTATATTTGTAGGTTGTCTGTTTCAATAAAAAATTGTAGGTTGTCTGTTTTAAAAATAAATTATGTGTTTATATGTCTTCTTTCATATTAAATGTTTGATTTTTTTAGTTTAAAATTTTTACATTTCTTTTTTTTTAACATCTTTATTGGAGTATAATTGCTTTATAATGGTATGTTAGTTTCTGCTTTATAACAAAGTGAATCACTTACACTACACATATACATATGTTCCCATATCTCTTCCCTCTTAAGTCTCCCTCCCTCCCACTCTCCCTATCCCACCCCTCTAGGTGGTCACAAACCACCAAGCTGATCTCCCTGTACTATGAGGCTGCTTCCCACTAGCTATCTACATTTCACCAGGGTATGCTTACATGTAGGTCTCCTTTTACTTATTTTTCATGGTTCTCTTAAGGGATGTAAACTTAAAAAGAGTTATTATTTTTTCTTATTACTTTAATTCATATTTTTATTACATTTTTTATATTTCACTTCTATGTGTACTATTGTTTCCTAGAAATATTATTATATATTCTTAGGATTCCTGAGTCAGTCTTTCATGTCTTTGATTTTTTTGTCATCATCTCCATTTTATATTAATCACTTCCTTGCATTCTGGGAGAATTATTGAGCTGATATAATTTATTGATTCAGTTGTTTGAAGTATGCAGTTGTTTGTTCACTGCTTCCATGAAGTTGTTTTTTTTAAAACATGTTTTTAATCAAGTCATCTTTCTAGATTGCATATTATTTCTTTCGATAAATACCACATCCTTTAAAATCTTGTTGAGAGGATATGTTAGAAGTTTTATGTGTTTGTAGAAGTCTGGTTCATGAAATTATGAGAGAGCAAGAGTGAGAGTGAGAGAGAGAGAGAGAAAGAGAGGGAGGAAGAGAAAGAGAGAGAATTTTCCAGAAGAGCTCTCTTTTTTTAAACTCCAGGCTACTCTCTGTCTCACTTGGAAATTCTCCATTGGTTGGTCATGAAATTCTAAGATGTTACTAAACAGGTGAACCCCATCCTTTGCATATAATGAATAAAGCTGTAGCTAATTCTCTCAATCTAATTTTGTCTCCCTATATCCTACACAAATGTCTCAAAATATCTGGTCAATTGAGTATGACTTTCTTTGTTTTTTAAGAGTGTTTTAGATTTTTTCCATGTGTTAATATTTACTTGCTTGTTCCATCAGATTCAAGAAGGAATGAGACTTGAACACCTGAGCTGAAAGCTTAATTTTACAGTTTAAAACTACAGTTGAAGACACATTTTGGAAATACCTTGTGTTTTTTTTTTGTGGTACACGGGCCTCTCACTGTTGTGGCCTCTCCCGTTCCAGAGCACAGGCTCCGGACGCGCAGGCTCACCGGCCATGGCTCACAGGCCATGGCTCACAGGCCCAGCCTCTCCGCGGCATGTGCGATCTTCCCAGACTGGGGCACGAAACCGTGTCCCCTGCATCGGCAGGCGGACTCTCAACCACTGCGCCACCAGGGAAGCCCAGAAATACCTTGTTTTAAATGGTTAAAGATTTCAGTGATGTTAAGCAACATGTGCGAAACTACTCAGCTAGTGGCTCCATTTTCTCATTTTATTTGTGTCATTAGAGTTTTTTAAACAATTTTTTAATTTTAAATATTATTCTCCTCAATCCCTCACTCCACATCTTAGGAAGAATAAGCCTGAGTGTTAGCTCATGAAAACCTTTTGATCATACATCACATCCAATCTTTAAGAAAAGCCAGAATGATTAGATTGGTGAGGAAAAGAGGTAAATATTAAAAATGCCTTAAAAATACTCTGTCAGGTGGGATCCTTTGAAAATCAGAAGAATAAATAGTTTGCAGAGGAAAGAAAAGACAAGGAGAGAGTTTCAAAATGAGAAGAGAGAGCATACCAAACTAAGTTCAGACTCCTTTAGGTAGCAGTTTAATAAGTTATTATAACTTTTGCAGAAGGCTGCCACCTTCAAGCTATTTAAGTTATGAAATCTGCACCCTAAGAACACAAATGACAAAAACACCCTCCTTGATCAAAACTCTAGTCAGGCTCCTCTAAACCTTCTTCTCAACTGGACCTCAACCTTGCTCTATAAGAAATGCAACTCTCAGAACAAATGATTTTGTCCATCATCCACTCTAGGAGAATTGAAGGAACACTAGCACAGTTTCTATCAGCTTAAGGCTATCTCCCTAGATGAACCTTGCCTAGGACAGTTAAAAATCACCAAAGGAACTTATTGTTTGTTTCAGCCAAAACCTGACAGTAGATTCCTGAGCCTCTTCTTGGAGAAGATCCTTTAGAAAGCTTAGAATTATAAATACTTTCTCTGCCCCTCTGAGATATAAATCTTCTTCCATCCAGAACTGTCTCCTTAAGCACCTGGGAGCCATCTCTTTGAAATGCAAACCTCCAGTGAGATAGCTTTTGCTCTCTTACCTCTTAGACCTGTGGAAGAGTAAGGGCCTAAATTTGTTGGGCATCTTGTTCCAATTTGTAAAACTATCTCCTGTCCTAAAGATATGCTTCTTCAAATAAGTATCAATTAACAAACCCACATGGCTTAATCACATTGACCAACCCATTTCCTCATATTTTGTAATTATTCTACTTCTCTCATTCTCCCTCATACTTCCTTCAAAATACCTAATCATTTGAGTTAAGCTCAGGTGACACTGAAGTCTCTCTTTCCTGATGCAGTAGTGCTGAATAAAATCTGTCTTACTGTCTTTAACAAATATCCAGCTTTATTTCTTTTTAACACAATCCAAACCAGTGCTTATCAAGCTTTGATGTGCATAAGAATCATCTGAAAGCTGCTTAAACAGAGATTCTTTGTTCTCAGTTTTGGAAATTCTGATTTCATAAGCCAAAGATGGGATCCAAAGCTCTGAATTTCTAATGATTCACCAGGTAGTGCTGATGCTGCCTGGAGACCATACTCTGAGTAACACTGGTCTAGGTCAGTCATTCCATCTCTGTCTTTAAGAAGAAGGAAAATAAATAGAAAAATAAAAAGTAGAACAACAAAAGTTATATATACATATACACCCAACTGTTAAATAAGTGTGGTTTTTCCTTATTTTAAGATCTTTGAAAAGTGTTCTCTGATAGATACGTACCTGATCTAGTTCTAATTTTCTGGGGAAGGAGGAAAGTGGGGCAGGGAGAACTGGGAAGTAAAACAAGTGTTATTTTGTAGTTGTAATGATGTTGTTCATTAAAAAGCTGTATAATTAGATCAAAGTTTCCCATCAACACAAAATTAGCTGGAGTCTGGAATAGTCAGTAATATAAAGTTCATTTATTTTGCAAAAAGAAGAGGATAAAGTTTGTTCCACAGAGTAGAAAACAGCAGCTTCAAAGGCCCTAAGCAAACAGATATTTATAGAATGTGCAAAATAGAAAGCAGACCAATGATTCAGGAGGGAAGAGAACAAGTAATAAGAGGAACACAAGATGAGGCATGATTTAAGAGCTGTGTTAACAATTTAGAAGAAAAAAGAGCAGCAAATGGGAATTCAGGAGATAACAGATTGTCACTTCTAGAGTAACCATCTCCAAGATACATACTCTTGGGCAAGTCACTTTAAAATTCTTGAGTTCTTTCTTTCTTCACCAAGAACATTAAGATGTTCATTTGGCCAGGAGATGTTCACCAGAATTATGTATTGGAATTGCATGGGGAAAATTTTTAAAATACACATAGCCAGCCTTTCCCTGAGAAATTTGACTCAGTAGTTCTAGATATGGTCTTGACTCTGGAAAATTCTCAGGTAGTTCTCAGGTTCTCTCTGGTTTGAGAACCAATGCACTCAGTGATCACTGAAGATCTTTACAATAATATTAGACTCATTCAGAGATAGAAGATGGTAGTTATCATTCAAGGGCAGACCAAAAATACTCTTAAATACTAATTAAAATCATTCCACTGGGCAGTAATTCAGTAAGTATATATAGTTATATAAAATTTAATATTTTACGTATTGAGTTTCACACACTGCTGATCATAACTTTAGACTGGGTTACTCTTACATAAATATAAAGAGTAAGACTCAAAAATCCCTATCACTGACTATTTTATAGATTAGAATACCTTGTTGGCAATAACATCTATTGTTTTTGCCTTCCCAGAATAGATATTCCCTTAACATGAAATGCATCCTTACTTTTTCCCAACTCTCTTCCATTCTGCAACCACCCATGTAAGTCTAAGTATTCTGATAAACAGATGCCAAAACACAAATAACTGTACTAGGAATTTTACTAGGGGAAATGTCTGTGTGAAAGCAAATAGGGATGGAACAAGGAATAACAGGGTGAGGCACCAGATTGTTATGCAAGTTTGAACACAGAGAGAAGAAAAGGGGGAGAAAATGTTTAGTATAAGTGTCATAGTCAGCTATGTACTGGTAGATTTAACAAAGCTATAGGAGAGTCCTTAAGCCATCCTTAGCCAACCCAGCAGGCATGTCCTTCTTAGGAACGAGTTTGTCATGGTATCCCCACCACACTTAGTCACTAACTAGGAGCAGCCCATGAGAGGTATAGCCTTGGTCAAATTCAATGACGGGTTTCAAAGAATAGCAACTTAATCTTTAATTAATTATACTCTCTTTAGTAGGAAGGAAGTCTTAAAAGTGCAGTATTATTACCAACAGACCATTCTTATCCATTCTCAGCACATGAGTTGATCTGTTCAACTAACCACATGAGTCAGTAAATGGTACCTGACTCTAGCTCAGACAAGGAAGTTAGCTCCAAGAACCTGCTGACATTATTGGGGAAAACAGCATTTTATTTTCATTAGCCATTTTAGCTATAAAAAATGTTTTAATGTAGAACTAATCAGGGATATCTCCCTCTGCCACTTTTTGGGGAGAGGCTGGCAGAGAATGAAGCCAAAAGAGAAAAAAAGGAAAAAAAAAAAGAGAAAAAAAACAGGAAGTCATAGAGATTAAAGATAGATTCCTGATTAGACAGCATGAACTCGAGCCGACCAGAATCATTTAATCTCTTGTACCTTCCAGATAGTTGTAATTACAAACTTTATTTAGATTTTGAGCCATTTTTTGTTCACTGCAATGAAAGTCGTGTGTAATGCAACATTTTTCTGTAAATTATATAATTAAATCTCTGTAAGAAACTTTAGAGATAGATATGCTATCCTCATTTTATAGATGGGAATAAATCCCAGAAAGATGAAATGGTTTCTCTAAGGTTATCTAAACTAGTAAGAGATTGAACTAGGACTCAAATTCCTACTTTCTTAATTGAAACTACATTGCCATCCATTTTTTCTTTTTGTACTTTTTTTAGTTTTTCTGTGAATGTCTAATTATTGTTTTCCTGTTCTAACATGCATTATGTGGAATCATCTCGTATGTTGTAGTTACAGCACACGTTCGCATTTAATTTAATCCTATGCGTATATATATGGACGTAGGACTAAGATTTTGAAATCTGAAAACTAATAAAATTACCTAAATATAGTACTCTATATTTGATTATATATTATTGATTTTCCCCTTATAAAATTATACAAGGGGTCTTATATAGTATTACTATTTATACCATTTAATGAGTACATAGTTGATTTGCATTTTGTCACTTGATGTGTGTTTCTAGTTTACACAGGCCTCATGCATTTATTTCTGTTATTGTTCAAAGTCAAGAATGCAAGAATTTTTATACTTAAAATCGAGTGCTTCAAATTACCTTATAAAAGAATTCTAAGTGAATGCTAAAGAATGGACAGACTGATCAATATGCACTAAAACGTTGTTCTATAGCTCAGGTTAACTATGAAAATCCTTGTCCTTTATCTAAATTATGTTCATTTTGTATATAAGTATATATTTTTGACATAATGACATATCATGTTGATTTTTATACATGATACTAGCAGAAATATTTGCCCTTCTGGTATTTAGGGGGGTGGTGGTATCAATAAATCCATTTATTCAGGAAACCCTTAGAAAAACTTTTAAAGCAGGAGTTAGTCTTAAACATCTAGTCTAACTTCATTACTTTAGGGATGTAAGAACTGAGTTCTATAAATTAATGTCACCTGCTTAGAATCTACCTCTCAGTACTTCCATTTCCTTACTCATTCCATTGAATCTACTCCACAAAGGAACAGCAAAATAGTATTTGCTAATTTTTCCTTGTGTATATTTGTTTGGTTTCCAATTGTCCAAATTTTGTATTTGCTTTATATTTCTCAAAATTATTTGCTTTTATAAATTGTACTTTATATTGGAGCCAAGTCCTTGCTTGTAACTCCCACACCCAAATGTACCACACTACCACAATAGCATGCATATTACATATGTATGTATGTATATACTCACATAAAAGTATATGCATATATGTGTGTGTGTGTGTGTGTGTGTGTGTGTGTGTGTCTGATTCTCAGATTCCCTCTTTAGACACTAAGGACAAAAATAAGTTATTAGGTATTGTCAGAGTATGTCAGCTATGAATGAAGACAACTGAAGATACTACATTTTTCATGTGAAAGATAATTTAAAGTTAAAGCTTAGGTTGGACAATGCAGTTAATTTCAATTACCCCATGGCCTTGTATAAACACTTTGTATCTCCTCTCTCCCAATTTTCCACATGTCTATTATTTATATGCAATATCTCAAAAATCCATCTCCTATCCAGTCACACCACAACTTATTTAGACCAGGGCTCATCCTTTCTTGCTCATCCTTTCTTGCCTGAGTTACAGAAAGCACCTATAAACCAATCTCTTTTTCTGCAATCCTTTTACCCTCTAATCTATGTCCTACTCAGCAAGCAGAGTGATCTTTATAAAAGTCAAATCTGATCAAGTCACTTTGATGAATCCCCAGAGTCCTTAAGAATAGTTCAAACTCCTTAGTATGGGAGAAAGGGCCTCTAAGGTCTCTACTTCTTATCTCTCATCACTACCTCCTTCCTGCTTTATCATCTACTATCCTGAAAGTCTTTCTATTCTCCAGAGGTCTCACACCACTATACCTTCCCAGAGGATACTTCCACAATCAAAATATTTCTTTTCCTATTTATCACCCATAATATCTCATACTTTCTTCAAGACACAGCTCAGATATTACCTCAAATCCTTTATTAACCACACACACTAGGTTAGGTGCTCATCCTCTGTTCTCAAATAGCATCCAGCTAATACCTCAACATAGACGATTTCTATATGGTATAATAAATGCTATTTCTATGCCTACCTAAACTGTACATATTTTGAAAGTATGCTTAATTTTTTTTTTTCATTTCCAGACTCCACCATATTCTGGCTACCATACATGTAATACTCAAACGTTGGTTGAATGATGGTTTCCCTGACCTCTCTCTAGGGGCAGACCCAGGTTCTTAAAATCTTCAGCTTCTCTTCAGATCCTGGGAGTACTTATCCCAGATACAGGGAGTACACACATATCACTTGCTCTTTCATAACAGACTGTGAATTTTTTAACCTCCGCTTCAAAAAGTCTACCTTCTCTATGAGTGAAATTAAAGCACATTTTTGCAGGCTTGGCCCCTTATTTGAAAGAGCAGAGGCACTAAGGGACTGCAGGCAGCTGCACTCGAGTTACATGTGAGTCGTGTTCTAAGGAAGTCACCCTTTCTTTCCAGCCTCACAACCTGAGTCCAAGTTATTCCAGCATAACATTGTACTCTTTGAACTACCCAGAATAGTAACATTAAAATAACCTACTGTAATAGTCCTAAAGTCTTAGTTTTACATGTAAAAATGACAACAAAATATTTGCTCTTTGAGGTCATTTTCTAAAGTAACTTTAAAAAGCACTTAATTTAGCTTCCTTCTTCAAGTTATATTTAAATAAGTTAGTCGGACTAACCCCTCCTAATGATTTATAAAATCTGAACAAAATAGTAAAATACTTATTAGATGGCAGTGGAGACTGACTAAAAACATTTAGAACCTGGAGAGGATTTTACTATTGAAAGACAATTAGCAACTTGTAAAATGTGAGAGTTTTCAGCCTTTTGCCTGTGGTCAAGCTTCATTTTCACTTGGCTCCAAGAGCAGAATGCTGCAGCCTTAAAAACTTAAAGAGCCTTATAAGGGAGAGGTTGAGATGGCAGAGCAACCAGAAAGTTAAGAGTATATCTATGAAGTAAGGGATCAGCAGAAGGCGCTAGCCCCAACATCTGTATATAAAATCTACACAAATCTTTGACAAATCACTAAGTTATTAATTTATGACAAAGATTTCAGAGGCATGGAAAATAAAATAAAACATCAGTTCAAAGCTGAGATAAATTAGCACAGATTTAAGCTGTTGTATATTCAGAGGAGAATGGTTATCGAGTTTGAGTCCATTCAAACTAAACTGGTAGACTACTACTGCTTCAGTAGGCTGAAGGCTCTACAATGACTCATTCATGATGTCAAGAATACAATAAAAACTAATCAGATATGCACAAAAGGAAAATAATACCATATTTCTTTTAAAAGCACTCAATAGAAAACCTCCCTAAAAGGACCTACATATTGCACAAGCAAAGATTTTCAAAAAACTACAATAAATATGTTCAAACTCAGAGGAAAATTATGTACAATGAACGATAGAGAATCACACAAGAAAAATGTAAATCATAAAAATGAACGAAACAGAAATTCTATAGTTACTTTATTATATATTTTAAAGTTGCTAAGAGAGTAGGTCTTAAAAGTTCTCATCACAAGAAAAATATTTGTAACTATGTATGGTGATGGATGTTAACTAGACTTATTGTGGTAATCGTTTCACAATATTTACAAATATTGAATCTTGTACATATGAAACTAATATATATCAATTATATCTCAAAAAAATTCCAGAACTAAAAAGTACAATACTATAAAATTTTTGAAATTACTCTATGGGCTTAACAGAAGATTAGAAATAGCAGAAGGAGTTAGGGAATTTGCAAATATATCAGTAGCAATTATCCAATCTAAGGAATAGAGATTAAAAAAAAAGACTAAAGAAAAATGAATAGAATTTGAAGGAGCTATGGGACAATATCTGGTCATCTAACAGCTGTATAAATAGAGTCCTAGTAAGAGAGGGGGAGATTGGAAGAAAAAAAATGGCCCAAATTAGGAAAAGCATTAACTAATATAACCAAAAGCTCAACAAAACCCAAGCAAGATAAATAATAAGAACACCATACCCAAATAAATTATAGTCTAACTGCTGAAATCCAAAAGCAAAATGATGCTCTTTAAAGTAAAAAGACTAAAGTCACACATTAAATATATGGAAAAAATAATACAGATGACAATGACTTCTCAAAAGAGACAATGAAGCCAGAAGATAGCTATCTAAGGAAAATAAATATTTTCACACTGAAAAGAAATGACAACATTATGATGATAATACCAAAAAATTAGGGGGATAGAATTGTAATGATGCAACATTCCTGTATTTCAATATTAACTCTAAGTAGATTGTGATAAAATTAAGTTGCATATTTTAATACCTAGAGCAACCTGCAGAAATAATACAAAGATACATAGCTAATAATTAAAAATAAAAATTTAAAAAGGAAATATTAGATTAACCTAAAAGAAGGTAGGAAAAGAGAAGCAAAGGAAAAAAAAAAAAAAAAAAACCATGACATAATAGGAAAAAAAAATCTCAGACCTAAATACAATCATATCAATAAATGTATTAAGTATAAATTGCCTATTATAAAACACTAATTAAAATGACAAAGATTTTCAGTCTTGACAGAAAAAGCAAGATTGTCAGACTGAATAAAACTGTAAGAGTCAACTATTTGCTGGTTACAAGAAAAGCATTTTAATATAAACACACAAATAGATTAAAAGTAAAAGGATAGCAAAAAATAAATTATGCAAAAGAGTAAGCAAAAGGGTAAGCCTACAAATAAGCTTAAGAAATCATCATAAAAATAAGATGATAAAGAATATTATCACCAAAAAGAAGGTCAGCTCTTAATGATGGCTGTCAATATATCAGAAAGACATAATAATTATAAATGTGTATGCATAACTCAGCTTCAAGATAAACACAGTAAAGACTAAGAAACAAGAGGAACATTATGCAAATAACTTTCAGAGTTGAAGGTTTTACTATCCCTCTCTTAGGAGTGCATTTTAAAAAATTAATAAAACTGATAAATCAATAAAAAAGACTGATGTAGAGAGAAAAAAAATACAAACTACCAGTATCACTAAGGAGGTGTCACTACCCGTATTATAGAAAAAAAAAAAGGATAATAAAGAAATATTCTGAGCATCTTATGACAATAAATTGGACCTTAGATGAAATGGACAAATTCCTTGAAAATCACAACTTACAAAAATTGACACAAGATTAAATTATTTTATAACTCTATCTATCAAAGCAATTACATTTGTTATTAAAAAAATACTTATCCCCTTCTCACCAAAAATACCAGGACAAGTTGGGTTTACGGGTGAATTCTATCAAACATTTTAGGAAAAACTCTTTCAGAGAATAGAGAAAATGAAACCATGATAATTCTATTTTAGGAAGCCCTGATACCAAAACTTCACAGGTATTACAAAAAATTAAAAGAAAGTTATAGATATCCCTCATGGACATGGATGTAGAAATCCTCAACAAAACATTAACAAATTGAATCTAGCAATATACAAAAAGCATATTGCATTTGAACAATATGCAATTTATCCTCAGAATGCAAGACTGGCTTAATGTTCAAAAATGCCAACAAATGTAGTATACCACCTTAACAAAATAAAGGAGAAAACAACACATGATAATCTTGATATAGCAAAAGTTGACATAATTTAACACCAACAATTTTTTAAATATTTCTCATCAAACAAGATATGAAAAGGAATTTCCCCAATCTAATACAGAACATGTATAAACAACCTATATTTAACATTATACTTAGTGGTAAGGATTGAATACTTTCCTCCTAAGATCTAGAATAAGGTAAGAATGCTTACTTTCATCCCTTTCACTGTACATGACTGGATGTCCTAGCCAGTGCAATAAAGTCTAAAGTGAGTAAACAGGACATTAAAATTTCAAAGAAAAATGGCAGTCTCTTCTATTCACACAGCATAATTGTTTATATGTGAACTCCTAAAGAATCAAATAATAATTCTAAAAATAACAAAATTAGCAAGCTCTCCAAAAAATGTTAATATACAGAAATCTCATTTTATAAAATAGCAGCAACTGAAAAATAATATTTTATAGTAGCATCAAAAAGCAAATATTTAGGAATAAAATTTTAAAAGGCATTTAAAACTTCTACACTGAAAACTAAAAAAAATAAAAATTATTGCTGAGGGATTGGTATGCCAAGTTCATGGATTGGAAGACTAAATATCATTAAGATATTAATTCTCCTCAAAGTGATCTACAGATTCAATTCAACAGCATCAGCTTATCAATTTTTTTGTTTAATAAAAATTGACAAGATGTTTCTAAAAATATTTATGAAAATACAAAGGTCCTAGAATAGCCAAAATAATCTTTAAAACAAAGAGTAAGCTGGTGCAGGAAGAGCTTTCAGTAGCTGACTGAGTTAGGCAGAATTCTAAGATGGCCTTCACGATCCCCTGAGGTACACACCCTGTGATTGTAACTATGATAGATTTTACTCTAGTGATTGATATATGTTATATTATAAGTTGACTTTTAGAAAGGGAGATTATCTGGGTGGCCATGACCTAAAGACGTGAGTCCTATAAATCTAAGTCTAGACATCAGAAACAGAGGAAATCAGATATTTGAAGCATAAGAGGAATTCAACTCAAAGGAAATTTCCACTGCTGGCTTTGAAGATGGAGGAGCCATATGTCAAGGAAAGTGAATGGCCTCTGGGAACTGAGATTGGCCCCTAACATCCAGCTAGAAAATGGATCCTCAGTCGTACAACCGCAAGCAACTGAATTCTGCCAATAAACTCAGTTAACTTGGAAGAGGATTGCAAGATCTAGTTGAGAATTCAGCCATCTTACACCTTGATCTCAGCCTGTGGGAACCTGAGTAGAGAACTTAGCCATGTAGTATCTGTAGTTCTGATCTGCGCAACTGTGAAATAATCACGGCCATAGTTTCAGATCTCTATGTGTGTAGTAATTTGTTATACAGCAATAGAAAACTGATACACTAATTTAATGACTTACCCAAAATTACAATAATTAAGGCAGTGTGAGGTAGGATAGACAAATAAATGAAATAATAAGCAAAACTTGTCTGACATATAAACAGCCATTTTATTTTCAAAGAGCTTTACAATTAATTAAGAGAAGAAACATTTTCAAAAAATGAAGCTGCTATAACTGTATATCTATAAGAAGAAAAGATGAGCATCTATACCTACTTCTACTATACTCAATATTTTTTGTGAAATGTATCATAAATCTAAATATAAACTCTCAAACTAAAATGCTTTTATAAAAAAGTACAGGAGAATTTCTTCACAACCTGAGGGTACACAAAGATTTCTTAGACAGACACAAAAACAATGACCATAAAGAAAACAGTTGGATTGGGTAATGTCAGCAAAATGGTGAAATAGTCATATCTGTAATTTCCTCCTTCCCATGGACATACCGATTTACAACAATACACAGATCAATTTCCTCTATGAGAAGCTGAGAAACAAGTTGAGAAGTCTCCGCACCCTGGGCAAGTGCAAAGCCAGCCAATTCAAAATTGGTTGGTAACTTTGAGACACCCTCTCATCATAATCCCCAGGGGTATAGCACCATAAAATTGGGAGGAAACATCTAGCTCCTGGCTTCTCCATGGGAAGGAAAAGAGTTGGAACACACACATCAAAAATTTCAACTTATCTGAGGGTTACCTGAAGGACTGACTGGATTTGTCTCAAAGCACTGACAGAACTTAACATATTCTAGAAGGTTGAGGGCCACTGAGAATAAAGATGGTGGTTTGAATTAGCACAGAGGCACTTGCTACAACCACTTCTCCAGGTCAATTATAGAGCTAATGGGTGAAAAAAACATCATCTAGCTTCTCCCTTCAGAGGGAAAAAGTTTGACTATGCATCCAAACTTTCATCTTCTCCAGGTGCTGCTTGATCAAATAGCTCTGTCATACTTGTCACAAAGTGGTGACAGAACCCAGCATACCCTACATACCTGAGGGCTACTTCAAACAAACACAGCAATTTGGACTTGCGTGAAGGTTTGAAAGACCCACAGAATTTCTGGCTCAGCTGATTGGTCTTATACAGAACATGACCCTCATCAACCCATGAAGATTGAGAGAGGTGGCAATTTCTTCTAATGTATAGATACCAACGCAAAGACTCAAGGAAAAATAAGAAACTGAAATATGATCCAAACAATGGAATGAGACAAAACTCTAGAAAGTGACCCTAATGAAACAAATACAGTTGGCCCTTGAACAACATAGGTTTGAAATGCCTGGTTCCACTTATACGTGAATTTTTTCAATAGTAAATACTACAGTACTACACATTCACCACTTGGTTTAATCCATGAATGCAGAATTGAGGAAGTGGAGGAACCCTGGATACAGAGAAATTGCATATACACAGAGTCGACCATGCATGGATTTTTGACTGCACGAAGGGTTAGTGCCCTGAACCCATGTATTTTTCAAGGGTTGACTGTATGTGAATTACCTGATAGAGAATTCAAAATAATCACTATTAAAAATGCTTAATGAGCTTAGGAGAACAATGCATAAATACAGTGAGAATTTCAACAAGATAGAGAAAATTTTTAAAAGAACCAAACAGAAATCTCGGAGCTGAAGAATATATTAACTAAAAATCTCAACAGAGGGGTTCAACATCAGACGAGATCAAGCAGAAGAAAGAATCAGCAAACTTGGAAGCAGCTCATCTGAAATTATCCAATCAGAAGAGCAAAAAGACAAAAAATGAAAAGAAAAAAGAAAGTTTGAAGGACATATGAAACACTATCAAAAAATTCCCCAAATCAGGGAAAGAAAATAGACACTACACCTAGGAAGTTCAAAGGATCACAAATAAAATGAACTCAGAGAATCCTTACAGAATTCATTACAATCACATTTTCGGAAACGAAAGACAAAGAATTTTGAAAGTAGCAAGAAAAAGGTAATTTGTCACATACAAAGGAAACCTCATAAAACCATCAGCAGACTTTTCAGCAGAAACCTTGCAGGCCAAAAGGGAGTGGAAATGATATATTCAAGTGCTGAAAGAAAAAGTCTGCCAAACAAAAATGCTATTTCTGGCAAGCCTGTCTTTCAAAAAATGAAGGAGAGATTAAAAACTTTCCCAAACAAGAGCTGAACCTGCCTTGAAAGAAATTCTAAAGGGAGTTCTTTGAGTTGAAGTGAAGGGATGCCAAACAGCAACAGAATAATATATAAAAGTGTAAAACTCATTGGTAAAGGTAAATATATAGACATATACGAAATATCATGTTACTGTATGGTGGTAGGTAAATCATTTATAATTTAAGTATAAAAGTCAGAAGACACATTATGAGAAATATAACTCAAAAATATGTTAATGGATACACAATATAAATAGATGTAACTGTAAATTGATTAAGGCATATGGTAGCTGGCTCTGCGGATTAAAAAACAAAACAAAAACACAAAACCAAGATCCAACTATATGCTGTCTACAACAGCCTCACTTTAGATAAAAGGACACACATAGTAGAAAGTTAAGGAATGAAAAATGATGTTCAATGCAAATGGTAACCAAAAAAAAGCAGGAGTGACCATACGTGTATCAAACAAAATAAACTTTATGTCAAAAGTTGTCACAAGAAATGTATCTTAGACCATACAGAAATCAACTTAAAACTGATTAAAAACTTGAAGGTAAGGCATGAAACTGTAAAACTCCTAGAGGGAACATACCTGGAAATCTTTATAACATTGGATTTGGCAATGATTTCATGGATATAACAGCAGAAGCACAGGCAATAAAAGGAGAAATGAAAAAGTAGGACTACGTCAACTAAAACATTTCTTCTTTTTATAAATAATCAACAGAGTGAAAAAGAAACCTACAGAATGGGGGAAAATATTTATAAACCATATATATCTGTTAAGGGATTAACTTCTGAAATATATTAAAAACTCCTACAATTCAATAGCAAAAAATAATAACAAGTTAAAATTGAGCAGAGGACTTGAATAGACATTTCTTCAAAAAAGACATAGAAATAGCTAACAGGTATATGAAAAAATGTTTTAACTCACTAATCATCAGGTAAATGGAAAACAAAACCACAATAATATATCACCTCACAGCTGTTAAGATAGCTATTACCAGAAAAACAAAAGACAAGTATTGGTGAGAATGTAGAGAAAATGGAACCTTTGTACACTATTGGTGGGAATGCAAAATGGTGCAGTCACTGAATAATAGTATGGAAGTTCCTCAAAAAATTAAAAAAATATAACTACCATATGATCCATCAATCCCACTTCTGGTCATTTATGCAAAGATTAAAATCAGAATCTGAAAGATGTGTTAGTACTCCTGTGTTCGTTGAAGCACTATTCACAGTAGCCAAGATGTGGAAAAACACCTAAATGTCCACAGTAGGATGAATGGTTAAATTAATGTGGTACATATACATATAGTGGAATGCCACTAAGCTTTAAAGAAAAGGAAATCCTGTAACATAGGACAACATGGATGAACACTGAGGATATTATACTAAGTGGAATAAATCAGTCACAAAAGGACAAATACTGCCTGACTACACTTAAATGAGGTATCTAAAACAGTTAAACTCAAAGAATCAGAGATAGAATGGTGTTTGACAGGGGCTGGTGCAAAGGGGAAATGGGGAGTTGCTATTCAATGGGTATAAACGTTCATTTGTGCAAGATGAATAAATTCTAGAGATGTGCTATAAAACATAGTTTCTATAGCTAATAATATATATTGTACATTTAAGAATTTTTAAGAGGGTAGATCTCATGTTAAATGTTCTTAACATAATAAAAAAAGTTAGATTCCATTAAAATTTATATAGTCTACTCAAAGAAATCATTATGGATATAAATAGGCAAGTGACAGGAAGAAAATATCCACAAAGTATATATCTAACAAAGGACTTAAGTTGAGAATATATAAAGGACTCATAACTCAATTATAAAAAGACCAATAACACATATTTTTTAAACAGGCAAAAAAGTTGAAAAAAAAACACTCCACAAGGAAGATATATGAATGGCCATTAAGCACATAAAAAATGTCCTCAACTTTGTTGGTCATTAGGAAATTTCATGTTAATACCAAATGAGATACCACAAAACATAAGAACGTTTAAAATGAAATTTTTGAAAATATAAAATGTTGGCAAGATTATGGAGCAACCGTATCTCTCATGTATTGTTACTGGGAATGTAAAATGTTACAGTCACTTTGCAAAATGTATTATTAATTTTTTTTTAACAGTGTTAAAACATTCACTTATCCTTTGACCCAGAAATTTTACTCTTAGATATTTAGCTAAGAAAAATGATAATATATGTCTAAAAATAACTTGTACATGAATATTCATATATGAAATTCTACAACAAGCAAGAATAGTCTAAGGTTTAAAACAGTGAGAGAAAACAGTGGTTTCCAGGCTGGGTGTGTGGAGGTGGGTAAAGACTGGAGATGGATTGGTAAGGAAAAGGAAGGAACTCTGGGAAGTGTTCTCAGTCAACTCAGAATGTGGATCATATGGGTTTATTCATTTGTCAGAATTGTAAACCTAATATTTGTGCTTTTCAGTGGATGTACATTTTACCTAGATCATCATCACTGTCATTATCATCATCATCATCATCTTCGAGCATGTGGCCGGTGGAGAGTAAGTGGAGGGAGGTAGAGATAAAACAAGAATGTCTGAATATTGGTAACTGTTTAAGCTGTGTTATGGGTACATTGTTTTGATATACTATTCTGTTTACTTTGTATATTTATGAAATTTTCATAATTAAAAAATTGTCCAGGAAAGAAAAATCTCTTTTTTCTACAACTCTTTTCCCATATCACAATCTTTTCTTAAGAAAACAAAACATTAAAATCTGTTATCTGCTTAGTGATAGAAAATGAGCAAGGTACTGTACATGTTATTTTACTTAATGCTTTTAAAAATTCTATAAATCTATCATTACTATTCTCATTTGGGGAATACACAGAAAAAAACTATATAGGAGTTAAGTAACATTCCTAAGATTTCAAACGAGAGAATTAGATTTGAGCCATATCTACCTTATTCCAAAACCTATGTTTTTTCCACTAATATCAATCAACTTTTCTAAGTAATGACAAATCCTGTTTTTAAAGAAGTGAGAAATCAGAAATCAGGATAAGGGCAGAAGATACTGGGCTTAGTTATTTTATTAAAAAAAAAAATTATAGGAAGGTGTTTAACTACACAATAGAGATAAAATATTATTTAAATTCAAATTAAACTGTTGATACATTCACCTTTGAGGGAGGTGGCATAATTCAAGTCATAGATGAACAAGTTCCTACTGAGAGCTCACAGAGATTGGTGAGGCACAAAGAAGAGAAAGATGAAAGATCAAAGTCTCTGCCAGCTACTCTACGTCACTAAACTTTTTGGATCCTGCAGTTAATGGTTCATTGGCAAACAGAAAACAATAATGAGTGTTTTTTGTTTGTTTGTTTGTTTTTTGCGGTAAGCGGGCCTCTCACTGTTGTGGTCTCTCCCGTTGCGGAGCACAGGCTCCGGATGCGCAGGCTCAGCGGCCATGGCTCACGGGCCCAGCCACTCCGCAGCATGTGGGATCTTCCCGAACCGGGGCACGAACCCGTGTCCCCTGCATCGGCAGGCGGACTCTCAACCACTGCGCCACCAGGGAAGCCCAATAATGAGTGTTTTGATATGCAAGAGTAGACAAAGAGCAGAGTAGGAATTAGAACACCATTTTATACTACATTGAAAAGTAAGAAAAATGAGTTATGGGGAATGAGTTGTAGAAGGGAGGATTATTGGTTAGAGTACAACAGAGAATAAGAAAAAATAGAACATAAGTATACACATAAATGAAAATGTATTTTAAGGAATTAGATCCTATGATTATAGGGCTGGAAAGTCCAAAATCTATAGGCTTGGAAACATCAGGGAAGAGTTGAATTGGCAGGTTTGAACCTAAAATCCATAGGGCAGGTCAGCAGGCTAGAAACTCAGGCAAGACACCTAAGCTACAGTCCTGAAGCAGAATTCCCTCTTCTTCAGAAAACCTCACTTTTGCTCTTTAAAGTTTTTATCTGATTGAATGTGGCCCACCCACATTTTCAAAAGTAGTAATCTTTACTTAAAAACAACTGATTCTAAGTATTAATTACATTTACAAAATACCTTCCACAGCTACATCTGGACTAGTGTTTGACCAAACAACTGAGCCCCAGAGCCTAGCCAAATTGACATGTAAAATTGACCAACACATAATCTGAGAAACAGAAAGGCAGGGAGGTCCAGAGGCTCATTGGCAGAAAGATTAAAGAGCTTTGTGAAAGGGAATATCTAATCTTCTGTATTTACTTTTACTCTATATAGTGCTATGCTATAAATTTTATCACCTCAAGCCACTGTGTGTGAGACACACACATTTCTTGTGTGAATAACATTTGGGGAATAAATTAAGTGACTGTATTCATTGTTTAGGCCAAACAATGAGAAAATGGCATAGAATATTCTCTATGACTGGTTGATCTATAACTGTAATATTTCAAGAGATAGAGGAAGTCAAAGAGAGAGAGAGATCTGGACAAATATAAGACAACCCTCTCCATGAGAATCCCCAGAGATATTAGGAAGAGCACAGGGTTCTCATGCACATGGGATGGGATTCAAGCTAATTATTTTGAATCCCAAAGGTCAGCGTATATCATCTCTAAAACAGCTCAGAAAGGCCAGACTTCAGATTATGGACCTAAAGCCAAAAGTTATTTAGAGATTTTGTGAGGTTTCTGGGGAGTCAATGGGATCTTCCAAAACATCCAGAAACTTCGAACACTGAAATAAGACATTAGGTTTGCTTCAGGTTATGAAAACTTTATTACCTAGGAATTTATCTTCTTCCATCAAAGTGTGAACAAAGGTAAGGAAAGTGTTATGCCAGAGCTTGTTTTGTATGCATCCCAGAGCCAAATAAAATCTGTCCCATTAGGGGAAGGATTAATAGATCCTCTGCTTGAAGTGAAGTTAGAAAAAAAACACCCCAGAAAACAACCTCTAGTGAGGGATTAAACTCAGTTACAGAAACCCTTAACTGTAATTCACATTCCCAGTTGGAAGTAAAGCTCAGCAAACAGTGTCAGGAAAAATTCCCCTGCTCTACATTTAGCAAAACAGGAATTTGTCATTTCTCTGTAAAGTTTTTCAGGATCAATGCCAAAGTAACGCTCACTGTTTTCTCACAATTTACTGAGGCGTTTCTTCTATAGTGCTTATAATCTATAATCCAATATGGTGTTTTTAAGTAGATATGTGTGTAAATATTTGAAGACTGATTGTTCCTTTTTCCATTTAGAACAGCAATCTCAAAGTATTTAAATATAGTATTTTCATTTCTCTGAAGTCTCGAAAGCATCATTGTGGTAGGTGATTATTATAAGGAGCCTAAGCAGGGCTGGCATTGCTATCTTGATGGGCATCTTGGCATGCTAGGCAAGCAATGCAAATATGAATTATTATTATGTATGTGAAGTTGGCACTAAATTAATTTGCAATTGTTTTATGTTGATTTTAAAGGACTCAAGCTTTCATGCAGTAGAATATTCTGATTTATCAAGCCAAATATAAGCTTCTCTAAGGCAAAGCATTTTCTGTGAGCATACTTTACACATAATATAGACACTCCATAAATGTTGACTCATTAGCAAATGGGAGAGAGTTTTACACAGTGATGGAAGAAAAATATTAAACCAAAACTTATTGTCAAATGTAACCAAATATATACTCTTGAGATCTCTAGTTTTTACATCATATTCACTCTCCAAAAATGGAATTCATAAGGGATCACAAACTCTCATCATCACATCATTATCATAATCTTACAATATTTATGGAACAGTTATTATGTAAGAGGATTTTCCCTGTGCACTTAATAGGGATAACCTAATTGATTCCTCCCCAAGCCCCTTGAGCTTGCTGTGCTGGAGGTATTAGTAGATTTGGGTGGTCAAAGCAGGAGCTCTGGACTTAGAGAGGCTAGATTAGAAATTTGGCTCTAATGCTTACTACAATACATGTGGTGATTTGAGCAATTTAAATCTGTCATGATATCTTTACCAGTATATAATTTAATAATAGTATCTTTGTCCTAGGGTGAAATGAGGTAGTTTATCTAAGGTGGTTAACATAGTGTCTGGAATCTTGTTTTTATAAATATTAGCTATTATTATTAGACTACATTATTTTTCTATTTCCTTTTGTCATACATGTAATTTTTATTAACATATACAACTCTAATGTGTACAAATTAAGAGATCTATTTGACTCTAAAGTTCCAGAGTAAAGGGAATTATTATTTTTGCCTTCATTTTTTTCAATTTGAGTGATATTTATTTACCTTGTCTTTGAAATAACTTTCATACAGAGACTCATAATTGAAAGTGCATCTATTCACTTCTTAAACTGGATAACAAATTTAGGATAAGTGTGATTTGGAAATAATGAGTACAATAGTAGCTATAAGAATGATAAAACAATGAATGGTATGATTGCTTGAGTCTTCATCCCAGGAGAAATGTAAGAAAGGAATTGGCAACTATCTGTCCCATAAGACAGCCAGAATACGAGATTAGTTGATCCCTGGTGGCAATTCCTAGCTCTAAGATTCTGTGATTTAAATAACTCAGAATGAACACAACATTTTAATCCCTTTGTCTGTGGGTTTGTGTAAAGGAGGCACATATTTACATGAAAAAATACCATGACTTATTACATCATACACTTGCATCTGATTATATAATCAGCTTCTGTTGTCTTTTTGTTCAAATTTCTCACCTCAGGTTTAATATTACTTTTAGTTACGATGTATATTCTCATATGGCAATGACTCAAGTTACTGCTGGTGTGCTTGAGATATTATACTGCTATTTAATTAGTTATCTTAATTGGGATTTTTAAACGTCAAAACATTGGCCAAATCCCATTTGTACTGGTATGGCTCTTTGCAAATTTGTAGTTTACATGCAACAATGTAGTATGAGCTTCACTCAGAAATGACCTACAACAAAGCACACAAAGTATTCAGAACCTCCCTTCTCTATTTTTACAGCATATCAGTACGCTTGCACTTCACTAATAACTTTAAATGTTAAATTAAGCCATATTTAAATTTCTCCAAATCTGCTTTAGTTCTTATCACCTTTGGCAGCCAGTTTCCAAATCCTCACTCTTATACTACCAGAATCCTCTTGTGTATTATCTGACAGATGAGATGAGTTTATGGTGATCCCCTTTTCTTGGTCGCAAAATCTTAAGTTTGAATCTAAACATGGTTTTCAAATAACCAGGGGGACTTTTCCAAACATTATTTAACGCACTGAGCTTCAGTTTGAACAGTCGAGTATCTACTCAGGAGACAGATTGGTTTGCTCATACAAACCACAGCTATGCATATTTTTATAGTCTCCTAAATTACTAACCTGCAAGTTAGACTAAAGACAAATTTCTATTTTATTTAAAACACATATCATCTTACTTTTCTCTTTAGGATTAAAAAACATTTTACAATAAATCTGAAAGGAAATATAATTTATGAGCTATAAATCTGTGTGGTTTTGTAAAGCATACTGAAGGCTAATGATCTGGGGACTGGGGTAAGGATAAATTTCAAAATAACTTCCTAACTCCTTATTAAATTTAAAATAAAATAATTCTCCCCACCACCTAATTAAAGTAAACAAACTGGTCTCCACGTAGGCACTCTGTTTCTTTCATGCCACCCACATTCCTCCCCCCTTACTCCTTGCTTCATAAAAAACATCTAAAAATATGCTGAGACACGATATATTTTCACTTGTACAAAATGGATCGAGGAATGATGATCTCTCTGTAATGCAACATTTAAATAAATGATTCATTCAACATTTACTGTGCATTATTTTTCAAAGAATTTAGTTACCAAAAACATATATACAACCCCAACTATAGCCTCCCCCTATTTATATGATTCAGTTGAAATTTTAGACTTTTCAGTCCCATTATAAACCTCATTCTGATGTACCCTATTATCTTACTATATCACCAAGTAAGAGAATTGATCCAAATACATATGCTAAAAGTTTGATTACCTAAATAAATCTGACTTGAATTTCTCCAATTATCCTTTTTTTAATCTTTCTCATACAAGCAGAGAAACAGATATGCAAGATAAAGATGGTCACATTGCTTTTCTAATTATTTGGGATTCCAGAACCGAAAAAAAAAGAATTAGCAATGCCATATAAAAAATGTATTTGTTGTTAACTTTAACTTCCAAGATCTTCATTACCATATTCCTATTTATCTGTGCAGTGGGAGCATTGTTTGTAGCTTACTAGTTCATATTGAAGCATTAGTCAATACTTTAAAAGCTCTTTATAAGGCCACTGTAATGTGTAGTGCAATGAATTCTTCAAAGCCTTTTATTGATTCACTTGAAAAAGAATAATTATGATATGATGTGGATTGTGAATATAATTAAATTTATGGGAATTATTCTAAAACCAAAGGATATTGGTTCCTCCCAGTGTATTTATTTCAGCATTGAAACATATCATCAGATATTACAAATCGCTCTCACATATATTGTGATTATTTTGTGCTTAGATAATGGACCTTAATTGAACTCAATTCATTCAGTCAACATTTATGTATTACATGACCAATATGCGCCAAACACTCTTTTTTCTAGTGGAATGTGACAATGAACAAAGGCAGACAGAGTTCTTGGCTGTAGACTCATCATTCTGGATAAGAATCTAAAGTTTCTGGTAATGACTAAGTCTATTCTATCTTGCATTTACCCATGTGATAAAGTCCAAATGTTGGAATCTGGCCCCTTGTATGTCATTCCAAGTATAAATTCTATTATATCTCACAGTACAGTCTGCATGCACAACCAGATTTTTAGAGTCTCTGTAACTTTGCCTCTTCTTTAAGTGCTGCATGCAAGCTTGTAGCTGGTGAATGGTTCCTCATATAAATTGTTTCACTACTTTTATGAACTCCTCTGTGACTTCTTTAAGAAATGGAATATTTTTCATGCTTCCACAGCACTTTGTAATATATTCCAATTGTAACTCTTATCATATCACATTGTAAATACCTATGCCTGCCCTCTCCACTGGACTGTAAGCTTCTTGAAAGCAAAGATTACATTTTCTTCATTTGTGTTCCTGACAAAAGCCTCAATATGTGGTACATAGAAAACATTCAAAAAATGTTTGATGAGTAAGTTAATCAATTAACTAGCTAAGCTAAATTCACAATTAGCTAAGGCCTAATTTGATTTCTTGATTAGAAACTGTTATTAAAATTCTCAGTAAAATGTACAGCAACAGAACAACCCAATGTTTATCTTTAAGGCTATTAATTACATAATAAGAGTTGATTCTAATCCCCTTACAGATGGGGTGAATGAGCTAAGATATCCAGGTGTAGCCATATTGTCTACTTCCCTCAACAAAGGACCCAGGTGATAATTCTAGTCAGAACCAGCTCTGCAATAACTACCATTGGTCACACAATTACTAATGGTTGCCCTCCCTTACTATAAACAGGTAACATTTCCCACCAGTCACTGAAATTCAATATTTTTTTTTTCCCATTTGTCCACAGGCACCGGAAATCAGGAAAACAACAAAATTGTTAAGGGAATTAAAAACTGATTTTTTTTCTTAAATCATCAATGTAATAAATGCTACTTTACCAAATCTAATGAAAAATGATATTGCTAAAGCTCACAAAATTGGAAATAAGAGGCTAGACACAGAAGTTTTAAAACAAATGCAGTATTTTACTGCATAATTGAAGCTAATAAATTTTTAAAGTTAGATAAAGTAGCTCTCTGGAAAAATATTTTTCAAAATTGACTAACTTCAAAATATGGTCCAATAGTGTAAAAAATTTGAAAATCATTTATAAGTTAATCAAAAGAAATTTTCTGGTAGAAAGAATTAGAGTCAAATGTACCACACAAATTTTTTGTCCAGTATCTCAAAGTAATATGCCATGTAGTTTAAAGTGTTCCCAAACTCTCCTGGTAGAAAGTTTAATACTGAAATGTATATGTTTATGAATCCAGATATGATTATATAACTTATGGTTTTATTTATCAGAGGAAAGAAGTTAGTGTCAAATAATAGGGATTAGTTTTAAAAAATTATGGCATTCAAGAAAATGCCAAACACTAGAAGTTATACTGTAAAAATAGCTAATAACATGGGAAAATGTTTATAATTTGTTTTGGAAAGTTACAAAACATAAAAAGGATACCAACTGCAATAAAATAAAATTTGAGTGTGATTATATATGTGTATAAATTGACATGCACTGAGAAAAGTTGGTAAAGTTTTATTCTATAATGTTAACATTTTTATCTCTTGGGAACAAAAGCAGTATCGGCCTAAAAACTTTCCTAGGAAAAAGTGATATAGCTTTTAAGCTGTTTAGCAAAATGCCTCACATAAAGTGAACTAAATCTAGACTTATTTTTATTATAAACTACAAAATATTGTTTATATACTGTCATTGATTTGCATCTCTATACTTTCTTCATTCTAAATTTCCTAGAGTTTATATTTCTTTTGTTGCTAGAAGATTAAATATTATTTTATCTTTATGAATAAATTACAAAAAAGCACTCAGCTAACAAAAATGTTACAAATATGACAAACAAAACATCTAGGAAGCAATTATCCTATAATTTACTCTGTCTCACAGAAGTCATCTTTCTCTGGGAATCCCTCTTTATTTATTTCTCTTTTCTCCTTCCTCTCAGGCACGATTTGAAAGAAAATAGATCATGGAAGAAAAAATAGCCCCATCAGTATAATTAAAACATTACCTGCACCATGTAACTAATCATCATATTGATCACTTTAAAATGTAGAATTAACTACTGGCCAACGGGCTTCAATATGGTTGAGAATAGGGTAAATGTTGGCCCAGTGATGCATGTCCCATGATCTTAAGACTATGTCAGACCTATAGGTGTCCTCCCTATGATGACCATTTTTCCAGACAATTTATGTCCTCTGCTTACTACTATGGATGTTATTTTATTAACATCTGCCATTCCAATACAACAAATATCTCAAGGCATTTATTTGGTGCAAGTTAGATTAAGTTAGATTAAATTTCAGGAGGTAATGTCCACACTAGAAGCCCATATCCATTTGTTAATTTGAGTGCCTGCCACTTTTCAGTAACCCATAAAACTAATAGTAGTTGTGCCAACCTGGAAGGAAAAAAAATCTGTCTCTCCCTCTGGAAAACACTCCTGAAATTATACAGTTCCCCAAGTGGTACTTTTAGGAAACACGCATACTGGGAGAAAAAAGTCTATTGACTGTTATTTTTCAATTTTATTTTGCTTTTCCATTGTGTTTCCAAATTGAATTCCAGTGCTAAGATATTTCTTTCTTGGGTAACTTGAAGATAGAAAGAGTAGACATTTTCTTGTAAATCAATTTTGAGTGCTGTGGATATTGTTCAACCTAATTATTTTATGAAACTGCAACAGTTCATATATTTTATCATGAAACACAACATTAAGCATCAGTTGGGAACACTGCAGAAAAGTACTTTTAGGAACATCATTATGAGAAAAATTATAATTTTTCATCACAGTAGTTTTTCTGGAAAAAGCAAAGGCTAATTACCTTGAACTTCAAAGGATTTGGATAATTTCTCAGTAAGAGAAACTGTGAAAATGGAAATGTTTCTTGTTAAAAAGAAAATCGGTGTACACATGCAATACAGTTGGAAAATTAGGATTCATTTTCAATACTTAGCTACCAGCCTGTCAATTTTAATTGACAGGATGTAGAGTAAGATATTTAATAGGAAGATTTGGTGAACTGAGGAAAGAGGCTCAAGAACATCACAGACTAACAATGTTCAAGTATAATAACTTGGGTTTTTAAAGTGACAATACTACAGATCTTACACACTGTGGGCAAATGCTCATTAAACCTAACTCATGGAGCTTTTCATTTAGCTATACCTACTGCTTTTTCCTATCTATTTTCCTCTTCCAGAAAGTTGAGAAAACAGAAATGTATGAGGTATTTTGCTTTGTTTTTACTTAAGAGAAATGAAAAAGATTATTTTTTATTTAAATACAGCTGAAATTACAAATACCAGAGCCATGCTGGCATATTAGCAATATGCCATAACTCAGTCCTGAATGGTTTCACAATGGGGCACTCTACTCAAGGCCATTCTGCAAGGGCTCTCCATCAGTCTCCTTGGGTTTGGGTCTAGCATCACTGAGTGCAGCTAGGAACACATTCTATTCAACTCAAAGCATACAAAGGCTATTAGTGACAGTGCATCTACATTGGAAGACAAATGGAACAAAGAGATTACAAATATATTTAGCAGGCCAAATTCAGAATGGAACTCAGTTTATCTGTATATCATCAGTTAACCTTCTCTTGATCTGGGCAATGGATACATTGTTCATTTGTTACTAGCCTAAGGTGTTTTTGTTGTTGTCTTTAAACAAACTTAGTTGGGTTCCTTTCTTTCAATATTAAATACTTCATTTTTAATTTTTTTTTTCTACAGTAATTGACTCTTCACTTTAAAAATATCCCGAGCACTGAGATTCAGATGAGTACTCCAATCACTATAATTGTTGCCTTTGCATCCCAGTTTCAGATTAATTTGTTATCTTTATGACCCATACAAATACAATCTGTTCCCGTACATTCTGACTTTGAGAAGAATAGGGAAAGAATTGGTGGGAGGAAGTTGAATTGACTGGCAATTCCATTCCCTCTATAGCGGTTACAAGTCATTTGAAATATGTCATTTGAAAAGCTGTAACTGATGGTGGCATTATCATATGACCACTCTAAAACCAACTAGCCATTACATTTAATGCCTTAGATTTCCAAGGGTTTCAACATGAATTCATATTTCTAGGTGTTTACACAATAAATATAAAACACATACATTTCTTTTTAGTCAAATTCTTTCTGCTCAAACCCTACACCTGTCTCCACCATATCTTAGCAACTTATTTTCAACAGTCTGCTTTTCCCTGTAAAATTGTAAAGGCACAAGTCTCTTAAAACATCTCTTAAACATTATTTTTAGCTTACCTATTATAATAAAATTATGAGGTGAAAACTTTGCTATTTTCTTGTTTTTCATTCAACCCAAATGTTCATGGGTTATTACTTAGATTTATGCTCACAAGCAAGAGAGGAATTTTCCACTTGCAAAGAGAAACTTTTGTTGGGTCTGAGAGGAAGACAGTATATAAAATGACTGAGCACTAGAACATTTCTAATTGTTGAGGTTTTTTTTTTTAGATGTTGGGGGTAGGAGTTTATTAATTAATTAATTTATTTTTGCTGTGTTGGGTCTTCGTTTCTGTGCGAGGGCTTTCTCTAGTTGTGGCAAGCAGGCGCCACTCTTCATCGCGGTGCGCGGGCCTCTCACTATCACGGCCTCTCTTGTTGCGGAGCACAGTCTCCAGACACGCAGGCTCAGTAGTTGTGGCTCACGGTCCTAGTTGCTCCGCGGCATGTGGGATCCTCCAAGACCAGGGCTCGAACCCGTGTCCCCTGCATTAGCAGGCAGATTCTCAACCACTGCGCCACCAGGGAAGCCCTAATTGTTAAACTTTTAATGCTGCTCCTTTACAAACTAAGATGTTCAGCTGAAACTTTACTCATCTGCCTTCTGAAGAGAAAAACAAAAATTGGGCTAAGAAGATTTCTTAGTAGTTTTTCATGTGCAAATCTGTTTTATAGGAGTACAACACATGTTTCCATGCTTATGTTGTCATTGTTTCTTTTTTTCATTTTCCAACTGGACACACAATATGCACCCAAAGGTTGATTGAAAACTCATGTTTTACAGTCTGCCAAAGGAATGTCTGTATTAAATTGCTTCAGATGGAGAAAGTTTCATTGTGATCAGAACCCAGGAGATATAAAAGGGCCATAAACTTTGGGTCATAATGTGAGTTTATAAGCCTGGCTTCTACTTAATTTAAATTATAGTGGCAGTGCAAGAAACTGTGGTTTACCAATAGCACTAGGCCTCAAGCCAAATGCTTTCCTTCCACTAGCTGCCTCGATATCCTGCCTCTGTTGGAAAGAGTTAACTGTCTTGCATAGATATTTCTTGTAACTCATCATCTGAGAAAAATAAAACTTAGTAATCACACATAGGCACATGTATTACTAAGGTTTACAATTATAAAGCAGCAAGTATAGTATAGACTCCATTTAATAAACTTTTTGTTTTTTGGTTTGTTTTGCTTTGCTTTTTTGTTCCTGGATTAGTGCCAGCATTCAAATATCTGCCTGGAGCTGGTGCATGAGCTCTAGAGAGAGGATGGATTTAGCATCCCCATTTACCTTATAAAATTAAAGTTTACCTTATAATTTGGTCCAATATGACAATACATCTGTGATTTTTAGTTTCCAATATTGGATACTACAAATCAAAATTACATTTATACTAAGATAAATCATATTCTTGTTTTCTACTCTGTTTGATTTTTAAAGCATACAGCTTTCTGTGCAAAAGATGCTGGAAAAATAACAGATAAACTCGCCTGCCTAATCTTTGACCATATCTGTTTGGTGAGTTTTTTTAAGAGATGAAAATAACAAAAGGTCTTTGATTAAATCCAGTCAGCTTTAGCATTTATACCAGAGTCTACTATCATAGCACACTAACAAACTCTGAAGAGAAAAAAAGTAGGACAAGGCACTTTATTTTATTAGTATTTTCCCAATTAAACATATAAAATTGTATGTAGACTTTTAAAATATTAATCAGAAGATATATTTTTGTGGTGTAAAATAATGTCAGGACTACAAAAAAGGAGAAATGATACTAATATCTGGAAAGGAAACACAGTTTAAACATAATCAGAATGTCTGTATATATGTTTCAATTATTTTGTAAAGAAGATTTTTATTGTGAATTCAGTTTTGTAAAGTATTTCTCAAATAGATATTTCATAGTTAAAATACATGGCAGACAGTGAATAATAGCTTATAGGTACCACAGCAGGAAAAAAAGGCATATCTGAATGGTATATTTAGGGAATAAAACTTGTATTATGGCAAAGCTACCGCCATATTAGCTGTGTATTCACATCCATGGTGTCTAACTCCTGGTCTTAATTTGATTCTTGAGATAATGTTGCCACTTGGAAGGAAGCTGAGAGGTTATCTAGTTCAATCTGTCACTTGGTGAAAGACTCTTTTACAATGGTAACTTGAATTTCCACTACCTTCTTATATACTTTCAGTGCAAGTAGATTCACTGCCCGGAAAAGTGGCTAGTCTGCTTTTTAAGAGTTCTAATTAATGTGTTCCTTTTATTGGATCAAAAATGGCTTCTCCCTGATTTCCTTTCAGAAGTCATATACCTACTTGGGTCAAATTTTATCTGTTTTCCATACATGATCCCTTTAAATATCTAAGGCAGCTAGCATGCAGCCCCAATATCTATCTTTCTACAGACAAAATGTTCCCATTTTCTTCAAATGTTTATTCGACATGTTTTTAGTATAATGCTTCCCATGTAATGTGACTGGTGTACTCAGCCCCACTGTTCTTTGATCTGGGATAATTCCCTCTCTTGTTTTAGGCGCCCTACTATTAATGAAGGCTCTGATTGGATTGCTGTTTTTGGCATAACAACTCACTGTTGACAAATATTAGGCTCACACTCAGTGAAGCCACTAAGTATGACAATGTGGAACATTATTTTTTTTCTATCCTATACTTACACAATAAATATTTTGAACCAAGTCACCAGACTTTACAATTATCCCTCTAGGATTTTATCTCATTAATTTAATTCCATTCTTTCAGCCTGTTGAGATCTCTTTCAGCCTTGACTGTCATATACTAAAACTGCTCAGTAGCATGTCAGCAGTGTCTGCAGACAGCAGTCTTGGCACACCACTGACGTTCTAATGGTTGACATCTATTTATTCATCAGTCCCCTGGGAGTACAGTTTAAGCACTTACTAAATCAACCATTTGTTTTATTAACAAGCTCATACTTCTCTGTCATATTTAGGAAACAATATGTGAGATATTGCTAAATCTCTAGCTTCCCTCTGATCTACCAATCTAATATACCTATTTAAAATAAATGACTTTAAAAAGCAAAGTTTCGGGATTTGGTGTTTTGCTTCCTAATTCAGTGCACACACCATTTTTTTTTTTTTAAGATTAGCTTTTTTATTATTATTATTATTTTTTTTTTTTTTGCGGTACACGGGCCTCTCACTGTTGTGGCCTCTCCCGTTGCGGAGCACAGGCTCCGGACGCGCAGGCTCAGCGGCCATGGCTCACAGGCCCAGCCGCTCCGCGGCATGTGGGATCTTCCTGGACCGGGGCACGAACCCGTTTCCCCTGCATCGGCAGGTGGACTCTCAATCACTGCGCCACCAGGGAAGCCCACAAACCATTTTTAAATCTTTCAGCCATTCAAGAAGTAAAATGATATTACATACATTTTCTATTTTCATTCCTAACTATATATAGCTTTCTTTGTATTCTTTACCTCAGTGGTTAATGCTCTTTCAAAAATAATTAATATGAAAATAACCCAGGTATACATTGAGTATTTCAAACTCCGTATCATGTACCTTAGCTTATTAAAACTAATAATATGGACTTTATTTCATTTTATTCATTTTATTTTATTTAATATTTAAGTATTTATTTATTTTATTAATAAAATGTAATTAGACTTGTCAAAAGTTGCACAACTTTAATATCTAGAAGTTGTGTACCCAGGGGATTATGTTGGGATAGTATCTAGGATGGTATGGGGGCTGTTGTTCTTTTTAATGTGCTACCATTTGGGGAGATTAAAGAAAAACACTGTTGCTATTAAAAAAACAAAACAAAACAACAACAACACAGAATACTAAGACGTACTCTCTATTCTGATTTAATTCCACTTCAGTAAACTATATGCCACTTAAACTTTCCTTCTAGTTACATTTGGAATGGCATTCTTTTCTTTCTTCTCTGACTTTTCATATGAATTCCAGATTCCATATCTTGTGTTCAAACCACTGTTTGAAGTTTCCTTTATTAATATTTCTTTATACATTTGTTTTCTATAAATATATTTATGGAATATTATATATTATTATAAGGGGATTATTAACAGATGATCCATCCAGAGTATAAACCATAGTTATCTTCCAGAACCTGATTTCTTTGCAAACAGAGTGAGAAGATGGCCTGTAAGATACAGTTTGAGAAACAAGTGTACTTTTATGCAAAGATCTCTCTCTTGCCGCAGGGCCAGTTAGAGCAGTCACATGTAAATTGGTGAAAGTGAAGTCCCTAACGCCATTTTTCTAGGGTTAGCTTTGTACCAGTGTTGTCAAGGGGGAAAGATAGGTATCTTCCTTCATGATCTATGACCCACTTTCTTCTCTGCCTCCTCATTCTGATCCATTATCATTGTAAGAGCATGGCTAAGCTTATGTATACTATATTATAGTGGTTAAGGCATTAAAATTAGATAGGTCTAGACTTGAATACTAGCTCTGCCGCTCTAACTGAGTGTTATCAGGAAAATTTAAACCTTCTACTCCTCTATCCAAATCTAGTTATATAACTTGTGGGACCCAGTAAAATATAAAACTGTGGGACCCATCATTCAAAACTGGAAAAAATTGTCACTAAAGACAGAAAAACACAAGACTTCTTTCTTTACTTCATGCTGTTTCTCTCTAGACTTGTCATTTTTTTTAAATTTGTTACTTGTCATTCTAATTTTTTAATATAAATATTTAAATTATTAGCATAAATTTTACCCTACTTTATGTTGTACTATGCCAGTTTTAAATGAAAATATAGGAGCATTTAACTCATATGTAGAATCACTGAAATTACATTTTGTATTTTATAGCTTATACATGCTTGTGTATTTTGTTCTTAACAATGGAAACACTGCACAAATCTCAGTTTTATTACACATTTTGGTACACACAAATTCTTCTAATATTCTCTACCTCCATCTTACTGATGAGTAAGGAAGGACTGACAGAGGAAGGAACTATGAGTTGCCCTACTTTCTCTTCACTTCTTTGTCATCACATTCAAGCAAGTGGTTGGCTAACACAGGGAAGTAACAGGAGAAAAAGAATATGATAAGGTCCCTTAATCATTCGTGTTTCTTAGAACATCATTCTAAGATGATGTCCTTTCTGTGTCTGAGGCAAGTTCCTGTGGCTTTGCAGGACTCTAGGTGTGCTTACTTACTTAGTCATGATGTAATACAGTTATCTTGTACTCTCTGAGTCTTGAACTCTCATGCATAATAGACCCACCACAGGATTCTGTGTTCGGGGCATCATAAATGCTACATGCCAATGGAGAGGCAAGAAATGACAGCAGACATGCATATTGCATGTATCTCCTATACTCACATGCATCCTCCATTGTTCTAATACACTTCACATAAAAAATACAAGTTTGAAAATAAAATTAAGAATTTCCAGACAGTGAGAACAGAATATTAAACCAAGCACAGGGTCTTCTGAGCACATGGCCTTGTGGGACTGCACACGGTGCATATGCATGAAGCTGGCCCTGTCTCTATCATAGCATCTAACTCCTGGTTTCCTTTTCTGTCTTCCCCTAGTGGGCTATAACTTTTACATTGAATTATTATCCCAATGTCAAGCCCAGTGCCTTAGTAAGCACTCATAATTCAAATGAAGTAATAAATGAATGATGCTTAACCCATCAAAGCTTCAGTTTCTTCATTAGCAAACAGGAATTTAAAAAGAAAATAGGCAGATAAAATGATTAAATGAGGCATTATTAAATACATGAAAATTCCAGATTAAAAATTATGTTCAATACTGTAAAATATCAGCTAGAGGGAAACAATATAGTGAATTAATAAAGGGCAGATATTCTGAAGTCATGTCATTGAGTCTGAATGCAGATGCCACGTGATATATAAATAGATTAGTTGGATAAGCATTTTGAGAAAAGGCAAGTTCCATGAGGACAGGGACTTATTGTCCTTTATTTTATTCCAAATATGTTTTCCTAGGTATGGTGATCCACAAATATATGCTGAATGGAATATACAAATGAGTGGAAAAGTGTGACATGATGAACAAGAAAAATTAATGTGATTAAATTAATATCAAGATTTTGTGGGAAAGGATTCTGATTTAAGTGTTAACTATTAAATTAAATGATAAAAATGAGAATTTCTCAGTGCACAGTATCTTTCTCTTCCCTGAATATAAAATGTGACTCCTTATTAGGAAGCCTCTCACTTTCTTGAGTTCCCAGAAAACCTTTTCTATAAGATCTACCTCTGAGAAAGGCACGGTGAAAGAATAAAAGGAGAGGGTAAACTCGACCCCTTAAAGCTCTGAATGATAAATGTATAATTATTTCTTTTTAACTAGTCATCAATTATTCTGAAGAGAGAAGTCCTGTTAATATTTACTTATGTCATTACAAATAAAGTAATCGACTGCCCATGACCTATTGCCCTGCTTATGTTTTTAGAGAAAAGCTTTGTCCAGATAGTGATAGATTCCTTCCCTGTGACTCATACATTACCCAGAGACTTCTAGCTTCCCAGAATTTCTGTTGAAAATTTCAAATTTCTTGGCAAAACCCCCCTGTTTTTGTAAGAAAGGCTTTAATTTTAAAGAAAAATAAATATTGTAAGAAATTAGTCAAAAATGTATTTCTAGTTCTGGGCGCCAACAAATATTGAGCGTGCCAAATTCAATTGCCAACTTTTGACATGCAGTTGAGTCTTAACTCTTCATATATGTGTCATCTGTAACAGGCTATCCTGAACTCTATCATCAGTAGGTTTCACCTTCCTTACCAAAACTCATTCTCTGTGTTATACTATGTTACACTTTTTCATATCAACCTTAGCAATATACAATTGCATAAAAATACTAATAGTACACAGACATACTCTCAACCCCACTACTCTGAAGTAACCAAAGTTATGAGAGCTTAGTAGCTATCTCTCCAGAACTTGTTTATCTAAAGATCACAACATTCTATATCCTGAACTCCACATCTTGCTCTTTTCAGTTATGTCACACACATTCCTTTGGGTCAATACATGTAGATCCAACTCATCCTTTTAATAGGTGACTAATATTTCTTCACGGACATGTACTGTTAACTTTTTTTTTTTTTTTTTTTGTGGTATGCGGGTCTCTCACTGTTGTGGCCTCTCCTGTTGCAGAGCACAGGCTCCGGACGCGCAGGCTCAGCAGCCATGGCTCACCGGCCCAGCCGCTCCGTGGCATGTGGGATCTTCCCGGGCCGGGGCACAGACCCGTGTCCCCTGCATCCGCAGGCGGACTCTCAACCACTGCGCCACCAGGGAAGCCCAACTGTTAACTTTTTAATCACTTCCTATCAATAGACTCCCAACATGCTTCTAGATTGGGAGCCAACAGAAATAATAATATTAAATACATTCACATATATAATCTTCTACATTTGTGATTTATATTTTCATTAACAGCTCCTAAATGTAGGGATGCTGTTTCACAAATGTGTTCATACTTAAATTTTAATAGATGTTAGTAAGTTACTTTCTAAAATGCTTGTAGCATTCTGCTGAAGGGGAGCAGAATCATGACCCCCAAATATTCCACTTGGCATGTAGATTATTTTGAGCTGAAAGCAATCAAGACCTAACAGACTCAAAAACTTTTATCTTTTCCATTAACTGCCTTAAAGAATTTAGAGAGGGGACCTGACTCAGAGAAAGAGACCTATTACCAGAGATTATTTTTATCTGAATGACTTATCTGTATAGCAGGGCAAACATCTAACTATTAAACATCTGCTCTTCTCATTGTCCTGTGAATTACCTTCTTCCCCTTTGAAGCCCCAGGCCCCCATTCCATTCCTTATCTCAGAGTAGCATATAAGCCTCAATTGCCCCACTTGACCTCGGGCCTCATATTCTTATGAGACTCCCGTACATATGTAATTAAATTTGTTTTTCTCCTGTTACTCTGTTTTATGTCAATTTAATTAATAGTCCAACCAAGTGAACCAAAAAGCGTAAAGGAAGAATTTTTCTCCCCTACACTACATTCCCACGAGCTCTATTTAAGCAAGCATTTCTAATGCTCCTCTAAACAGCGCTGGAAATATATTAATACTGCTAACTTTTCTTATCTGATGTGTTTTTGCTTTATTTTTATAAAATGGCATGCTATTATTTCAATTTGCTTTTCCCTAACTAGGAAGGTTGGTATATTTTTAATATGTTTAATGTCCATCGTGGTTTCTAGTGGTAATCACACTAGAACCCTATACAGGGTATAGGGTTCCTATACCCTATACAGAGTACTAGCAGAATTGTCACCCCTTCCTTGACAAAGAGCAACTCTAGACCCTCTTTTACCATTTTTTTTTTCTTGGTCCTTAACACACCACATGTAGGGAGCTGCTTTATCTGGATAGCCTACAGAAAAGGATTTTATAAATTCATTCAACCTAGGTATGAATTGGTAATGAATCTTTAATGTATGACCATTTGCAGTTATATTTGCATTTCAAAAGGGAATGACCCATAGAAATGAAATGCTAGTGAAAGCATTTCTCTGTGTAGAAGCATCAGTGTAGTAAATATAACGCTTCCTTAAAAGGAGGAAAGATGAGAGGTAAAGAAGAAGAAATACAAATGAGGAGTTATATGTTAAAAACAAACAAATAAATAGGAGAGAATGATTAACCAGGGGGACTTCACCTTCTCCTAGTTGCCCTCCATATACTTTGTATGTATTAGAAGATCACAAAATCATTCAAAATGACGATTATGGCTCCTCTGTAAAGAAAGGAATTAATACTACTTTTAATAAAATAAAGTTTATTCCAGTCATTTCTTAGTTTATACATGATTACTGAAATACCAATTATTTTTTCATATTAGACTGAATGAGGTAAACCTAGATTTAGAAGACTATAAATGGATGGATGGATGTATATATGCATGGATAACTGCATTCCTAAGAATTATTCCATGTAATTTTACGTATACTAAATTTTGAGGGTAAAATGTTAGAGTATGCAAAACCATATTATGTGGCTTGCTGTTTCCTATAGTTACCATTCCTTGCCTTATTGCCTTTAAAAATGTAATTCCACTGCCAATAATATTTTTACTTTCTTCTGTCCATCAAATTACCATTATTTTATACCGAATTCATCAGTTTATAACTCTCTCCCCCATGAATTTACAACATTCTGTACATAGATAGATAGGCTTATTCTAGCATATCTCCAATTATACTTTGACTATTTCTTTACCAGAATAATATCTCGAATTGCTTGAGGAAAACTTGTCTTTTATTTATCTTTGTGATATTATACTTCCACATTTAACCAATTACCATCATTATTATTCTCATGGTATCTACCATATAATCAAGAGCCTACATTTTTTCAAGTTTTATACTATGAGTTTCACATGCATTATTTTTAAAATTCCCAGTAGGTTCCATGTCATAAACAAGGAAATGTATTTTACTCTCAAAGGGTAAAATAATATGTTCAAGTTTGAACAAACAGAAAATAACAGAGCCAGGATTCAAACCCAGTCCTATCTGATTCTAAAGCCCATGCTCTTCCCATGGTATTTCAACAAATGTTGGTTAAATGATTGATTGCATTATATTCTAGCTAATTCTCTAAGATTCAGCAATTAAACAATCATCAGTCATTTCTGTAAACCTTAAAGGATCTATTAAAAACTGCTTTCTTTTTCCTCAGCACACACTCTCAGTAATCTTTCCCACAGAGATTAGTGAAAGAAAAAAAAATGTTACTTTACATCTTAAAGAGCTATAATCCTATCCTGGCTTCAAAAGGGTCTACAAGTTCACCTGAAAAACGCCTCATTCTCATAATCAGGGCAGGAGAATTAGATGGTTACTGCTTTATTTAATGAAGGAAAAAACCTTAACAGAACCTAAATATTTAGATTAAAAATAAGGAAATCAGTAATAAATAAATTATAATTAGCTTTTTGAGCATCTACTTGATGTCATACTTTACATACAAATCTCTCCTTAGCTCCACAGCACCACTGGAAGCTACATGCTAGACCCATTTTAAACACTATGGAAGTGACTCTCAAAAGACTAAGTTGTCCCTACTCACAAAGCTGGAGATTGTTACAGACTGGTTTGCAATCCAGTTCTTCCTGACCTTGCAGTTTAACATTTTCTCCCCAAATCTAATATATATATATATATTTTTTACCCTGCTGCACTGCCTGTGGGCCATTCACCCATATTACTGGGCTCATCTAAAACCCAAATATACTGCTCACACGTTAATATCATAACCAAATGAAACAGACAAGAAGATAATTTGATGCATGTTTAACAATATCTAAAACTCATTTTTCTGCTACATGGTTATTAGATAAATGTTAAGCAGGCATGTAAATAACTATAATCACTTTTACTTTACCCAGTCAATTAAAGTATTCCTATCCTAATCTGAAATAACAGGAAAAGTTGGCCAGAACAGACACTTTTTCAAATTTCAAGGAAGACATATATGCCTCCACTTCTTCAATAAACAGTAGCTATAGCCCAAGTCTTCTGTCTGGTTAGGATTATAAAATATTGCTTCTTCTTTCCTTCCCAGATGTCACTCACACATTTCAGTGGAATTCCATTTAAGTGGAATTCTTCAAGCCCCAAGTAAAGCTCCTATTCCTAAGGTGTAAATTAAACAGACTCTTCTCCTCAGACTTGGCATTTGGAAGTAAGTAAGCAAAGGCCACAAAAACTGGTTACCTGGGGATTTTGTTTACTAACTCTAATCAATTTTGAATTATTAGAATTCCAACACTGTGGGGAGAGTTAAACATAGATTTGAAGGAGATAAATCCAGTTGACTTGGTCTCTGAAACAAGGAGTTATAGAACCAGGAGCAAACAACTTACCTATTGTATATTGCATTTGACAAAAGAGACCAATTTCTACCTCCTACACCTGGTCTTGCCTCTAAAAATTAACTGTCCAGTTGTTACCATCTGGCTCTATAAACCAAGGACTCTGGCCCCCACCTCCTACTTTTCATTCCCTGAAATGCACATATTTCCAGCACATCTTTGTTTCCAACTCCCTGATAAAGTGAAATCATTTCTGTACTTACTATAGATTATAACTGAGTACAAATGAAGGTAAGAAAAAACCCCAAATAGAAATACACTAATCAGTGCTCTAAAATTGTTAAGGATAGAGAAAAACAATTAGACATGATGAATTTGAACAAAAGTGCTGTTCTTCCTGAGAAGGTAAGATGTAGTATGAGAAGCAGAATTCATGGCCACTACTGAAAACTGAAAACAAACCACATACTGGGATAAGATATTTGTAAAACATAAATCAGACAAAGTATTACAATCCAAAATGTTTTACTAATCAATAAGAAAAAAGAATAAAAGTATCAATGGCTGGAACTATTGGCAGTGCTTTCACAGAAAAGTGATCTCAAATGGCAAATAAGTGTATGAAAAGATGTTCAACTTCATTTGCAATCAGAAAAATCCAAACTAAGAGCATCATGAGATATCACTGCACACCCACTATATTGGCAAAGTGTATGAAACATTAAATGGAGGAGAGGATGCACATCAATACAGAGTCTTAGACATTCTTGGTGGGAGTATAAATTTGAAAAGTTCTCGTCGAAAACAGTTTGGCAGCATCATGTAGAGTTGCATGTTCTCATACTCTGTAACCCATCAATACTACTTCTAGTTTGATGCTCTGCACACTAGAAAATATACCTAGATGCAGATTTCTTGAGCCAAGAAACATACACACAAATGCTCATGGATGGGAAAAATTAACATGGCATATTCAAAGGCCAGTGTGTTTTAGAGAAGTAACAATGAAATGACCTTTAGCTGCATGTTAAGCCTGGATGACTCCTAGGAACACAATATCGAGTTTTCTTATTTGTGAACTTTAAAAAAAAATGATATCATATTGTATGACATTTTCTGGTACATGCTTGAGGATGGGAAATTTAGGGCTGAACAAATTTCACTTAAAAAAGTTGGTGATTCTATTTAACATACCTATGTGTTTGAATAGTTTCTGCCCAAGGTTTCTAGCTGGTTTTGATATATTAAAAAAATATATATTTTAAGGCAAGGCAATGATAAGCACTAAATTAAAACAATAACATCTCTAGAGGAGAGGTAGAAAAAGGGAAGTAGTAACGATTACCTTGACAATGCCTTAATTATTGAGTAGTGGTTCGTGGGGCTTTATTATATTTTATATATAAATTTGTATTTTTATTTATCAAATATTACCTTCAAAAAGACTGCCAAGGGGGCTTCCCTGGTGGCGCAGTGGTTGAGAGTCTGCCTGCCGACGCAGGGGACACGGGTTCGTGCCCCGGTCCAGGAAGATCCCACATGCCACAGAACGGCTGGGCCCATGAGCCATGGCCACTGATCCTGCGCGTCCGGAGCCTGTGCTCCGCAACAGGAGAGGCCACAACAGTGAGAGGCCCGCGTATCACAAAAAAAAAAAAAAAAAAAAGGACTGCCAAGGAAGGAACAAAAGGAGGAGGAAGAAGAGGTGGAAAAGGAGGGCGAGAGGGGGAAAATGGAGAGAGAAGAGGAGGGACAAGAATAGGGAGGGAGAGAGAGGAAACAAGGAGAAAAGCAGGAGCTACGGCATCAGACCTCAGCTCAGATCCTGATTCTAACGATGAATGAATGTTTGAAATTAGTCTGGTTCTTTAACATCTCTAAGACTCTGTGTTCTCAACTGCAAAATGAGAATTTTACTTCAAGTTTTGAGGTAAGAAGTAAATGAGATTAATTCATACAACATGTTTAGTTATTTCTGCTACACACTCCCATTCTCCCCTGTCCACGGCATCCCTGCCTTCTCTACTTAGAAGGAATAGAAAGCAGAAGCAGGGGTGGGGCGGGGGGGGGACAGAGATGCTGGAACTAATCACTACTATCCTCCTATCAGTCATTCCTTTAGGCAGTATACTACGCACAACTGCAAAATCAGCAATGTCCACTTCAGTGGCCTTCCACATCCCATTGCATCAGATACACAAAGACCTTAGGTTCTAGAATACAACACATCTAACTTTTACCTTCATGGTTTGAACTAAAACTAGTGCTTTCAAAGACAAAATTTTTTTCAAGGCCTAGTTAGGAAAATCATAGTTAGGTGCAATATGGTTTAATCTTCCCCTGGGGAGGGGGTTACATTCTAAAAATGAGTTTGCTAACTAAAATGGATCTCTGAATGGTGAAATGTTAGCTGGAAGTAGTTGTGAGCATGGTTGTACCTAAGCCCTCACTAGTCCTTACCTAGTCTGCCACTGGAGAGAAAAATAAAACTAATCAAATTGGCAGTTCCAAGGAACCACACCTCTGGCAAGTTAAGCCTTAAAGGTTCAGTAAACATAAACATTCATAAATCCAGAAACTCCAAATGTCAATGGTGGGTGATTCCTGCTTAATCATACTGCCTTGATACCCAGGTTTAAGTTCAGTGGTTTGCAACAGGGGGAGATTTTTCCCCCAGGAGAAATTAGGCAACTCTGGAGACATCTATAGTCTTACAAGAGAGGGTCAGTAATTACTGGCATCTAGTGGGTGGAGGGGACATGGATGCTGGTAACTTACAATGCAGAAAACAGACTCAACAAAGAATCATACAGCTTCAAAATGTCAACAGTACTGCTGATGAAAAATCCTGGTTAGCTGTACATGAGCCGCAATGAGCTGCCTTCCATCTGACCTGGGAGCCTCAAGCTAGCTGCGTAATATAAAGGAATTTTATGTCATGGGGCTCAGAATACCTTAATGCAAGGGTTATTAAGCCAAAAATCCATGGATTGGCTTAAAGCAGTTCATAAAGCCCATGAAATTATATGCAAATTTTGTTCATATGTGCAGTTTTTTAAATACAATTCTAAGGTTAAAAACATTTTGGAAGCCTGTCCACAAGACTTATATGTCTTTTACTGTTTTACCCCACAAGACTGTTAAAGTATCTAAAATTTTTAAACCAATGAATTTCTTAAAAAAATAGTGAGAATTCATTTTGGATGAGGATTTAAGAAGATGATGTTTATACTCAGATCTAGGTTTGAAATGCAGCCACATGACCTACTAGTTTCAGTTTCCAAATCTATAAAATAGAAAACAATTATTCAAATGTAATTAATGCTATTTCAATCACCTAGCCACAGTTGGCACTTAGTAAACAGCAGCTTTTGTTGTTTTTTGTTAAAAATAACTTGGCAAAGCTTTTAAGCCTTAGAAGATTATGGATGGAATAAAGCATAGCCATCCAGTAATATTTTAGGGCATATTTATTTATCAAGTGACTTATTAGGAGGAGGAGGAAAAACAGATTTGTACAGAGATTTATGAAATATTTCAGTACCTTATCTCCACCAAAAAAAAAAAAAAAGTGGACTGGGTGGGCATTCAGATGTGAAAAGGGAGGCAAGAAAAATGAGGTAATTACCAATAAGCAGAGACTCAAATTCAGATGCTCAGATTCTAGAGCCTAAGTTCTTTTCTCTATGCTCTCTATGCCTTCTAGAAAGAGTAAGGCCTTTCGGTATTCAGACACAGAGCAGAGATGTTCTGAAGGTGGGAACAATAACCCAGAGGATGAATTGCTTTTTTAGGAAGGTACCCAGACAATTATTGAAGCTGAAGGTTTAGATAGAGAGCTTTGTAGAAAGGAAAAGTCCCACAGAGAGGAGACTTCTGTTGCAAATGGGGAGATTTAAAGGTCTACACTTCAACCAGTTCCAACTTCTTTAAAGCCAAGCCTGACTTTTCAACCTTGAAAGCCACCTCTGCTCACTTTCCTCTCTCCAAACCCTGAGGCTCTTCTCCTAATTGCCACTGCCATTTCCTTTCAGTTTTCCCTTTTTTTGTGCTTACTCAGAGCTACGAAAGTTAAAGGAAAAGAAGGAACTCAGACAGGAGCAAGATCTGAGGTCTCTTGGTTTTCCAATGTGGATTGCCCAACCGAGTTACGTTAAGTAAGAAAGATTTATTGAATTGATCCAGAAAGTCACTTGAAAATATGCCTTGTCATAATTTAGAAAGTTAAGGAAAAGGTTACTGAGGTTTTTATTCATTCATTCATATATTCAATCATTTTTTCATTCATCAAATACTTATTGAGTGCTTTCAACATAACCAGGATGCTGCTAACAACTAATACATATAAGACACAACTGACACCATCCCAGCCCACTTAAAGTGTTGCTCAGTGGAGAAGACAAATATTAAACAGATAACCCCTGCTCATTATTGCACACCTAATAATTACAATTGTAATAGGATCTATGTATTAAAATTAGAAAGGTCTATGAGGCAAATAAGAGGGACACAATCTACTCTTAGGGCATCTGTTTTGATAGGGAGAAAAAAAGAGGGATAAAGAAAGATAACTTGTTACCAAGTTACACTGTGTGGAAACATTTATGGGACCCCAGATGTTTTACAGCCTTCAAAGAGTTTCTTAGCTTTTCCCTCTGATAAAATGCAAAATAAAAAATGAGTCCTTCAACTCTCCACTATCAATAATTTTATGATTATGTGAACCAACATCAGGGTTAAAAGGAAAACCACAAGTTAAAAAAAAAAGTTCAAGAAGGAAATAAAAACCTTCAGTGGCGCATTGAACATATAAGCCTATTTAAAAATATGTTTCTGTTTCTAATAATAGGTCATTTTCACCTGCTCCTGCAGGCCCACCTGGCCTCAGCTGGGCTGCTGCAGCTCCTAAACAGTGGAATGAACTATCATTGCAGTTTGGTCCCCAGGATCTGGAGGTGACAAAGGGTCAAAGGTACAGAAACTGGGCCATTACAGAAATGGGTAATCCTCAAACAGGAAGATCCATTCCCAGACCATTTGGAGCCAAATGGAAACCTGCTAGGCTCAGGGAATCACCAGCTGGGTTTGTATTTGAAATGTGTAATCATCAGATACACTCAAAGCCAGACCCCACACGGAAACCTTGTGGTTAGCCATATGTTTGGGACACCTTTGGTGTTTACTAATGCCCCAGGACTGTGAAGCAGAAGATCCACAAGAGAAAGCGCGAGCCCTCTGAAGAGAGAACGCAAGGAGATTGGAAGAGAGCCCTTTTTGTTTGTGGATAAGTGATCAAAGCTGGAAGCTTTTCAACAGGGAGCTACTGTGCTGAACACAGAAAAACTAAACCCTTTAAAGTAAGCCCGTTCAGGTTTCACAGTACATTTTAGGAATCAGTCTATTCTTAAGAAATTGTGTGACATTGTTTCATATTTTACTTTTCCTAGCCAGCTTAGTTAAAAAAAGAAAGAAAGAAAGAAAGAAACGAAACAGAAAACATGAAAAGACCTTTAGGTAATCATGATAAAAACTGACACAATTACTTTGGATTTGAGAGGATTGATTACAATCATTTCTGAAAACAGACATATTTCCCTTTTTTTTTTCTTTTTTTTTTCTCCCTAAAAAGACTGAGGGAAACAGGAGACTAAATATGTTTCCTGGACACAAGGAAAGTCTGATGAAAGCCATTTTTCATTTTGTTTCCGCGCTGTGAATGAATATTCAGGCTATTCAAACTACAGCAGCAATCTGCTTCTCAAGTTAAACCACCAACCACCAGTCCGCAGGGGTGAAAAAGCTATTTTTATGCGCTGTGACATTTTTAACTTGTAAAACATTGCAAATGTAGGTGGTAGTTCTCACAGTCTGGTGTATTTTTGGAGTTTCATAATCCTCCTAGCCAGAATTTTGGGGCTGCTTTTTGTCAACATTTTGGCATGTCGTGGTCTTTTCTCCATAATTGCACATGTTTAAAAAATAAATCTTTTTTTTTTCTCACTGCTCTTCCAGTCCTCCTGCTGAAAGGCATTGGAGTGAGAAGTTGAACACATATTCACACTTGACTCTGCCCCATCCTCTTCCTTTCTCTCTTTATCTCTTCCCTCTCCTTTCCCCTTCTTCTCTTTCCTCTCTCCTCTTTATCTCTTACTTTCTCTCATGCTATTTTTCCCTCACATCCTTTCTAAGAATAAACTTGATCTTCAAAACTCTGAAGTTATATTTCAAAATAAAATTTTTGGTTCCTTCTTCTTAGTTATGCTTGCTGGTGAATAGTTAATTAGATCATATTTCATTTCTATTTTGTTATGAGTTATGTGTTCAAATCATGTAAGCAATTAAATATTGGAAATGCTTCATTATCAAAATGGTGCTAAGATAACTGGTTGACACATAAGAATTTTTTTCCTTTATAGAACCCAATAATGCATGATTTATTTTCTCTTAATTGAACCACAGTTTGAAGGAATTGATCAAATTCACTATTTGATGAAAGGAAAACTAAAGGTTATAAACATAGGATTCTAACTGTACCATGAGGCTCTGTGGGCCAGATGGGTCTAATATAACAATCAAGGAATCAATACCCAATATTTACCTGAATGATTTCAGTGATCTCCCAAAGTAACTTCTATTGTTGGCCATATCCCAATAGAAAGTTCTTTCTTATATTAAAACCAGTCTCACTTTCCCACCACTGACCTCCACTGGCCCCAGTTCTGTCTTCTACAGATATTCAAGGTGACACAAAGCCAGCACGGAACCTGTGCTTTCCCTGAATATAAAGCTTCCAGTTTTTAACCTCAGACCAGGAAGTGTTTTGCTTCATTCCCTTACCTATCATGATTTTAAGACCCTCTACTAGTGGGGTAGCCTTCTTTTAAGAGTGTTTTAGCTTATCAATATTCTACCTGTTGCTGTGTCACCATCAGAACAAGTTGCTCCAGGCACACCTATTATTTGTCATCTCTCTGATATTTTAAAAGTATTGGCTAATATTTACTTTGTGAGATAGGGAGAAACATTATTAATTAGTATAAGTTATATATCATTTTTCTTGATATTTGGAAATAATGTCAGTGGTCCCCTTGCCCTTTTCTTTGAGCTCTCCCCAAAGTAACCTCCACTCACTAAAGAGTGGTGTTTAATGATTCAAAGATTTGTTGAAACGAAAAAGAATATAACCTGAACACATCACAGTATTTCCCTCGCAGTTGCCCAGTCAGACAAGTCTTCTCTCAGCCTTGCTGATACCAGTTTTCCTCTCTCTCTCCTACTTTACTCAACTTTCTAAGCTGATGCCTGTCTTTCTCTACCCCTGATTTTTCATTCATACCTCTTACCTCCCAAATCCCTCTCCCCTTTTTTTTGTCAAACTAATTTAGTTCTGTTTTGCTTCAATTTCCAACACCCTACACTGCACCCCACTACTGTTTTTAAGAGTGCCAGAGACCATTAGGATGAAGATGATGATTCTGTGGGTGAATGCTCAAACAAAACACCAGAGTTAGTACAACTCACCAGTCTTAGAAAGCAATGGGAGATTATAAATAATATTTCTTTTTTCCTGTCACATGTTCAGATTCAAATAAGAGATGTCTTACATGCTCTGGCACTGTATCATTTTCCTCTTTGACAGTTATGTTAGCAGTTGCTGGTGCAAACCAGAGTTAACTAGAACCATATTTCTGGCTATTTCCAAAGGATGGATTTTTAACACCTCTCACAGACTGGCTGTCCAGGAGGTTGCCAGTCTGGTGTATTTTGGGTCAGCAATTACAACATAAAACAAAGTGATGTAATCTGATCAGTGAAAAATACAAAGGGATTCTTTACAATTGGCCATGATATTCCAGTAACTAAATAGTTGTTGGATTAGTCTTACCCATTTGTATCTCTCGGTATTTTTAATGTCAATTGATGACACCATTATGCATTCATGAAACTAATTTTTAAACTCAAGTGATTATTTACAGCTAAGCTTATCCTGTTTCCCTTTGGTTTGGGATTTAAAGTCTAACCTAGACAGATTGCATTTAATCTCATTTCAGAAACTGTCATACAGAGTGAAGTAAGTCAGAAAGAGAAAAACAAGTATTGTATATTAATGCATATATGTGGAACCTAGAAAAATGGTACAGATGACCTGGTTTGCAGGGCAGAAACTGAGACACAGATGTAGAGAACAAATGTATGGACACCAAGGGGAGAAAGCGGCGGGGGGAGGGTGGTGGTGTGATGAATTGGGAGATAGGGACTGACATATATACACTAATATATATAAAATGGATAACTAATAAGAACCTGCTATATAAAAAAATTAATTAAATTCAAAAAAAAAGAAACAGTAAATATATTTGCTCTCTTTCCCAGGCTTGGGTCATCACAACTTTTAACAGCAGAATTCAATGTTCTTGTATAAAAGCCTGATGTTCTTTTAATGTTCACCAGGACAGGACAAAGCATTCTCAAAATTAAGGCTTCTGTGCAGTGTTACACCCACCTACCAGTAGAGAATCCAGCTACTCAAAAGCACTGAAGATGATATTTGTAGATACAAGTGTAAAAAAATTGATTTTTTAAAATCCTAAGAATCTCTAAGACATTGTTAGAGATTTATACACTGCATTATTTTTTTTTATTGAGTAGAGGAGTTATTCTATACCTCAAAATCCTCAAGAAGAGGAAGAAAATGACAAACAAAGCAGTTTATGTGCCAAGTATAGTTTTTACTGTGTTTCAAAGTTACCTAAACAAGTGAAATATGAACATGACAGTCTTGAAAATGACACAGGTAGCTCTGCATCAGAATTTTCACATATACATCATGACACTAAAGAAGGCTGGAACAAACTAGAAATGGTTTCTTTGAAACCACACCTACAGTACACATCCATTCCTGCCAAAAAAAGCAAAAGGCTTTTTCAAAAAGATTTTTCAGTGTATCAAATAAGAGATGGGATTATTTGAAGATAAAGAAATCAGTAGAAACTATTTGGAGTTAGCTTATAAATATCCCTTCAACATTCCCCAGGCAAGAATAGATTTGGAAACAATTTATCTGCAGCATCAAAAATTTACACAAACATATACTTGGGATTCAATGATAATACCATAGATGCACTTAGTGAAATGAAAAAGACTTCTAAAATAAGGTTAAATAATATTTAATTTTTTTTCAATTTTTCATGGCTACTTAAATTTTCTGTTTATAAAGGGTTTAGTTTCTTTTTAATAATACTTTAGTTTCTGTTAATTATATGCTAAAATTATTTTAAAGGAGGATGCACCATTTAATATTTATTGTTTTACATTATATTTTAATGCTTACTTTTTATACGGAAAACGTGTTGAATATCTTAAAAATATTTTAAAATAAACATTGAACACTTTCTCTCACACTGTGTAATAAAAATGCCAAATTAGCAGTATTGCTATTTTGCGTAGCTCTAATGATCACTAGGATATGGGTTGTTTGTTTTTCACTAACAGCTGCCTATTCAGTGAAATATGTTATCATTCAAATCACATACCATTACCATTAAAGTGAACATAGATACTGCAAAAAATTGTTAAATGCAGGGAAACATTGTTCATTTTCTTGATATTGTAAATTAGTAATCTTATCACAAAACTTAAGGGAGGATTCATTGATTCCTAGTGGTCACTATATTATTTTTTTAATTCTTACAAGCTGTCTGTAATAATCAATTTTATATGGAAAAAAATGCTCAAACTCACTGGAAGTTTTTTTAAAAATGAAATGCCATTTTTTAATGCATAAATTGGAAAATATTTAAAATATGGATAATACCTAGTGTTGGTCACCATAAATGGGATTACTGTTACTTTTTTTACTTATACTTTGAGACAGTTTTTTTTTTTTTTTTTTTTTACATCTTTACTGGAGTATAATTGTTTTACACTGTTGTGTTAATTTCCGCTGTATAACAAAGTGAATCAGCTATACGTATACATATATCCCCATATCCCCTCTTTCTTGCGTCTCCCTATCCCACCCCTCTAGGTGGTCACAAAGCACCGAGCAGATCTCTCTGTGCTATGTGGCTCCTTCCCACTAGCAATCTATTTTACATTTGGTAGTGTATATATGTCCAAGCCATTCTCTCATTTTGTCCCAGTTTACCCTTCCCCCTCCCTGTGTCCTCAAGTCCATTCTCTACATCTGTGTCTTTATTCCTGTCCTGACCCTAGATTCTTCAGAACCATTATTTATTTATTTATTTTTATATTCCATATATATGTGTTAGCATATGGTATTTTTCTCTTTCTGACTTACTTCACTCTGTATGACAGTCTCTAGATCCATCCACCTCACTACAAATAACTCAATTTTGTTTCTTTTTATGGCTGAGTAACATTCCATTGTATATATGTGCCACATCTTCTTTATCCATTCATCCGTCGATGGACACTTAGGTTGCTTCCATCTCCTGGCTATTGTAAATAGAGCTGCAATGAACATTGTGGTACATGACTTTTTGAATTATGGTTTTCTCAGGGTATATGCCCAGTAGTGGGATTGCTGGGTCGTATGGCAGTTCTATTTTTAGTTTTTTAAGGAAACTCCATATTATTCTCCATAGTGACTGTATCAGTTTACTTTCCCACCAACAGTGCAAGAGGGTGCCCTTTACTCCACACCCTCTCCAGCATTTACTGTTTGTAGATTTTTTGATGTTGGCCACTCTGACTGGTGTGAGATGATATCTCATTGTAGTTTTGATTTGCATTTCTCTAATGATTAGTGATGTTGAGCATACTTTCATGTGTTTGTGGCAATCTGTATATCTTCTTTGGAGAAATGTCTATTTAGGTCTTCTGTCCGTTTTTGGATTGGGTTGTTTTTTTTGATATTGTGCTGCATGGGCTGCTTGTAAATTTTGGAGATTAATCCTTTGTCAGTTACTTCACCTGCAAATATTTTCTCCCATTCGGAGACTTGCCTTTTTGTCTTGTTTACAGTTTCCTTTGCTGTGCAAAAGCTTTGAAGTTTCATTAGATCCCATTTATTTATTTTGTTTTTATTTCCATTTCTCTAGGGAGTGGGGCAAAAATGATCTTGCTGTGATTTATGTCATAGAGTGCTCTGCCTATGTTTTCCTCTAAGAGTTTGATAGTGTCTGGCCTTACATTTAGGTCTTTAAGCCATTTTGAGTTTATTTTTTGTATGGTGTTAGGGAGTGTTCTAATTTCATTCTTTTACATGTAGTCCAGTTTTCCCAGCACCACTTATTGAAGAGGCTGCCTTTTCTTCACTGTTTATGCTTGCCTCCTTTATCAAAAATAAGGTAACCATATATTCGTGGGTTTATCTCTGGGCTTTCTATCCTGTTCCATTTATCTATATTTCTGTTTTTGTGCCAGCACCATACTGTCTTGATTACTGTAGCTTTGTAGTATAGTCTGATCCCTCCAGCTTCCTTTTTCTTTCTGAAGATTGCTTTGGCTATTCAGGGTCTTTTGTGTTTCCATACAAATTGTGAAATTTTTTGTTCTAGTTCTGTGAAAAATGTCAGTGGTATTTTGATAGGGATTGCACTGAATCTGTCAACTGCTTTGGGTAGTGTAGCCATTTTCACAATGTTGATTCTTCCAATCCAAGAACATGGTATCTCTCTCCATCTGTTTGTATCGTCTTTAATTTCTCATCAGTGTCTTACAGTTTTCTGCATACAGGTCTTTTGTCTCTTTAGGTAGGTTTATTCCTAGGTATTTTATTATTTTTCTTGCAATGGTAAATGGGAGTGTTTCCTTAATTTCTCTTTCAGATTTTTCATCATTAGTGTATAGGAATGCCAGAGATTTCTGTGCATTAATTTTCTATCCTGCTACTTTACCAAATTCATTGATTAGCTCTAGTAGTTTTCTGGTAGCATCTTTAGGATTCTTTATGTATAGTATCATGTCATCTTCAAACAGTGACAGTTGTACTGGTTCTTTTCCAATTTCAATTCCTTTTATTTCTTCTTCTTGTCTGATGGCTGTGGCTAAAACTTCCAAACCTATGTTGAATAATAGTGGTGAGAGTGGACATCCTTGTCTTGTTCCTGATCTTAGTGGAAATGATTTCAGTTTTTCCCCCTTGAGAACGATGTTGGCTGTGGGTTTGTCATATATGGCCTTTTTTACGTTGAGGTAAGTTCCCTCTATGCCTACTTTCTGGAGGGTTTTTATTATAAATGGGTATTGAATTTTGTCAAAAGCTTTTTCTGCATCTATTGAGATGATCATATGTTTTTTCTCCTTCAGTTTGTTAATATGGTTTATCACATTGATTGATTTGCATATATTGAAGAATCCTTGCATTCCTGGGATAAATCCCACTTTTTCATGGTGTATGATCCTTTTAATGTGCTCTTGGATTCACTTTGCTAGTATTTCATTGAGGATTTTTGCATCTATGTTCATCAGTGATATTGGCCTGTAGTTTTCTTTCTTTGTGACATGTTTGTCTGATTTTGGTATCAAGGTGATGGTGACCTCATAGAATGAGTTTGGGAGTGTTCCACCCTCTGCTATATTTTGGAAGAGTTTGAGAAGTATAGGTGTTAGCTCTTTTCTAAATGTTTGATAGAATTCACCTGTGAAGCCATCTGGTCATTGGCTTTTGTTTGTTGGAAGATTTTTAATCACAGTTTCAATTTCAGTGCTTGTGATTGGTCTGTTTATATTTCCTATCTCTTCCTGGTTCAGTCTCAGAAGGTTGTGCTTTTCTAAGAATTTGTCCATTTCTTCCAGGTTGTCCATTTTATTGGCATATATGCTACCTCTTTTGATGTTATTTTGCATTATCCAGTATACAATTTTAAAAGGTAATATCTTTACCAGGAATGATCCTGCTGGGTTGATGTATCAGTAACACTAAGGGATATATGGATGTCAGTTCCTTGCAGTGTCATTGGAAGCAATTTATTAAGCCATGTTAAGCCATGCTATGGAGGGCTTTAACCATTCAGAGGACCAAAGGAGATGCACATAAGCATCTCAGAGTAGTGTGAATGGTAAGATCCGATAGTGTTCTTGAGAGCAATTCTACCCTGTGATATCTTATTTCTCCCCAGATATATTCTTGAGAGTGGAAAATCTAAGAAAAGATGTATCTTCAGCTGAGCCACCGTTCAAATGATACTCCTTAGAGCTTAGAAGTCTACCAAGTGGTTACTGCTAATGACTTTTCATGACCAAGGACAGAGGTTGTACCATATTCTACATCCTGTCTCATTTGCCTTTCTCCAACGTGGAAGCACACTAGATCCCCAATAATATTTAAATTATTCTTTACTGAATAGGTTTAAGTGATTATGTAAAAGCTGAACAAATTCAGGAAAAGGGGGAAGAATTAGGCTTCTTATTAATCCAACTATTGTATTTCTTTGTACTACTTAAGGAGCAAGTCTTCATTATCCAGGCATTCTAGAAATTTTCCAAGTGGATAGTTGTCAGATCTTTGGAGCCAGGTCAATAGGCAGCCTTTATTTCAGAATATCCCCCGCCTCCTTTAGTTGTACAAACCCAGTGGTGACAAATGCCTGTAGAAATTATCTGGTCCACAGAGATGTTATTTGGTGTGCTCAGTGTTGACCTACTCTGTGATATAAACAAACATACAAATAAACAAATACACTTAAATATTTATCTTCATCAAAATATGTATTTAAAAAAACAAATGATAATATTTTAAAAAAGTATGAGATTCCTCATTAAATCTGGATTTCCACTTTCTCTTGCAAGGCTGGAAGACAGGGCAGATCCTGGGCCACATACTTAAGTGGTGATAAGTACCTGAACTGCCTCTATTAGAAAAAGAACATATTCTCCAGTTTGCCATGATATCCAAATATCCTTTTTATTTTTATTTTTTTAAAGGCTGAGACTGTATGCTCATCATTGCCATTTACTATCTGTTGCTTTATGTATTACAGAGTTAGGAGCCAATATACCTCTCAAAAGCAAGGGGATAATAGCAGTATGGTACTATGATTCAGAGAAAAAAACTAGGAGAAAGGGTTTTCCAAACACCTGGATGACCAGCCACCCTTCACCACCTTCCTCCATGGGCATTTGAGTTCGTAAACCTTGCTTTATGTATGATGTTCCCTTCTCTTTACTCTTTCTCGTTCCTACTCAGAAAGGTAATCAAGTTACGGTGCCCACTATTCCTTTCTACAATAGTATCTTGCAAATGTTAGACTCAGAAAAACGTCCTTGCTCTGAAAAAAATTGTGTTGTACAGTGTCCAATTTGAAGGCTATTTCTCTTCTGGAAAAAGATGAAAGCAAGATAGCAACTTTACCTTCTGGCTAATGATAACATCACTTCTACCCTAATAAACAAACCTCTTCTTTCCTTGTTGTTCTGCATGTAGTTTTTTCAAAGATCTCCTTTTCATCCTTTGAGTTTCTATTTAATGCAGAATTTTTTGATTTTGATCACATTTATTGTAAGGTATCTTGCAGACATCATCCCTTTTCCATCAGATCACACCTCCGACTCGAATGCTTCTCTAGCCATTTCAAAAGTAAATAAGTAAACTTGTCCTTTGGGGAAAAAAAGCCACATTATGTAAAACAACTTGTCTGGGATAAGTAAAAGAAAATACCTTCTATGTCTCTTTGATATACTAATGATTTTCCAAGTTTGAGATGAAATGAATTTGCATTTATTTCTACAAGCTTGCTCTTTTAAAATGATGTAATGGGCCACTGAAATAATGGCCATGGGGTCTGGGGGACCTGTCTTCTGGCTGATATGTTCATTGACAATGTTTAGAGCTCTGAAATGCCTCAGGGAAATGAATACTTTCAAAACAGCTTCCCTTTAATATCTGTTTCAAGGGAAAGAGGGACATTGGCAATGCTACGACGAGATTTTTATTTCCATAATTTAGTTTGAGTGTCTCAAAGCACAGTTAGTTTGATTTGTCTTCTTACGTTCTGGACCCCAGGTGTTTCCCATTAAGACAAGAAAGCTGACTTTAAGGGAATCCAGCAGAGCAGTGGGCATAGAATGCCTTCTGTGAACTGCCAATAGTTATTTGTCCTGGCTTTGTTTCTGGAGATTCTACTTAAATTGGTTCAAAGCTGATAATCTGCTTCATCCCTAAAGATTAACCCCTTAGAAAAATGAGTGTGCTTCCACGTAATTGGACTGAATAAAAGAGCTCTCTTAATGTCGTTGTTAAATTAGAGAATGATTTTGAAAATGTGATAAAAGGAGGCTTCGGAAGAGCACTCAATACGTAGCACTGCTAATAAAATAGCTTCATCAATTCTCTCAGTCTTTGCAGCAGACAATGGGATGAGTAATAAATCTAAACTGGCTAGTACCTAAATGCTTATATTATAAAACATGCTGACTGCAGAGCCTGCTCTGGAATAGGAATTTAAACTTGAAACATCATTTACAAACTTATTCTAATTTGTATCCTCTGTGCACCAAGATGCACTTTTTAAAACTTACTTCTCAGCAATCCATTGGTCCTAAAGTGGTCCTAGTCTCTTCTCAAAGAGGAGATAGATGGATATACTTCAACACCCATCACAGATTTGGTCAGACAATGACAGTTGGACTACAATACAAAATATTTTATCGTAACCCCTCTTCCCCCTCCCTTCATTTAAATTACATTGCTTAGCATCTTCTACAGTGTGCCTGAATGAATCCACTCTCTTTAAATATAGCTGATCGTGAAAAGAAATCTGTGCTTATTTACCATCTCAGAAAAGAGAACAGATCCTACATAGACAACTTAGTTGGTTTAGAATATTAGAGTCACCACTGCAAAATAATCATTTAAATTATAGCTCTTGGAGGACCCTTAAGAAAACTGACCAGAACAAGATAATGCTCATAATAAAACTAAACTGAATTGCTTTAACATTATTCCTTATTTATACTTTTCACTAATAAATTTGCATTAACATATATGACTAATATGTATTAATTACAATAGCCTTCAAGGGTATAATTTTAGTTTGAAAGCATATATTTTAGTCCAAGAAAATTAATACATTTTTCATAAGAACTACAAAGGTAAAAAACTAATTTAGAAGCTAAGAAGACATGGTATGTTTAATTCAGCTGCTATCATTTATTTTGTAATACATAGTTCACAGAGATGCTTAAGGAGACACTGGACCCCAGGATACATGGGAAGATCAGAAGAAAGTACCAAATGATTTTCAATTAGTTTATTTTTCAGATACAGAAAACTTCCAGGAGACTTAGAATTAGCAAGAGTTACCAGAACTACTGCAGAGAACCTTGGAATCATAGAGAATAACATTAAAAACAATATAGAAAGAGAGATGTTCAATTCTTCAAAACAAGGGAGAATAGAGGATTCTGAAAACTATGAACAACTATATTGACTATGTTTTTGTGGAAAAACAATGTGATGAAGTTATTAAGCAAATGGCTTGCAGATACTAACAAAGTAAAGAGGTCATTAAGAATAAGGGACATGGAGAGGAGTTAAGTCAAACTAAGTTAATAGCATTTCCTTTTGACAGGGTTACTAGTAGTAACCCTGATAGCTAGTAACCCTATTGGACTACTAGGTAGTCCAACAAATACTGGAGAATATTTATTTTGCTTTCAACAAGAAACTTATTGTTGTTTCTTATTATTATTCTTAGAGATTAGGAAGATTTGAGGCTGTATGACAACTGTCATTAAAAAGTTAACATCTAAAACTCCCTGTCTTACTTTTTTTCTAAACTTTGTAATGCATGACTTCAGATGTTTGAGTTTATCTGTTCCTCCTTCCAGCAGTGGCTGCAATGACCAGCTCCTCCTGGGCAAAGCATTCACCTCCGGACCTTATGAGTGGACTGACAAATACTCACATTTGGTCCTAAGATGCATCTCATACAGCGTCTCATACTCTTGCGGAGAATCAAGGAATTTTTCACTCATTGTATAGCCAAACTGATAATACCTTCTCATATTGGCTCTCCCTCCTTCTCTGCTCTGTGACCCCTTCTTTCCCCCAAACCTTACTAGGCTTCACACTTTCTCCTTTTGTATCCTAGTTTGATCACTTGAATTGTACTCAGCATCTGGATCTTTCCTCTCAGCCTATAAACTTGTGCAAATTTCTCTCACCCAAAAAAATAAAAAATAATATGTCTTGATGGAACGTTCCTATCTAATTATTGTGCTCTTTCTTTCCCATCAAGAATCTCAGAAGAGTAGCCCAGATTTAAGTTCTTATACCTTCACCATCCACCTACTCATCACCAACAGGAATCTTACTCTGGCCCTGACACATCTCTAAAACTCTTCCTGCTAACACACCAAGGGCATCTAATTGCTAAGTAAAATAGACACTTGTCAGTTATCTGACTTGTCTTTCTGCTTCTTTGATAGTGTTGAGTAATCTTCTTAAGACTATTTAGGTTTTGCTGAAACTATGCTCTTCTTGTTTTTTTGTTGTTTTTAACAAATCTATGGTTCTTTCTAGGTTCAGTATTGTATTCCCTCTCTGCCTGCCTTTTCAATGTTATTGCCTTAAAAATATATATCTTTTCTTCTTCTCCAATGGCAATATCATTCACACTCCTAGTTTAAGCAATAGTCTATCTGGTCTGTTTATACAACCAAATCTCTCTTTTTAGGACTTAACTCATGGAAGAATTTTAACTTCATACATATAACTGTATGTCCCACAGATAACAAAAAAGTTTACTGTGTTCAAAACTCTACTCATGATTTCCCCATGCTGACTCAGAAAACTGCTTTTCCTCCATCTTTCCCATCTCAATTGTTTGCCTATTACCACATAAGTCAAGCCATTTAGAATCACTGGAATCTATGTGGAGTCTTCTTTTTCTCTCATCATAAAACCAACTAAAGACTTAGAGATTTGTCTTCTAAATAGGTCTTGACTACATTATCATTACCACTTCCCTGATATTATCTTTACTACTTACCTTATTACAACATATTCCAGAGGTGATAATTATAATATTTATCATATTCATCACTTTTTCTAAGGGAAACTGTCCTTATAATGGGGCAGCTCTATGTAGGGATATATATAACCCTGTTTCATTGGACTTGGTGGGAATATACAACCTAAGAAAAAAAAAAGCACATTTTTAAGGGGTCTAATGTGAAGACCCAAGGTCAAACTGGGTCATCCAGATTACTGGATTACCAAAATGAAGAAATTGTAGAATATGAAGAGAATCAGCCAGTAAGCCAGAGGAGCAGAAACTAAAAGATTACCAATGTAGAAACAACCTAGAGGACAGGATGGACTATTACTAAGCTGAAGTTATGAGTAGGTCAATGTGACAAGCACAGAGAAAGCATGAAGCAGAGGATAATAAAACAAAACAAGAAACAGGTGATAAAATCTCTGAAACCAAGATTAGATACACTGAGATGCATATTAAATATGACACTGCAGAAAAGTTGAGTTACATCGCTAGTGAGGTATTTCTATGAATTCTTGACACTAAGGTCTACCAGAGCATCTATTACCATTCCTGTTTTTACATGTGCACCCTTGTCAAACCCCCATTATCTAAGCTAGACTTTGTATCTTACAAGCAAATACATTTAACAAGAGTATATTCACTATCTCGGCATTCTCTAGTCTCTCACTCCCAAAATCCAACATTAATACTGGGTATTAAGTGATATATCTAAAATCATATATTGTTCCCCTGCTTTCTTCCCCACAGTCACAAGGCAAAATCTAAGTTCCTAAACTTGACATCCAAGACCTTCTGAGATCTAACCTCTACTTGGCCCTTCTGACTCTTGCCACACCTTCCTACACTTCCCTTTATGAGTCACACTCAGGCAATAATACATTACAACATGCTTTTTTATCACAATGTGCTTTTGCTCCTATTGTTCATTATTACTAGATGTTCAACTCTTTCTTCCAGACTATTTGACTCATGTGCGAAACACTGTTCATGTGTAACTGAATTCAGCCCTTTCCTAGCATTTGTACATAACCAGTTTTTAATGGATACCACATTTTATTTGAATTAATAAGCTTCCTCCATCTCTGTCCATCTTCATTAGAATATGATCTCATGATCTCCCTTTTTATCTCCAGAGGAAAACATAAAACATGACATACAAGAGAAACTCAGTACATCTTTCTTCCCACCAACTATGTAAGGATGTACAGACATAATGGGTGTCTTTTGCAATTGGCAATTTTTGTAATTAGTAATTGTAAATTGGTAATTTTGTAAAAAAATCTCAAAAACCACAAACATGTGGAGGCTAAGCAATATCCTACTAAACACACAATGGCTTACTGAAAAAGTCAAAGAGGAAATCATAAAATACCTAGAGACAAATGAAAATGAATCTAAAATCAATGGGACAGAGCAAAAGCAGTTCTAAGAGGGATGTTTATAGTGATATAAGCTTACTTCAAGAAACAAGAAAAATCTCACATTAAAAACCTATCCTGATAACTAAATCAACCAAAGAAAGAAGAACAAACAAAACCCAGAGTTAGGAGAAGGAAATCATAAAGATCAAAGCAGAAATAAATGAAATAGAGACTAAAAAACAATAGAAAAGATCAATGAAACTAAAAACTGGTTCTTTGAAAAGATAAACAAAATTGATAAACCTTTAGCCAGATTAATCAAGAAGAAAAGGGAGAGGACCCAAATCAATAAATTTAGAAATGAAAAAGGAGAAGTTACAACTGACACCACAGAAATACAAATGATCATAAGAGACTACTATGAGCAACTACACACCAATAAAGTGGACAACCTAGAAGGAATGGACAAACTCTTACAAAGGTACAACCTCCCAAGACTGAAGCAGGAAGAAATAGAAAATATAATCAGACAAATAACCAGTACTGAAATAGAATCAGTAATTACAAAACTCCCAACAAACAAAAGTCTGAGACCAGATGACTTCACAGGTGAATTCTACCAAAAATTTAGAGAAGAGTTAACACTTACCCTTCTGAAACTGTTGCAAAAAATTGCAGAGGAAGAAACCCTTTCAAACTCATTCAATGAGGCCACCACCACTGTGATACCAAAACCAGACAAAGGTATCATAAAAAAAGAAAACTATAGGCCAATATCACTGATGAACATAGACACAAATATCCTCAACAAAATACTAGAAACCAACTCCAACAATACACTAAAAGGATAATCAAGTGGGATTTATCCCAGGGACGCAAGGAGTTTTCAATATCCACAAATCAATCAATGTGATATCCACATTAACAAATTGAAGAATAAAAACCATATGATCATCTCAATAGATGAAGAGAAAGCTTTTGATAAAATTCAGCATCCATTTATGATGAAAACTCTCCAGAAAGTGAATACAGAGAGAACATGCCTCAACATAATAAAGTCCATATATGACAAACCCACAGCTAACATCATACTCAATGGTGAAAAGCTGAAAGCATTTCCTCTAAGATCAGGAAAGACAAGGATGCCCACTCTCACCATTTTATTCAACACAGTTTTTGGAAGTCCTACCTACAGCAATCAGAGAAAAAAAGAAATAAAAGGAATCCAAACTGGAAAAGAAGAAGAAAAACTGTCATTGTTTGCAGATGATGTGATGCTACACATAGAAAATCCTAAAGATGCTACCAGAAAACTACTACGGATCAATGAATTTAGTAAAGTTGCTGGATACAAAATTAATATACAGAAATCTGTTGCATTTCTATATACTAACAATGAAATATCACAAAGAGAAATTAAGGAAACAATCATATTTACCATTGCATCAAAAAGAATAAAATAAGTAGGAAAAAACCTATCTAAGGAGGCAAAAGACCTGTGCTCCAAAAACTTTGAGAAGCTGATGAAAGAAACTGAAGATGACACAAAAAGATGGAAAGATATACTGTGTTTTTGAATTGGAAGAATCAATATTGTTAAAAATGACCATACTACCCAAGGCAATCTACAGATTCAATGCAATCCCCATCAAATTACCAGTGGCATTTTTCACAGAACTATAACAAAACATTTTAAAATTAGTATAGAACCACAAAAAGACACTGAATAGCAAAAAAAATTTGAGAAAGAAGAACAGAACTGGAAGAATCATGCGCCCTGATTTCAGACTATACTGCAAAGCTACAGTAATCAAAACAGTATGGTACTGGTGCACAGACAGACATATAGATCAACAGAAAAGCATAGAAAGCCCAGAGAAAAACCCACGCACCTATGGTTGCCTAATCTATGACAAAGGAGACAAGAATATACAATGGAGAAAAGACAGCCTCTTTAATAAGTGGTGCTGGGAAAACTGGACCACTACATGTAAAAGAATGAAATTAGAACACTCCCTAACACTGTACACAAAAATAAACTCAAAATGGATTAGAGACCTAAATGTAAGACCAGCTACTATAAAACTCCTAGAGAAAAACATAGGCAGAGCACACTTTGACATAAATTACAGCAATGTTTTTTTCAGATCTATCTCCTAGAGTAAAATAAATAAAAACAAAAACAAACAAATGGGACCTAATTAAACTCAAAAGCTTTTGCACAACAAAGGAAACAATAAACAAGATGAAAAGACAGCTCATGGACTGGGGGAAAGCATTTACAAACAATGTTACTGTTAAGGGATTAATTTCCAAAACACACAAACAGCTCATATAGCTTAATAGCACAAAAAAAAGGAAAAGCAAATCAAAAAATGGGCAGAAGACCTAAATACACATTTCTCCAAAGAAGACATACAGATGGTCAAGAGGCACATGAAAAGATTCACAATAGCACTAATTATTAGAGAAACGCAAATCAAAACTACAATGAGGTTCAAAATTACAATGAGGTGGCACCTCACACCAGTCAGAATGGCCATCATTAAAAAGTCTACAAATAATAAATGCTGGAGCAGGTGTGGAGAGAAAGGAACCTTTCTGCACTGTTAGTGGGAATGTAAATTGGTGTAGCCACTATGGAGAACAGTACGAATGTTGCTTAAAAAACTAAAAATAGTGTTAACCATATGATCCAGGGATCCCACTCCTAGTCATATATCTGGAGAAAATTCTAATTCAAAAAGATACATACACCCCAATGTTCTTAGCGGCGCTGTTTACAATAGCCAAGACATGGCAGCAACCTAAATGTCCGTCAACAGATAAATGGATAAATAAGATGTTGAATATATATACACAATGGAATATTACTCACCATAAAAAAAGAATGAAATAATGTCATTTGCAGCAACATGGATGGACCTAGAGATTATCATATTAAGTGAAGTCAGATAAAGACATATTATATGATATCACTTATATGGGGAATGTAAAAGAATGATACAAATGAATTTATTTACAAAACAAAAGTAGACAAATAGACATAGAAAACAAACTTATGGTTACCAAAGGGGATAGCGGGGTGGAGGGGAGAGATAAATTAAGAGTTTGGGATTAATATATACACACTACTATATATAAAATAGGTACACAACAAGGACCTACTGTATAACACAGGGAACTATATTCAATATCTTGTAATAACCTATAATGGAAAAGAATCTGAAAATATATGTATGTGTGCACATATATGTGTGTATATATACACACACATAGACGCACACATTATATATATATATAAAACTGAATCACTTTGTTGTATACATGAAATTAACACATCATTGTAAATTAAATATATTTCAAATGGCTAAAAAAGAATTCTTGTAAATACATTATTAGCCTTATATCCAATTGTTTCTATAGGATTATGCTTTAAAATAAGGGCTGTACTAAAAAGGCATATAGAAGTAAGAAGCAAATTTAGCTTATCATATTGCGGTTTGGCTTATACTAAGGAATTTTCTTGCCTTTTGGATACCATGTAACATTATTTTGAATTTGAAATGAAGCATCTGTATTATCATAAATTGGTTTTAAATGAAAAAAAAAAGTGGGCAGAGGACTGAATAGATATTTTTCTAAAAACATACAGATGTCCAACAGGCACATGAAAAGATGCTCAAAATCACTAATCATCAGGGAAATGCACGTCAAAACCACAATAAGATATCACCTCACATCTGTCAGAATGGCTATGAGCAAAAAGACAAAAAATAACAGGTGTTGGCATGAATGTAAAGAAAAGGGAACCCTGGTGCACTGTTGGTGAGAATTTAAATTGGTATAGCCACTATGGAAACAGTATGGAGGTTCCTCAAAAAAGTAAAAATAGAACTACCATACAGTTCAGCAATTCTACTACTGAGTATTTATCTGAAAAAACTGAAAACACTAATTCAAAGAGATAAATGTACCCTGTTGTTCATTGCAGCTTTATTTCCAATAGCCAAGATGTAGAAGCAACCTAAGTGCCTATCAACAGATGGGTGAATAAAGATGTTGTATGTACACAGACACACACACACATGCACACACACACATATATACACAATGGAATATTACTTAGCCATAAAAAGGAATGACATCTTGCCATTTGTGAAAACATGCATTGGCCTAGAGGGTATTATGCTAAACGAAATGTCAGACAGAGAAAGACAAATACCATATAATTTCACTTATGTGTGGAATCTAAAAAACAAAAAGACAAATATAATAAAACAAAAGATTCATAGATACCGAGAAGAAACTAGTGGTTGCCAGAGATGGGAGTGGGAGGATGGGCAAAATAAGTGAAGGGGATTAAGAGGTACAAACTTCCAGTTAAAAAATAAATGTCACAGGGATGTAATATACAGCATAGAGAATACAGTCAGTAATATTATAATAACTTTGTATGGTAACAGATGGTAACTAAGCTTATAGTGGTGATCACTTCATCATGTATAAAATACCGAATCACTGTTGTACACCTGAAACTAATGTAATACTGTAAGTCAATTATTCGTCAATAACAAAATAAGGGGTTCCATATCTGTTCTAGTGCTTATATGTCCATTAACCTAATTAACTCTGAAATCTAGTAATTAACCGACCTATGAAGTCACAAGCCAATGAATACATGAACTTTTTAAGATCGAACAAATCATTGATTTATGCTCAGCAATTCCATCCTTAGGAAGTGCATTCATACCTTGAATTTTGCATGAAGTTATGGGAATTATACAATTAGGCAATATGTATTTAGCTACAGTCAACAGAGTTCTGATTTGACTGCCAATTAGGGTTGCATGTTGACTACCACTTAAGTGAAATATGATGTGGAGAGTAAAAGATTACCTCATCAAGTCTGCCTCCGTCTTTTTTTTTTTTATCACAGATTCAAGCGTACATTCAGTGTGCAATTAAATCACAAAATACTCGACACAGTGTGACCTCCATGGCAAGCATCAGTGTATATATTCACTTCCTAGTTGACAAGGGGTATAGTCTTTTTACAGAACTTCTAGTGGCACTCAGTTCCAAGACTCCTACAGAATTATGCATGATACAAACTCCAAGTAGTTCTGGGTTTGATTAAAAAAAGAAAGAAAGAAAGAAAAGGTGGGGCTAGAAATGCTTGATTGAGGAACAGGTGAGGTTAAAAATGAATGAAGAGTTACTGAACTCATTTTGACATGTTTTAAATAATGGCCGAAAAATACAAGGGTATGTGCAGTGCAGTTAAATCTTTCCCACTCGTTAATAGATGGGATACAAAGGTCACTGCTGTGCAATGAGAACTGACTAATCCCTCCCACGCATGGTATATCCAGTACCCCTTTATTTAATTTTGTGGAGGAAAGCTGGTCTGAATTAGGCCTCCAATAATTATTGTAGAGACCTGACATAAACCTTAACAAGTCCCATAATGGTCTATCTATAGATTCAGGCAAATTATTACATACTGACTCATGTTGTTGGGCTGCAGACTTTCTGCTGTTCACTCAGAACCTCTTCTGAATTACTTTACATTTTACAAGATGAAAAAGAAAACAGTTGTGTAAATTAGAGAAATAAGCAGAATAGCACCCATGGGGGCGGGGATGGGGGGGGAGCTGGTTCTTAATGCTATGTCTAAGTAAAATGTGAGCCACTTCATCTTTGAAACTTGAATTTGTGTTTGAAGTCGCCAGTATACTCTTCCTGGCATGCTAAGATATTATAGATCGAGATGCAATATGTGTCTTAAATAAGCATGAGGACAGGAGGCAGCTTTCCAAGTAAGACCCAGACCAGCATTTTATTCCAAGAATGATAGCAAAGTTTTAAAGGAGTAGACACCCTCTCTCTGGGAAAGTATGAACAGAAAGAAGAGAAGAAATGAGTAGTGATCAGTACAACGTCAATTCCTGCCAGAAGATTTTCAAAAAATTTCAAGAACAAGACAACCTTATAAGTAACTCTTTCTCCCCAACTACTCTGAGCGTTCCTAAATAAAATACATGCATTGGTTTTTAATTTACAACCCTTGGTGTAATGCCAAGCCCAGGATATCTTGTTACAAGGCCACCACTATCAAATATTTCTCTCATGTCAGTAGCTAGGGAGCAAGTATTTCTGCTTTTGGATTTGGAGGAGACAATTTTTTTTTCTTCTGTTTTCTTATTTATCACTAGAAGGTTAATGTTAAAGTGACACTTAGTTTTGCTCCTTTAGATCAAATTCTTTCCACAACCGTTACTTGAATTTCCTATACAGATTTTATTAAAATATATGAAAATGTAATTGGTGTTAAATGTGACCTGTATGTGACCTTAAGTATAATGGAAGTCTAAACCATTTCCCTTCTTTTTGTTACCAGTTTTTCACCCACTGCTTAACTAGTCATTTCAAAATGTGCTATTCCCTCCTTGCAAAACACATCTTTGTGTCAAAAATGATGAAAATAGTGTAATGTTAAAAGAATACAGAAACTCACTAGCAGTATTAATTTATTGCTCAACACATGCTTCTCTTACTTTTGTTTTGTAAATCTTATAGATTTAAAATAAACGGCTAAACAGGGATAAGAGGTTGCAGTTCTCTATCTATAAATAATTCAGATTACTAAATGCAAATGTTTCTGTAGTCCAATGTTTCAAGGAGTAAACTTTTGCAGCTCTTTTGGGAGAAAGGGGTTTTATACCTTTCCTTTTGATTTTTTTTTTTAATTTCCATGATTTAATTTTTAAAGAAAAATATTTATAAATTGGGTCCCATATGTATGATTTGCAAAAGAAATACACTAAATATTATGTTTTCAGCGAAGAGTATTGAAATTGGGGTAAGGATGTGCTTGAAATTTACTTTCAGCTTGCAAGTTTTATAAAAAAATATTTAGCCTCTGGGGGTAACGCAATCGCTTTCACGACATTTCTACCCTAAAATATAGTTTCTAGATTTAATCTATGCAATCCAATCAAAACCATACATCCAAATAGAGCCTTTAAAAATACATTTTTTGGACACTGTCTATAGAAAAATTTACTAAAACTCTTGACTACATTAAAAAAAGTTAGATCCAAGTAGAAAGCAACCTTGAATAATTTACCCTGAAATTTTCAAAAAAACCAGTACAACACAGAAAACGATTTGGTCTCCAAAACCTGTCTGTTAATTTCTGTGTACATAATTTTTCTTTGGTTTATTTTTGGGCCGAAAAAAAAATTACTGCTGCTGCTGAAGGGAACCTTGCAACAAATTCAGTTACTAGAAGCCCCAAGATCACTTGAAGCAGAACCACGACAAACTTTAACAGGAAACGAAGAAAATTATAACACAAATAGAATTTTACTGAGAACCAACATAACTTAGGAACAAAAATGAGGCATTGTGATATCTGTTTCTGTGAGAAAATAAACTAAAAGAAATTGTAGAACTTGGAAACTAATCAAAATAGAATTATTGATACAATGGGTATGGGAGAGAAGAAAGGAAGGAAGGAAAGGGGCAAAAGAAAAGAAAAAAAGTGAAGGGAAGAAGAATGGGAAGGGATCTTGGGGAGGGAATAAGCAAAATAAGTGAAATAAAATGTTAATTTTTATTTGGATATTTGTTCATTGTAAATACTTCATATGTCATCACAGGTAGTGATAGACATGAAAAACACATTCTTGTTTTTGATTCTTGTTAGTTATGATTTTTTGGAAATGACTTTTATAGAGACATGTCTCTGTACTAGAACTAGAAATACCAGGAAAAAAAGTGAATACAGTAAATATTAGAATTTTGATTCAACAAATTGAAAGAATTCTGAAATTCATTATTTAAGTGCAATGTTTCTTTCATTCACAGAACAGTATGTAGGCTCCAGTAGTGTTGTTGCTAGTGACAACTAGTGTGTCTAGTTTCTGGGATCCTTCTTTAAGATGGGCTGCAGGGAATGAGGGTGGAAGATAGCCTCCAGCTGTCAGCAACCTCAGGGTCTGCTGCAGAAAGCCACATGCTCAAGGTCCTGCTCTCCATTCCAGGGACAGCTGGCCCACCCCACATAATGATAATGCTGTCTTAGTCTATATTACATTCAAACCTCAGAAGAAAACAACCCTGACCACATCCCACTCTCCTCCCCCCATAAGCACACAGACCATGCTAGAGAACCCTGCCAGGTGTTCCCACAGCACTCAAAATCTCTCCACTGTGAGCATATACCATCCTTTATTATTTTTGCTTAACCCTAATTCTTCCTTACTAGACCACAAAAATCCATTTGGCAGGAATCATCTTTAGCTCGCTCTCCATTGATGGAATCCCCAGTGCTTGGAATTTAGGAGGTACTTAGTAAATATGTGTTAGGCGAGTGAATGGATGGAGGCATTGCTCACTATTTATTTCTAAAATTAAGAAATATTTATGGAGTATCTACTAAGTTCCAGACACTGTGCTAGGCCTTGAGATGATGTGGTCACTGCCTTAAAAGGTATGTAATCTAATTAATTTCGTTTAAACATAGGTACACACGTATTTTTTTTCACAATTATTGTTTAAATACCTGTTAGTAAGTATAAAGGACTCAAGATCTCTGGAAGGTCTAAAACTAGAGGTCAGAATACTAGAATAAAATGTCATGAAACCAGTGCTTCAATTGGATGAAACGGTTTATATAATGAAGAAAACTTTCCAACATCCAATTTCACCTTTTATAAAGAAAGAAATATATGGAAGTTTCCAGAGGGTATAGTAAAAAGGGAGTAGACTTCCGATTAGGATAAAGGTGATTTAAAAACTCTAGTTTTGCCACTTAGAACTCTAAGAACTTGGGAATGTTAACTTAAATAGATTAGCATTCATTTCCTCACTTATTTTATTAATCAGGTTAAGAATTCTCATTCCCAGAGTTCCTTGTGAGGATTACCTCATGTTTCATGTGTAAAGCACTTGGCATACCTCCAGGGATGTAGTAGTTATTTAACTAATGTCAATTTCCTCTGCTAATTCTTAGGCTAACCAAAGAACCCCTCAGGGGTAAGCACAGCTTCCTTACTCTAAACTGTCTCCTCCTCTCCTGTCATGCAAAATGAAAATGATTTCTCTAATGACACCCATAATTTTAGGAGAACTTGCGAATAAACACCAAAGTGAGTTGTATAAAATGTCTTCTAATACTCTAGCTATATTATATATATTTGTATATTGATATACAGATTAGATGTTATTCTATTTATGTTTCTCAATAGAAATTATTTGTACTATTGTTACTATCTTGCTATCTAATAAAAGACTAAGCAGAGATAGCTTAGTGTCTTGAAAGATGAATTAAAATTTACAATACGTGTTCCATATTTTCTCCTGTATATATGTCTGGTGAAGAGATCACAAATCTTATCTAGTCAACTGGTTCCCTAGTTCACTAATATTCAACTGTGAGAACTGCCAGCACAATCTAAAATAATAATAATAATAACCAACCAATGACAGCATTGCAGTAATTGCAAGAGTTATATTGAAAAGCATGACTTGCAAGATCTTTTCAGCCATTTTATTTCTAACTCATATTCTTTTAACACTTACTCTTTGGGTCTTGATCCTTTTCTAGCCTACAGATGAAATTTAGGGTAAGTTCCATGATTTTCTGCTTACTCTCAGTGAAATAATCGTTATCCAATAACTTTATCTATACTTGTAACAATAAAAACTTTACACGCGATTCAAAGAGGGGTCCTCTTACCCTTAACATCTAGGGCCTGACTCA